>NW_026623292.1:2026920-2031790 GCF_030028575.1 Malurus melanocephalus
CCGGTGCCCGGCGGGCGGCGGCGGCCGCAGCGGCCGCTCGGGGTAGGGCGGCAGCGGGTCGCCGGGTCTGCGCCGGGGGCGGGGGTAAATGGGCGCATTTAACAGGTTGCGATGGGCGTGTGGTCCGCCGCGCTCTTGGCACCCGCGTTTTTGGCGTTGAGGCAGGTAGGAGCAGGATTTTTGTTAGAGATTTGGCACTGCTGCTATTGCTAATGTTGGCTTCTGATGCTATGAAATGCTTCCTAGGAAGTCGCGTCTTCAGCTGGGTGTCTGATAACTCTCGGGTATCCGGCAGCTGTCAAAAATACCGGGACATGTAGTTGTTTATCTCCAGCCCCATTCGGGCTTCAAGATGGTTCATAGACATAAAGAAATAACAAAACTTTTCTAACCGGGAACAGAAAGGAGAACCAGAAATAGCTTTGGGCATCCATGTGGCTCTAAAGRCAGTTTAATCATCCCAGAGTGGTATTTTCTTAGGCAACACCCTTACTTTAAATCACTTCTTTCATAAAGTTTCTGAAGGATTGACACTTCCTTGTGCTCACGTTTTAACTCTGTAATGTGCTGGTTTTTTTCCTCTTCGTATGTAATTTATGCATAACAGGGCATTATTCCTTTCTATGATATATTGAATGCATTGTATCAGTCTGCCGAGAGATTCTTTTATCCTTTCCATTTAATAGGTACAGAATTCCTTGCAATTTTACAAATATAAATCGGATTATAGAGCTAAATAATTTTGGAGGGAATAACTAAAGGGAGAAATTTAAATTAATGCCATTTCTCATTTTGCAAGTCCTAAGTTAGAAGTTCAAGAAGGGGTGAATAACTGATCATAGAGTTTAGATCTTTTGTGGGGTGTTTTTTGTTTGTTTGTTTTGTTTTTTTTGTTGCAGGGCATATGACATTTGCAAAAATTTGTCACTGTATCCTTCAAGGATCGTGCTGTAATAAACAAGCAATATTATTAGACACATTTTTCTTTTCTTCCTACACTCTCTGTCGCTTGAATAACTGCGGTGTTCCACAACACAAAGGCCTTGTATCTTTGTGCATACAAAGCGGTTCAAGAGGATGAAACGACTAATTGGTTGTGAATAAAAGAAAAAGAAATCAAATGGCAAACAACTGAGATGTTAACCATACTCATTTGCATTTTTCCATAGCATTCCATAAAAACTAGGCAGGTTTCAAAATACTATTTTTGTATTCATACAGAACTAATAAGACATATAGAAAATAATGCATTTTCAGGTCTGTCTTATTTTATGGCTTTGAAAATATGCTTAGCTTTAAGTATACTCCCTGAAGTCAATGAAAAGATTTATACAAACTTGCCTGACTTGCAATAATTAATTCTAGAAACTTTTCATAGAACATAATCTTCCTTCATATGAAAACAAGTTTCTGATGTTTCTGGTTTATATGCTTTTAAGCTTCCAGTAGAACACCTCATTGGACTTAGGGGCAAGGAAAAAGATTCCATTTAGGCTTAGCATGAACCTTTGTCATATCTGTATTGTATTTCCTGTAGAAATGTAGAATGCTGGCCTGGGTTTTGTGTTGCCTGCCATGTTCTTATATCCATTCCATTCTTCTCATGCCCCATTATGGAGGAGGCATGAAAGCAATAGTATATTTGAGACTAAAAATCCTGTGCTATAATGCATTTATGTTTGTTTGTTGTTTTTACATTGGAATGGGGAGAAATTACCATTTTTCTCTTCCTGGATGTAACAATATATTTTGATCGAAACTTTCATTGCTAGTCAAGTCTAATGTGTTAAGAATTACTGATGATAAGGTTGTAATGATTTGATTTTTGTAATGTGCAGGTCTCTCCTAAGCTCTGAGAAATTGGGGTACATATAACATTATGCATTTGTRTCTTTACATACAGGCAAAAACCAGTTCTTCAGTATCTGAGGATGGATAAAGACTTCCGCTACTACTTCCAGCACCCGTGGTCTCGCTTAATCGTGGCTTACTTAGTGATCTTCTTTAACTTCTTAATATTTGCTGAGGACCCAGTATCTCACAGCCAGACAGAAGCCAATGTTATTGTTGTTGGTAATTGTTTCTCCTTTGTAACAAATAAATACCCTGAAGGAGGAGGCTGGAGGTTTTTGAAGGTGTTTCTGTGGCTGCTTGCCATTCTCACAGGACTGATAGCTGGAAAGTTTCTCTTCCATCAGCGCTTGTTTGGTAAGTTAAATGATGCATCTGCTGACTTCCTGCTAATGGCTTTCTGACTTTTCCTTTTAGCTTTCTGCTTGTGGCAGTTTTGTAAGCTTTGCTATTAATCGCTTCTGCTGTGTAGAGCTGTGTAGAACTCTGTACATCAAAGTTTATATCATCAYGGAAATTAATGCCATGTCTATTTATGTGAGCATGGTTCTCAATAATTTGAGTCAAAAAAGGATAAAAATAGTGAAAGCTGACATGTTTTAAACACTTGAGAAGTCAGTAATTTTCAATTTTTCCATGTTACAAAAATACTTTGGACCTTCAGACCAATTTTTAAGTCTTTTTATGTAACTTTTCACAGCAAATTGAAGAAAAGGAGTTCTTCCTTAGGGCAGCAACACTGCATGTCTTTCAAAAGACACTTAAGTGGAAGCAGCGGCTGTTGTTAGTATTAGCAGAGCTGTGCAGAAGAGTTCCCATGTGAAAATGGGAATTCTAGAGAGGCAGGACCTGTCTCTGTCTAGTACAGGAGTGAGTAAGTAAAATGGCAAGGCGGGACATGGAGAGAAACACGACAGTAAATGCTTCCATACACAAGGTATGACTTAACTGAGGAACATACTGCGCGTRGACTAACTGAAAGAAATGGAATGGCCCTGAATTAAATTCTGAGAACTTAGTAAATACATAGAGGTGCAAAAAATATACATCGTTGTCTTAATTTACATGTAGAGAATGTTGCATCTGAGGGCTCAAGGCTGTCTATACACTTTAGAGATGACAAGAAATCATATATAGAAAAGAGTTCTTTGTTCCTGCCATTTACTGTTGTTTGAAGCATCTGATTCTGGGTGTATTGCTGCTGGTCCAGATGGACAACCCCCATATTCTTATACTGGTAGGACTGCAGGATGGATGGTTACTGGAACACCTCGAAGCACATGAGCAATAGGCCATTTCATCAGTCTGTCTCTTTCTATTAAGATTGAGAGAGAGCTACTATTGTTTCAATAAATCAAATGTAAAGCTGTTGTGTCGAGGAATGAACAAGCAAAGCCACATCAAGAGACTTCTTCTAATACAGACCTCTCTTGAAACACTTACTCTGAAAAATAATTAAGCATCGTGAGGACTGTTTGGCTATTTTATTGTAGTGTAATGGTAAATGWAAAATGTTCCCATAAAGAGGACATTTTACCTGGGACAAGAGCTATGACAAGAATCTTTTCAATTCTGGCTTCCCCAATTCAGCAGTGATTTTTTGAACTCCAGAAGTCTAAGGAAAAGTGATGAAATTGATGATAAAATTAGAAAATTAGCCCGATAGTGAGAGGATTGAGAGGATAAAGGGAAGATTAGAGGGCGACTTGCTCAAATTTGAAGGACAGAACTTTCAGTTCAGCAAATGTAATGCAAGGTCCAATGCTTGGAAGTGGCAAATAGCCAGCACTTTTTTTTTTTATCTCAAAGGCTAGACAATCACTGAACTAAGTTTTTATAGGATATGACCTCATCAATACATGAATTTTTCTTTTTGAGAACACATTTGTTTGACTACAGAGTAATTATCTTTATCTAGGTAGGTAATTATGATAATCCCTTCTGGATTTCTAAGCGAATATCATATGTAACTAAACATAAATTTTAAAGCRGCTTTATTCATCTTACTGCCAAAAGGATAAGGTCTGTCCAGCCTTCAGTGTCTGCTGATTTGTGCATTTGTGCTGTTGCTCAGAGAAACAGGATAAAGAACTTACTCATATTAGCCCTACTTGTTTTTTATTTCTGTAAGGAGCACATCTATGACCATATACCTATGTTTGTGGCAGCACTAAGATGGGATCAGCATTGAGAGGAAACCAACAGGCAAGAAATTCCTAACCCTGAAGACAGTGCTGGCTTCTGGATATCAGTGGTTGTGGTCTGGGCAACCAGCATGCGTGTAGGTCAGATCTGATTTGAGGCTAGCTGCTACACGTTGAATTTCATGGGAATTGGAGCCAATGTAGGTGTGTCACAGCCCCACCCTCATAACGCTAGCCACATCATTTTGGTGCCTCCCTCCAGCCAAAGCTGCCAGCAAGCGCAGCAAGSCAGCTCAGGCAGCCGATCTTGTGGAAAACCAGTTGCTTTGCTGTCATCTACAGCAGCTCCTTGAACTGATGTGATCACTTCAGTGCCAGTCCCAATGAAATGGCCAAGGACTGTGCAGCCAAGATAGCCGGGGGGGCGTGGCAGCCATACCTTGTGTTGGCTCGAGTGCTGTGGGACTGCACCCACGCAGCGTGTCAGTGGAAATGTGCTGTTGCTTGTGATACACAGTGAGCAGATGGCAGGCAGTGTGACTGAAGAGCTGACTGTATTGCTGACTGATGTGGCCATGTGGCTGTAGACTAGCTGGTGTGGATAGAGATTGCTTTGATGAGAATGTAGGTTTACATCTTCAGTTTAAGCCCATGCTGAAATATTTTCCCTCAGCTATTTGCTACTATTTTAGTGTCTTCGCTGCCTAGAAATCCCTCCTTTTATTGAGTTTATAATGGGGTATGTTCTCTGGATCTTCTGGGATCAAGCAGTTCACTAATGCACCCATTTATTATTCTTCATTTCCCTAGTCTATTTTTCCAGATAGCTGTGACTTTCGTAATTTTTCTTTCTATTTAACTTTTTTTTTTTTTTT
>NW_026623292.1:2031797-2202800 GCF_030028575.1 Malurus melanocephalus
TTTTTTTTTTTTTTTAAATGTATAATTGCTTTGGCACCACTCTGATTTTAAATCCTTATTAATTTTTGGTGTTTTTTTTCCCTGCTAAACTCTGTTTGTGGAGGAAAGTATGCCTGGTTGTTTCTTGTGGCCTGTGTATAACTTCCTGCAGTCAGGAAACCAAATAGCACCAGTCAATCGCCCTCTCTCAGATCTTGGCTCACAGTGGAGGCTGCAAATTGAAAATGAAAAGGAATAGTCTGCACATCTCACTTTAAATGAAGAGGAAAAGAAAGGATTTTCTTTCCCTATGCCCTTTTTGGTCTTTTGTCYCTTGTCTTCTGTATTTCTTGCTGCTGAATTTGCATAGGAACTAGAAAAATAGTCTGGCTAGGACTGTGTCATAATACAGTTTACCGTCTGTGACAGCCACTGTCTGATAGCCATGACTGTCATGGACTTAATAAAAGAAATAAGTTCAAGCATCTTATGGTCTGTATGTAGAAGGAGAAGGTGCTGGAAACCTTATTTAGGCTTTATCAGTCTGTACAGAGAGATAAAGAGGTAAAGAGGTAAACTGTACTGATGAGAATTAGAGATCTCAACTGGAGGACATAGTGGAATGTTTTCTGTTGATAATAGTTGTTGCAGTCTTTGAACAGCATCACTTCAGGGAATCCTTCAAGACTCTGCTCATGACTTAAAACAAGATTAGAAAACAATTACTTCTCGTTCTTTATTCAAGAAATAGCTGACTACATTTGATAAATGTCTCTCATGATAAATATTTCCATGGAAAATAGCCCTTATCTAGTACATTCTTTGTATCTTCATGTCACAGTGGTCAGAAAAAGTAGAATTTTAACATTGTCTTCTAGTTGTTGTCCTCTGTATTATTTTGATTCATCACTGAGCATATCTTCTGTTTGGTAGGTATTGTGTTCTGCTGTGATTTTTATTTTGCAATAGAAAATTAAATGTTGTAGATGAATGATGCAAGTTTGGGGAAATGAAAAGGAAGATATATACCCATATCTTTGGGTTTGGGTTTTCTTTTTTTTTTCCTGTATRAGAGAATTACTTGAGATAAGGAAAAGTGGTAATTTCTTTATGCTCACTTAGAGATTTCTTGATTAATTTTCTGCTTTGTTAAAACCAGAGAGAGCTTACAAACARAACCATTTGATGATACTATACATTCAAAAAATGCCTTAAAAGAAATTCCTAAATAAGATTTTGCCGATTCTTCATAGTGTTCTGTGGCACTGTGTGGAAAACAGCACAGTGTTTGAGGTGTTGAAAGTGTATGTTTAAATTGGCATATCCTCAGCATACACACAGTTGCAGTTCTGCACTACAACTTCAGACCTAAAGTCTGAGTTTGGTGGGAGGTTTTTGGGCCCAAAGTTCAGGCTGTGCATTTTTCAACAATATAGATAAACATGATTTGTCATGTAAATTTAAAACAGTCTTCAATTTGAATAGACTGTATGCATAAATGGGCAGTATACTAGGGAAAAATGATATCTTAATTTTTTCAGTTCAGCATTTTGATTTGATTTTATGTGTGCTAATGCGTAGCTTATGCTGTGTATTAGATACATTAATTTTTAAATTAATTTAAAAACTTTCTGCAAAACATGTATCTTTCTGCCTGCCTGTTTTTCTGATTCTAAGTGTTTATAAAGATGCTTTAAAATCTGGTTAAAAGCCTGATTTCAGGAACTGTATTTATTCAGTTGCCAGTGATTGTGCTTAGATTTATACTTGCAAGTTCCTTTCTAAATGATGTGGGCGAAAATGAAATACTTAATGTGTTATAAAAATTACAGAAAACAAGATTTGTAGAACTAAATATGTACTTATAAAATGGAGGAATCATAATACAGCAAGTAAATTAGAGCTGTTGAGTAAATGTTGAATTTAATGGGTTTCTCGCTTACAGACGTATGCAGTTTGTTTAACAGTATGTTTCACAGTATGCAGTTTGTTTAAAACTAAATGATAATCTGAGCTTCATAGGCACTGGGGTAAATAAATAAAGCACTTATTATAGGAATTGCACTGAACTGTGGGAACACATTAATGTTGCAGATTTTTTAATGGACAGTGGTGCCATGCTGGGAGCAATTTCATGATAGATGGTTTCAAACAAAACACCCACTGAGGATATGTTGTCTGAAAACATTACTCTTTTTATGAAATGCCTTATCTGGAAGGCTCTAAAAGATCTTGCAAACCTCTTAACAGAAGACTCTTCAGTGTCTGCTTTATGCTGAAACTTAAAGGGCRTATCAACTGAAGGGTGAATCAACTGAATGAAGATTGCAAGAGGAAATTATGCAGACTGGCATTTAGTCACAATGTAGGTGCACAAGTAGATGCACTACTTAGGAAAAGTTAATATTAGACAGGTAATAGGATAAATTAATACACTATTAGAAATCTGATTAATTAGTATCCTCTATATTAGGGGTCGTGTCAGTATAAAATCTGGGCAATGGTATTGTTGCTAGTGTTGACATATCACTTTCACAGTGGTGCTTGTGAAATAGTTAAGGAACCAAATGGGATTTGTTTTGCAAAAGAAGCTTCCCATGGATTTGGTAAGATTATTGCATGGTTATTTTTCAGCCAGATTGTTTCCCATTCTTGTTTGATAGTAGTGATAGGAAYAGTTGTGCCACCATCTGTAGAAACAAGTGATGTGTGTATGGCAATACTTGCATAAAATTCTGACCTGATTGATAGAGAATATTTTTTTCTGTTGTCAGCTCTGTGTCTTGCATTACAGTAAAGACTGTCACGAAATACCCAGCAACTTTGTTCCTGCTCTTTCTTTTCCATTGATGACTTCAGCCTAAAAGAAAACAGCTAATGTGACAGCTGGTAAAAAATACTGTCTTCAAGAGCCTGTTCAGTATTTCAATAACAATGACCATGTTGATACTGTTGAAGGTATTCAAGGTCTGCTGTGATTGCCTCACAGTAAATTCACCTCTTTTGTTCCAGTAAAATGTTGAAGCAATACAATAAAATTATTTTGGTCCTACAAAATGTGTGCCAAGGGGCTAGTCTAACAATTTGCTAATAATAATACACAAATGACTGTGAGCAAGCATTTCTGAGAGCCAGAATCCTCAAAAAAAAAAAAAAAAAAAAAAAAAAAAAAAAAAAAAAAAAAAAAAAAAAAAAAAAAAAAAAAAAAAAAAAAGAGGAAAAGGCAACATAAAAAGATGAAGCTCTCAGCCAGCCACTGAATGAGTTGCAGGCTCATCAGATTCCAGCTCTGGCAAGCTGACAGTAATTAAGATATCAGTTTATTTTAAACTTTACATCGTTCATGAGGGAGACCACAAGTGACATTTCAAATATAAATGAAATGCATGCAAGTGACCTCCTAATTTTTTCTCTTACTCTTTTATTTTTAGAAGAGCCATAACATCTCACTGCTTCCTCTTTTCACACTCAATGAGAAGACTGCTGTTGTGTGCACTTAGCCTTAGCTGTGGAATCAGACTTTGGGTAGTAAATTATAGAATTTAATTGGMGAGATAGAGGCAGTAGCTACAAAAAGATTATTCTCTCTTCAGTGAAGGCTTTGATTCTACTGGAGGTGCATATCCCCCTCCCCAAGCAGTAGCATGAGACTGCAAGAAGAGCTGCATGTGTCAGATTTTCCATAATGGGAAAGCTCTAGATAATATTTAGCATCCAGTGACTGAAAACTAAAAATAAGTTCATTGCTACTTCATATTGATGTGTCAAATATGTCTTTTGATCTTTTTTACATGACTTTCAGATTTTTATTTCCATTTGAAGCAGGGAGTGATTTTGGAATGATGCCTGCCACTTACAGGAATGATATGTCTTCATTCCCCCATTTCCAGGAATAGAAGTGAGCTTATTCTTAGTAGATGCAGCCTGATGGGCATAGCGCAGGTGCAACCTAGTGCAGGAGCAAATTTTGTGTGTCCTTATCCCATACAAGGAGGGGATAAAGAGRATACTAGTATGGAACATCACCTTGCTGTGTGCTTGCTGGAGAGGCCCAAAGAGAACATGATTTCCGTGYTATGTCCTTTTGAAGGTCCCCTTAGGCTGTCAGAGTGGCATGAAGGTCCTTGATGTACAAACCAAATCTCTTTGTGTAATTCTGCTGGCACCCCAAGCAGAATACAGCCTGTGCACTACCCAGCCTGTGCACCTTATAAATTAAAAAAAATCTTTTAAATTGTTTAAATTTTTTTTTAATTCCAGAATTAAAAAAAAAAAAAAAAAAAAAAAAAAAAAAAAAAAAAAAAACCCCAACATTCTGGGCCTTAAAAAAACTTTGAATACATTCTCAGGATTTAAGAACTATTTAGCAAATAGTAAGTGTGGTTCATGCATTTCTTATTGGTGTTTTACATATAGCAAAAGTAAAAAGAATTTGTAAATGTACTTACTAACCAGAATGACTTTCAAGGAGGAGGGATCGGTATTTATTCYCTGTGACAAAGGTAGGGCAGAAATGCAGGATTTCTAAATGTGATTGCTGAGACATATGAGACACATGTCCTAATTTCAGATGCTGGAAARCAGAATTTCCTACTTTCTTCATATTCTGGTTTTCTCAGAAGGGACAGAGCCCCTTTTCCCATTGAGTAACTCTTGCCACAGGATGGCAGGAGCAGCAGAGACTTCCCTGCTTTGAGAATTCACACTTTCCCTGATGCCTTCATATTGCAAAGGGGTCTCCCAGGAGCAGACTGGAGTCCGAGCAGAGGTAGCAGCAGATTCTTGAATTCATCTTTTACCTGCAGCACTGGAGTATCATCTTTCAAAGTGGCCAGCTGCTTAGGGCTTTTTAGGCTCACTTATGCACATGCTAAATAATGTTTTCTATTTCTGGGACACTGATGCAATGTCTGTCTACTAGGAAGCACACTTTCATTTAATAATAGAGCAAAGAAACTAAATCTGTACAAGATTCAGGTAAAGTCAAATGTGCTAAACAAATAATGAAAAAAATAATTAGGGCAGTGAGGGAGTAAACAGATGAGGCAAGATCAGGAAAAACATTCCCAGGGAGTCAAAGCAGCAACAATACTTAATTTTAGCTAACTTGAGTAGAAGATTTAAAAATTGAGAGACCACAGTTTTAGTTAACAGAACCCAACGAATCTTCYAGCCCTTTTGGTAATCTTTGCTCATAGATGTAAGTGACAAAAAATATGGATCWTGATTCACACCTGACAGTGTAATGTGCTAGAGGTATAGAAAAGGAAGGAGGAACTAAAACTGAGTATTTTATGTGGAACTTCAGTGGAGCACCTGACTTGGGGAATTCAGGGCTTAGCACAACATTCAATTTCGTGCCACTTTCATACAACAAGTGAAAAAGTCTTTGCAAACTGTTTTCTCCATGCCTCTTTGCTTCATGTTATCCYTGATAGGTACCAGCTGAGATAACTTTGAAGTGGTTTGGGGCTTATATTCCATGAGCCTTGTCTCTKTGGCAGCCAAAGGTGGAGCAATTTTTATCTACATTAGAAGTCACTTCTGTATGGTTTGTCTAAATTCAGAGACAAAAACAGGAGTGCTGCTCTGTTGGGGATGTCTACAGATTTTGATCTCTTASGCTGCAGATGAAAAGCAAATTTCTCTTGAGACTATGTTTCTGATTGCCTTGCTAGAGCCAGAGCAGGTGCAGAGGTCTCTGCAGAGGTGAGGGCTACATTGCACATGCAAAGAGCTGGCCAAGGCCGTCTGTGTACCCTGATGTTATCAGAATTCAACTCTGGGTATCAAATGAAATCAGAACTTGATTGAGGCTCATGTAAGATTGTGTATAAAATATGGATTTTGGATCCTTGTTTTTCTAGATAGAATTTGATATCCCAATATTGTTGGTGTGGAATTGGTGTAGATCATAYGCTTGTGTTTGAATGGTTACCTTAGTTTTGGTTGTTTGGTTTTGGTGTTTTATGTTGGACTCTCCTTCTGCCTTCAGACAAGTGTGCAGATGTCTCAATAGGGATGCCTTCTGCTTCGATTTACTCTAGGAATGAGTTTGGTGGTGTTAGGTGCATGATTGGAGTCAGTTATCATAAAACAGCCTGATGCTCTGATTCTGTGATTCCTAACATTACACAACGTCTGGTTTATTAGCTCCACCACAATTTCCATGCCTCACCTTCCAACAAAACYGACTGGAGTGAGTCCTGCTCAGATGGGATTTTGATTTATCAGAAAATGAGTGATAACAGATCTGTCATTTTCATGCTGTGATAACGATTATAGCAGACGAGCTCCAGCTGTTTTATAGCAGGGRTTGCTGCTGCAATTACACTCCGTGTAAACAACTGACCAGAACCACGTTATTGGGGGAAAATGAGCTTTTAACAGCAATTCAGATAGAAATAATTATCTTTCAACAGAGGAGCACCTTCTAGTGGTCTCGAGTGATCATGGCAGCTAGTTAAACTGTTCTCTAAAATAAGGAGAGGTAAATATCCTGGATAAAGAATAGCGATGCATATTTTTGTACACTATTTTTATGATTATATTGATTATTCATTTAAAAACAAAAGGAAAAAACAAGTCTGAGTAGAGGAAGCATATAGCAGAAAAAAGTTAAACAATTTTTCAATTATGTTATTTCCTGCTCCTCCCCTCCTCCCTGCCAACCTACTAGTTTACTAACTTTTTATACCAATATTGTGAAATAGTAAATACAAAAAATATGTTCTACTTGTAACCTACCCACCGTCTGGCTTTCTTAGTAATGAAAATTTGTGTTCATTATACACCAGCTCTAAAATAAATTTGCTATGGAAATGTTACTCTGTTCAGTTTCACTGATTATTGCCACAGTTTCTCCAGCCAGAGTGTTTCTAGTAAATATATATTTTTCAGTGTAGGATTTGTTCTGGTTACATTTGCAAATAACATAGTATCGAATTATTTAAAATTCATTTTTTCCTGAGTCACTACTAAATATAGTGGTTATGAAGGTGTAGTCTAGTCTGTGGTCTTTTTCAATTTGTRTGTAGTAGATAATCCTTTTAGGACATGATTGTATAGTGTACATAATACAGAAGAATGATGTGCTATTTCTAGAAAGGCAAATTAAGATTAATAAGCAATGCTTAATATTATGTCATTGCAGGATATTTGTGAACTAGTGGAAGATAAATGTATGAAACACATTCATGCTTAGATTTTCATGACATTTCTCTGAAATTTGCATTTGTGTGAAAAAATGTCAAGTACAAAAACTCAGATTTTCAGGTGATTAAAAAAGATATAACTATTCACTTTCTGACTCTATAAACATTATTAATATATTTCTGAGTTATCAAAGTAGAGAACTTGACCTTTTTTTTTCTGAAGAAATTTTTCAGCATTTGGAAACTTCAGCCAAAAGATGAAATGAGTCTTGCAAACATTTTAACCCATGAAAGCTTATTTTGTATCATTTATTTTGGTGGTGCCATTATAAAATAGGTTTGTTGGAATCGATGATAATTTGGCATTCTCTATCCCATGCAAGGAAGGCAAAGGGGTGGTAAGACAACTAGGAACCTGCAGCAAAGTTAATGGCGTTTTGGGGTTGTCAGCCACTTCTGTAACCACAGGGACAATATTCTGCAAAATATTGCAAGTGCTACACAGTCACTTGTTAGAATTACAACTGCCTAACCTTAAGGCTGGTTCAAGTCTGGCAGAATGATCATCAGCTTCCCTGTATAAGGTCTGTGCAGCTTGCAGCACACGCTAGTTCTGGCAGAGGACGCATTAACTGATTGTGTCCCTCTGTGGTGCTCAGACAATTGTTGATCTGGATACATATGCAGATGCCAGTTGAGAAGYACAGAGCTTATGAAACAACTGTTTTCACCAAGTCTGGAAAGGCTCAAGTCTGCRTGCATACCTCTGTACTCCACTGTGGGCTAGAGAGTGTCTTTTTTGTCACTGCAGTGTGCTTCCTCTTGGTCCCACAAAACCAATTTTCCACTTGTGTTTTGCACTGGTAACACAGACATGCTTAGCAACCCCTGGGGTCTTTGTTTGCCCACTGTAAAAACTAGTCACAGTCTCCATAAGAGACAGCAGAATGCAAATATTTATTGAACACAAAATGTAAGCCCCATGCTTAATCTGCTTTGTTTTCTGGCTCAAAATCTCTATAATTGTTTATTTTAAAGGGCTATGTAGTAGACATTTTGTAAGCAAATCTATTTACTATTAAAAATAAGTTTGTGGATTGGGTTCAGGAGAAAAGAACAAACAGTAAAAAAAAACCCTGAATATTTTGACAAGTTGTTGCAGAGTATCATTAAACTGGTATTGAAGAACAGAGATTTCAGCACTGCCCTTCAGAGTTCAGCATCAGCATTATACAGGCTAWAAATAGTGYTATGTTTCTTTTATCTACTACAAARCTTGGATTCCAAAGAATTTAAAGAAGGAAAATGTCWTTTCTTGAGGCATGACATATATTGTGATAAAGCATTGTAGCTCTATAATTAAAAAAAATCAAGAGTATAGTGAAATTACTTTTATAGCTCTGGCAGTTAAAAAAACCGACGTTTCTTAAAAATGCTAAAACTTCTAAAAGAATAAAGAGTGTGAAAATATAATTAATACTTCAATGCCCTTTAACCAACTTTTCTTTTGTTAGGCAGCAAGGCCATTTAAAGAAAGAATTATTTTTTCATATTAATTTTGTGTCCTGGGATAGAGTCACATAGAATTAAAAAAATCTACACCTCAGGAACAAATGGGTTAGCACTTTCCATTGCTAATGCAGGGTTTTCAGTTACTTCCCCACTAAAAAATGATCTAAAACATTACAGGAAATCAATATCTATTTTTACAGATTTCCTTTTATCTGCATCAGCATGATTGTCTAAAACTGAATAATAACATCAGTAATAGTAAAGTCTAAAATTGTATGCTAAATCTCTATAGTGGAATTTGAGTGACGCAGAAAAATTCAGAATTAAATCTGCCTACACAGTAATTCTGGCATAACTTTAAATCTTCCCACATTATCTACATTTTACAACTCTTCCAAATCAGCAGCCTGAAGTATTGCTTCTAGGTAACAGTAGTGACATTAATGTAAAGAAGAGATGTGGTGCCTTCAGGGATCCCCTGCAATGTTTGTTGTGGCAGATGGCACTGACTGCCACCACACTGCTCTTGGCTGCCTTTGGGTAAACCAGTAAGAAAATAAAATGTCAGCTCTTTCCTTGCAGCAGCAAAAGTCCATCCTCCTGTTCTTGTTTTGGTATTAAAAGATGAATACCCAGTCTTTAAAGGCTGTGTGACATTTCTAAAATGGCATTCTTTCTGTAAAGAAGGCAGAGTGCTATGCCTGTGACCTGTGTGCGCTCACCTGCGGTGTCTAGTTCATATCAGGTCCTTGAGACTACCAAAATCAGGTAGGACAGACTGCACAGGAAGCCCAGAGGAAAGACATCTGGCTGCAGACATCAGTGTTGGCTGCCCTGATGGGAAACAGGAGGTCTTAGGTTCCCATTGCCTTAGCATGCAATATTCTGTGCGAGGACATCAGTTTTCTAGCTGGGTCAGTAGCTGAGACCTTGACTGTCACCTTTGTGACATTAGGCTGCATTTTTCCTTAGACTGCAAAAGCTGAGAACTGCAGTGCTCCCTGACTAAGGTTCACCTTTCCCAGCTGGAGGAAGCCCCATCCGTGCTGAGTCATGTGAAGTGGAAGGGACCGAGTTGGTACGTGCCAAGTTGGGAAAAGTCCTGAAAAGAGAACTTGGAAGGGCTGTAGATTTGATAGGTCCCTGCATGAGGCCAGCACATCCCATCATCTGTGATTGCAGGCTCCAAGCAGAGSACAGGGAGACTTGGCTGCTCAGAGTTCTTGGATGTTCTCTGAAGGCAGGAGCAGAGAAGCTACATTTCTTTACAAGGCAGATGGTGGATAGCCATTCACCTGCCCCTGCTGTGGTTCCTGCAGCTGTAGAATCAGCCTAGGCATATTTTTTCATTCTGCCTAAAGAGATTTGGCTTTCACAGATGAAAGCATGTACAGTGGTGAAGTTTTTTAATAGCATTATAGTATTGTTTGTTACAGTTTTTCGCTAAGTGAGATGATTCCGAGACATGACAAAATATACATTCATTTATGTATATTGAAGAGAAAACCAACCAGCAACATCTGAACATTTTTATTTTAAAAAAAAGGTAACTTCTGTCTTAGCAAGCTAATAGTTCAGGTAGGTTCTCTGTGAGATGAAAGTATTRTAAAGACAAATAAAGAATATAAAGATTGCTTTCCTTAGCAATTCGGGAAATTTGTAGCAAAATTTGTCTTCAACTTAAAAACTTTTGGTTTAACAAWTTTTATGTACAAAAAAATGCTGAGTTTACAATAGCAAATGAGAAAGTTGTTTCTCTGGCAACAGGTGAGCACATACATAAAAGGTCAAATCTTTTATGCCATGGTCTATCTTGTGTTCATTGAATGCATTATGAAGACGTTAGAATAYCTAGGTAAAGTACACAAAGGTTACCTAGACCTTGCAGTCAGTTTTGTAGGCTAATACATTATTACAGTATACAATAATGTGTTCAAACTCATAAGAGTTAGGTATTCAACTGGATACCATGTCCTCAGTTTTAATCCAAACAAAGAGAAACCAATATGCCAACATACTTGCCGTAGTAGAAGATGTTGACTTTGGCTCTTAGCTGCTTAGTTTACTGTTCACTTACTGTAGCAAAATGGAATAAACATTTAATCTTATTTGTTTGTGTCATTCTATCTGGGTAATATTATAATAAAACATTTTAGGAGCACGTATTTCCAAGTAAAAATATGACCAAGTAAATATGAACAGATGTCTTGTGCCATTTCACTCTTATTTTGCAGAAAGCCTTTTATTTCAATCAGGACATTAACATTAGATCAGCCTAGTTGAACAAAAATGCTTTAAAAATGTGTTTAATTGATTATATAATCACTTATAAATAGGAAAAGAAATGTCTAGAACCCTTGTCAGCTACTAGACACAGCTGAGTATCATGAGAAACAGGAGTAGCTGAGGGTAAGAGAGGGAAGGATTTTTTCAAGAGTATTGTGTCCTGAAGATGGTTTTTTAAAGGCTCAGCACAGGATAAAGGCATTTGGTGTGAGATGTCCAGGCTGGGAGAAAAGACAGCAGAGGCACCGTGGCATGGATGTGTTTTGTAGCAATACCCTCATCTGCTTTTGTCTCTTCTGTTCTTCATTATTCAGGGTTGGTTGAGATTACCTTTCTAGAAGCATCAGGTTGTTTCTTCTCTTTTTCTTCCCCTTTTTCTCTTACATGTGTGAGCATCTTGGGACCTTTGTTATAGATGGCTTTATTGATAGCTAATTAATGAGCTTTATGGAATTATGTGAACACAGACAATGGGGGAAAACAGACAKGGAAGCAAGGATTTGCTTATATAACACAGTTTATTCCATATTTTTCTGGAAGTGGGACAAAAAAAGGAGCAATGCAGAAAAATTGATTTTATCTCAGAGTCCAAACAGTTTGTCCCTGTTCTGCAGGTGAGCCCAGAACAGTGACCTGAGGAGCTGGGATACCCACCTTACTCAGTCCTACAAAAGGGTATATTTGGGGAGGGAAGGGGGTAGGGAGGATCAGAGGATGCACAACAGAAATCAGATAAAGTCACAGAACCATTTAGTTTGGGAAAGACTTTTAAGATCAAGTTCAACCGTTAACGCAGCACTGCCAAGTCCACCATAAAATGATGTCCTTGAGTGGACTTGTCTTTTAAATACCTTTGGGAATGATGACTCAGCCACTTCCCTGGGCAGCCTGTTCCAGTGCTCAACAACATTTTTGTGAATAAATTTTTCCTAATATGCAATCTAAACCATGCCTGGTTCAACTTGGGGCCATTTCCTTTTGTCCTGTCCCTTGTTACCTGGGAAAAGAGGCTGACCCTGCCTTCACTACCACCTCCTGTCAGGGAATTTTAGAGAGTGATAAGGTTTTCCCAGAGCCTCATTTTCTCCAGGATAAACAYCCCCAGCTCCCTCAGCTGCTTCTCATAGTACTTGTGCTCCAGACCCTTCACCAACTCTGGTGACACCAGCTCCCTTCTCTGGATATGCTCCAGCACCTCAGAGTCCTTCTTGTACTGAGGGCCCAGAACTGAACACAGCATTTAAGGTAGTTTTACCGGTGCTGAGTATGGAGGGACAATCCCTGCCCTGGTCCTGTTGGCCACACTTCTGCTGATACAGGCCAGGATGCCATTGTCCTTCTTGGTCACCTGGGCACACCCTGGCTCATGTTCAGCCACTGTCAATCARCACCCCCAGGTCCTTTTCCTGTGAACATCTTTCCAACCATTCTTCCYGCAGYTTGTAGCACTGCATGTGGTTGTTGTGACCCAAGTGCATGACCAAGCACTTTGCCTTGTTGAGTCTTGGCCTTGACCAACTGATCCAGACTGTCCAGATCCCTCTGAAGAACCTTCCTACCCTCCAGCAGATCAACACTCCCACCCAGCTTGGTGTCATCCACAAACTGACTGAGGATGCACTGGATCCCCTTATCYAAGATCATCAATGAAGACATTAAACTGGGCTGGCCCCAACACTGAGCCCTGGGGATCACCAACMGTGACCAGCTGCCAGCTGGATGTAACTCCATTCACCATCACTCTCTGGGTCTGGCCATCCAGACGGTTTTTACCCAGCAAGCTGGACACTAGTCCAAATCATGACAGCCAGTTTCTCCAGGATTATTCTGTGGGAAGCAGTGTCAAAGGCTTTACAAAGTAAAGAACAGCCATAGCATTTCCCTCATCCACCAAACATGTGATCCTCTCATAAAAGGAAAACAGGTTAGATATATACTATTTGATAGTAATTTTTATCTTCTGGGTTGGCTGAGGTCTGGATTAACTCCTGCAAAAACAGATCCCTGTCTGTTTGCTTCCCCAGTCCTTCCCTGGTCATTGGCACAGCACAGTAAGTGCTCCTGATACTCTCCCAGGCCCATGATCGTAGTCGCTGGCATAGATCCGTCCTGTGTGCCCTGGACCACACAGCTCTTTGGTAGGGTGATGCTGACTAAAGAGTAAAAAGCATCTCATTTTGCATCTTTCTATTTGAGGATACTGCATAGTTCAATCACAGTGACAATAGAAATGTCATCCTTATTAATTGTGTTTCGTGTTCTTATTACCTGTCCAGAATGAAAATTCTGCCTAGTCTTGTTCGTTTCTTGCATCAGACTCACATTGATTTTTTAAGTGTTTCCCCACTGTTGCCTTAGTTTTTCTTTTCACACTGTGAAGTGCAGGCAGAGGAATGCTGGACTTTGCTCGACAATCTCCACAACCTGCATTTATGGCGGTAGTAAAAGGCATTGCATATGAGTTGTGGAAAGTTTTTTGTGAAGCTCTGCAAACTATTGTATTTATCTTCAGCTCATTGGAGGTTTCAATCCAAATTTTTATTAAAATTTTTGATTTTATTCTTTCCAACTTTGGATACTTTGGAGCAGAGCATTCATTCATTCATATGTTTTGTAAAGGCAGCACTTCTAAGAGAAAGCAAATAAWTTTTTTTCCAAATTTAGGAAACAAGTTTGATAATGTTTTTTACAATTTCTGTGTAATGTTTTTTTTACTATTTAACAACAAATCTTTCTMATGACATTTGCTTAATATGTAATAGTAACAACTTCTATATAGTGGAGATTACCCTGTGAGAATAAAATTATCCACCTGAACTAGAAAACAACTCTTCTTCTATTAAAAATCTCAAGAAATTAAGACAAGTTTCTGATCTAAGCTACTGTTTTCTCTCCTGAAAATGGACACATAATAGAGCCTGGGTAAAAGCTGAGAATTCCTGCTTCCCAGAGTATCTGTGCCTTTAAAGATAGATCAAAAGATTATAGTGGCAAGTGTTTTATTTTAGAAACAGCTTACAGTTTACAAGCTTGAATGCAATCTGGTGGGAGCAATAAACTCATTTATCCCAGAGCTTCACACCAATCTCTCCTTGTCCATCCTCTTCATGCTGGGATCACCTGTTTCACTAAATGCATTGCCTTTATTTCTGTGTCAGTCTGAGATGCACATGCATCTTATAGTAGTTAATTGACTGTGGGTGCCCATTCATAAGTCAAAAAGCTCTTGCTCCTAAGGAAGCCAAAACAATGTTAATAACCTCACATTTCCAATAGACAATTGCATTTTAAAAATACTATTTTTCTTTTAAAATAAGAAAAATTGAAATATTAAGAAATATCAGAGGAAAGAAGCAGTACTTAGAATGAGAAGAATACATATAGGCATGCAGTTTTTCTGTGGGCTTCTGTGAGGGTACTAGTACATCCTGACACTTGTAAAGTGTTTCAGATTATCAAGATCAGGATCTTTCTTTGTCATAGTTACAGACAAAGAAAATTGTTTTAGATTTTATCCATGTTCATGTAGTCAATACAATTGAAACAGAACAAGAGAGATTCAATACCCATGTGGAATGAAATTATTTTCTAATACATGCAAGGGAAAAATTATATTAAAACTGTGGCTATTAAATTATTAAGACACTGTACAAAGTATATGAAAAACAAGTTAGTCATCAGTAACTTCTGAAAGTAAAGTTAATGTGCTCACTGTGCCCAATACATGGGCTTTTATAATTAACAAGGTAATGTGTGGAACTTGGCAAGAAAACAGGTCAGCAGGGGGCTGATTACTAGAACATGATTATTTGGCCCATACAATGTGATGAAAGATCATATATTTAATGACTCTTGAAGGTGGATGTTCTGATGACTATTGTGCTGGTCGGATAGTTAAAATGCTTTGTAGTCTATCTTGGACTGTCCTAAAACTGTGATGCYGAGACCCCAAAGGAACAGGAGAAGAAGCACTTCTGTGTAGTGGCATCTCTTACCCTTCTTGCAGCTTGGCCACCTTTGTTTTTCAGAGTTTTTCCAGTGCACACTTCTCCCTGTTGCGGAGTTCAGAGTTCATGGCAGAACATGGACTCCCCTGAAGAAGAACACTAAAACAGCTGTAGTTGCCTTGGGTTTGGGAGAACCCCTGCTGTCTGGGAGAAGACTCAGACTTAGAGAAAAGCTCTCTAATGCTTGTTTATTTCATGAGAAGATTCACTGTGGCTTTGACTATCCTCAGGGACTTTATCTTAGTATTTATTTTTYRTTTGTTTGTTTGTTTTTGGAAATGTGCTGCATTTTCCTGGGTTAATGAGGTTGCACTTTYAGTGGAACTCTGGTGCAAGCAGCATTAACATGAAGTAGTTGCAGAAAGCCTCTCTGCAAATGCTCAAGGACTTCAGCTGTAGGCATTATGACAGTTATTAATTGCACAATCAGAGTCACAGCAGCACTTACAAACAGATGAAAAATTAATTAACAGAAACTATAAGGAGGATTCTCAACAATGTCTGCTCTTAATCTTACTGTGTTCTTCTGGCCCGGAATTAAAGGAGCTGCTTAGAACTTTTCATCATTTTTATTCCACGTTGCATGTACATACAGACAGAATTATTRTTTCACAATAAATTAAGGTATGACAATAATATTTAAAATGACAATTCTGTAGAGCTAGGAGTTGCTAGTGTTTATTTTCATGTTAAGTTTTACTTGTCATTTCTGTGTATTCTTGCTTATTCCAGAGATATCTGTACAATATAGGAGACCAAATATTGAATGGGTCTGATGACACAAAGCCAGATGAGCAGTTGGAGTTGCAAGTCTTTGTAAACTGGTGTTTAAKTCATTGTTCTCAGGGACAGTGTGATGTCCCTTGCCCTTCCTATKGGACAACAGCAGTACTGGCATTTGGGATGACATTTTATACTTGTAATTCTTTGATAGAATGTTTTATTTGCTATTGTAAAAATAATTGGGTCGAGGCAACTGTTGATGCTGCAGATGATCTCTGTGACTTTGTAAATGGCACTTAATGTGCTTATATTCCCACAGGGTGGTTGACAATTAATTCTGTAAATTAGTATCACCAACATCATAACATGGAAAGGTATGAAAGAAACAGCAAATACAATCATGGCAGCTGAAATCAGTAACAGAGGCCTCACAAGTCTGTTCCTTCTTTGCTGACGTTTACTGAGTTGCAGTAATGCTCTGAGAGTCAACATGTAGCACGTGAAGATGACTGTGGCTGGAATTAGAAATCTCAATATGATTTTGGAGAGCGTGAATGGCACTGCAAATTGTAAAGGTTCTTCAGTGCTATCCAGGTGATTTATGATATCATGCTGTCTTCTGGCTGCAACTGTGTAGTAGATCTCAGGCACCGATGCGATCACTACGAAGATCCATACCCCAATGGTACAGAACACAGCCTTCTCTTTGTCCCACCATGTTAATGAAGTGATTGGATGAACAGCACCTATGTATCTGTCAAAACTGATGAATGTCAGGAAATACACACTTCCATAGATATTAATACTAAAAAATAGTCGTATGGTCTGATAAAATGCTTGACTGAAATAGGCAGCGAACTTCTGGATATTATAGTATACTGAAAAAGGTGCCATGAGAGTCCAAGTAAAGTCACACAGTGCCAAGTTAAAGAGAAATATGGTATTGGTAGTCCATGTCTTCATGCAGTAAACATAATGTCGTAGTGCAAGTATATTGCCTAGAAATCCTGTTAATAAAGTTAAAAGGCAAACCAGAAACAATACATAGCAGTACCACTCCAGCTTAGGATTTCTGTTGCAAATGAAAATAACGCATGTACCATTCATCATCTGTCCATGTAGTATGCCTGAAGGGAAAAGAGAGACCAACACAAAATTGAGTTGGATATGTTGAATTTAAAATTAAAAAATTTTAAGTTACATTCAGTGTACTGGCAGAAGAATTCAGAACATGGTATAATGCACAACTTCTCTCCTCTATCTGAAAAAAATGTAAAGTCTAAGTACGACTTACATGCAAAGCTTTGTATACTTTCCTCTCTGCTATTTACCATAGTGTATGATGGGTGACAGAAACAAAAGCATGCACCCTCAAGTGAGAAGTGTGCCTTGGCCACTACTGTGTCTGTATCTATCTTTGGAAAAAGCAGAGGAGGTGACAGAAGGACAGTAACTGCCCATGCTCATTTCATCATTGCTTTGATTGCCTTGAGTATCTATGTGGGGCCTAGAGGCAAGTTTAATGTGGGCAGCTGTGCAGTGAGCTGTGAGATCAGGAAAACAGCATCAAAACAAATCAGGATGAAATTTGGCTTTTAGTGATGGCCACAGAAACTTTTCCACTTAAAGTGCTAGACAAAATGCTTTCTTTTGGACATTTTCTTTTGATTTTCTTCTGTAAATATTTGTCCCAAGATTAAAACGTTGTGCTTATGGTAGGGTAAGAGAATATTCTTTTTGTCTTAACTGTTTATGGCCTACTTTGTATAAATTCCCACTGTGGAATATGTGGAATATAGATCTGCAGTGTATTTTTCAAAGTGAATTTTTAATGCTTGTGAAGTCTTATGCTCAATTCCAATTATTTTTTTTTTTACTCCTAATAAAATCAAAGGCTGGAATATTCTGTCAGAGTGAGCTGTCACCAGCTGCAGTTTGTTATGTTTCTAGAAAATTTCCAAATGATACAGTAGGTACCAAACTGTGAGGTCTGTCCAAGTAGAAGCTTTGTATGAAGGTCATCCAAATAGCCATTTATARAGCAGAGTCCACTACAGTGCTTGCTAGGATGGCAAAATAAAATTTTCATCACTGCAGGCCACCCTCTCAGTGCAAGAAATGACCTTTTAGGAATGTTATTGAAGATTTTGAAATGTCTTCAAGCATTGAGTTGGTAATAGTAGTTTTTTTCCTAATGTAGTGTTTTGCTTTCATGCACAATAAGACTTTTCCAAAGGTATGTTCATGTACATGGGTCAAAATATAACCAACAAGAGCTGCAGTGAGGACCTGCTAAGTAAAGATTGCATTATTCTGCTTTGCGAATTTATAGTCCACTCAGTTACCTGAGTGTAAAAAAAAAGCTGTTTCAGACTGTACTCAACAAAATTAAGAAGGAAAGTTGTTTCTCTAGAAGCTCAGCAACAAAGGCAGTCAAATGACTTTCCAGGAAATGAATATAGATAGAAAACCATCTGTTATACTCACAGTGTATTTCACAGCTGGGGAGTGTTTGCTCTATAAATGTATTTTTGGAAGTATTGACTTATTTGACTGGACTTCAACCTAGGGCAGCTATGCTTTCCTTCTCCACTGGCTTTGTGAATATAAAGAAATTACACAAACTATAATTTTTTTAGCTGAACTTTATAAGATATCCCTGTAAACTCTTTAAAATGTGAAACATAGTTAATTAGCATTTGCTTGTGATATGTTCAATTAAAAGTGGTTTGAATATRTGTAGGAAATTTATATTTTTCTAAAATCCTTTTGTCTAGAGTTCGTGTGTTCTTGGAATTAAATGGCATTTTCTACCTCTCTGCCTTCCTTTTCAGTACTTACAAATGAAGGCACCAGACACTTGATTTCAAGTTGTGTTGGCAGTATAAATAAGTCTTAAACTAGCTACAAACAGTATGGCCATAGCTGCATGAGGGAATTGTAATGCCAGGTTCCTGATCCCACTAAGCCTCGGGACAAGGGTTATTAGGTAGGTCTAAATGGAGAGAGACAAACAGTTGTGCCACTGCTCTGCTTTGCTCTGAGCTGGACAGAGAAAGTCAGGATGTGCTCTTTCATAACTGYGTTAGGGCAGTTACAGACCTGAATGAAATAAAACCCCTTTGCCCTTCATCACCTTCAGTTTACTGGGCTGCACTCAGGGCTGAGCTCTATCAGGTTAGTTATGTAGCTGGAGGGGATGGAGCTGCCCAGCTGTGTAAGGTGCATTTGGAGCTCAGAGAGGATTACAAAATATGTCAGTTTGTGTAGGCATTTCCCATATGTCAWGTTCTCCTGGGATTCCTATCTGAATTTTCTAAAATGTTTTTGCTGTCTCCTGTTAATTCTTTGTATTTTAGTAGAGCTTAGAGACCATCAATAAGACTAGATTCTTGAAACAGTGGGCTTTGTAATTGGAGTGTCTTACAGTGAGTGACACACAGGAGAACAGGTGCAGACATAAAAAGAACCTTTCCTGAGGTAACTGAATAAGCAAGAGGAGAACACAGGGGGTTTGAACCCCTGGCTTGGTGCGATACCAGGACCTCCTGGTCTTCCATTAGAGAATTTAAAGAAATCCATCTTAAAGWACATTAGGATTTATACAATCAAGGACCCAGTCTGAGTCCATATGGGAAGACAGGCAGCATACCCTGCTCTATGCTGAGGCCCTTGGAGCTACCCTGATGTCCAGAAGATAARTGCTGCAATAATTTTCAGAAGAGACCTTTTTTTATACCTGACAATAGCAAGTTTTCTGTCTACTGTCTTAGCACCAACAGAATAACTCGAGCTTCAGGATATGACTAGGTTGTCTTCACAGTTCAAACCCAAAATTTTGCATCTATAGTTTAAGAAAATTTTCTTTTTCTGAACATTCACTTCCAAGTCCATATAACCTTAAAGCCAGCCAACACACATATGCATATTTGTACTGGAGTGTAATAAACAGTAGCACCATGGCATTACATTGTGCAAGTTGTCAGTACTGACTACAATCAGATTTGGAAAACTTTGATGAAAGTAGAATTGGCTTTCAAGGTTAAAAAATACTTCTCATTTATTGAGGTTAATTTTTCAGTTGAACAGTTTCAGCCATTGGTGAAGATGACCTTGAACATTAAGTGGGCAGAAAGAGCAATCCCTTGATGGGGCATCCAGAATTCTGATTCAATGAGGAACTTGACATTAGAATATTACAAATATGCCCAGGAAATTGTTGAAGTTTATGGTTTCCATCAGTCATAATTAAGACAAGAAAGCATGCCGAATTCATGGGTAAGAATTTAATGTTTCCCTTGTTTCTGCTTCTGTTTAATGAATGCAACCATCTTATGGGCTGTGGATCTAAAGATACTAGTCAAGCTTTCATTTTTAAAAAAGTGATCTGTTTGACTCTTTTTTTTTTCTTTTGTATCTGTTTATTGAATTGTCTCTTCTCTTGGACTGGAAAAAAATCCAGCTTAGATCTGTGACTCTTACAATATCTACAAACTTTCTGTCGTCATCCCTGGCAGCATCATCATGCTGTTACAGAAAGTCAAGCAGGGTTCAAATGATGAGCAAACTTACTCCCTGGTTTGTTGCAGACCCCTAAATCTTGAAATCTCTACTACTCTGTGTTCCACTAGTACCACTGGTGTACTCTCCAAAGCCTTAKTTGGAGCAGATAAAAAACCTGTTTTCAGTAAAAAATTACATTTTGAGGAAACATCTGGTGCAGCTAGGAAACATTGCGATAAGAGAATCTTGAATTTTGAATTTTAATTCACAGTTTATCACTGGCAGTCATTCATATGGCATTTAATTTATATTTCAAAAAGGTCCATTAGGCTAAGCACATTTATTTGGGGTTTTAAAGTATATAATTTGGTATGTGTAAATATATCCTAGGAACCATGTTCTTCTCTGTCATACCTGTCAGAGTTTATTTTACATTTTTAACAAGGTCATCATAAGCAACCAATTTTTCCTGAAGTAAAAAAAAAAAAAAAGTTAAGTTTATTTTGTGTAATATTATTCCTTTACTACTCTCTTTACTCCTTACTAGTTTTGGGGTTTTTTTGGGGTTTTTTGCTTTTTTTTTTGCTTTTTTTCCACTATTCTTTACAGTAAAAGCCCTAATTGTACATGCACTGTTTTGTTTTTTGGAAATACCTTGAGAACTTTGTTTGACTGTWTGCAATTGTATTTTAATCTGGTACAAATTCCAGATACCACATAGGTTTTCCAAATTTCTGACATTCACACCCCATAATATTTCTGTTATGTGTGCTTTCAAAGTAGAACTGGAACCTCTTAGCTCATTTTATCGAAAAAAGCATTATAAAGGGTCCTGGGTTTTGTTATAAAAATAATAAGCATTATTTGCAATTTTTACTTTAACAGCTTACCTGTTAGGTAATCATCTGATGCATTTCATTTTTATTTCAACTGAATTGATTTGAAAGGCTGTATAAAGCAATGAGTGTCAGGTGGATCATTTATCATGTTCTAGTTCAACTGCATTTAACATGTTATACATACCAGTATGGTAGAACAACAAGTAATATCTGTAATATTTGTATGCATTTAAGTAAGTAGATTATGCTAATGTCCAATTGCTTTCTTCTTTATATATCAGTATTATGATGAAGGTATTATTTCTTTCATTAAAAATTACGTTGATGAACCTCCTTGAGAGTTAATGAAGTCCTATATGGTAAACATAAGCTACGGTAGAAGGAAAGTTGAAGTGGAAGAATTTGCCTACAAAAGACAGTGTTTATGAAAAAGTTTTTTTAAGACTATGAGATGTATACATATTTGTAGGTATTAAACAGTAATAACTAAAAAGGGAAAAACATTGCTTTGAGAGTACAGGTGAAAGGAATATTTCTTTCGCTTACCTGTTTTGGAAAAGGTAGAATTATCTGCTTTACAGAAGTCTAGATTCCAGGCAGTGTTTTTTTTCTCCATTAATCTGGACCTCCTGAAATCACAACTCTACTTTGCAAGTATTGTTTATAATCCAAGGTGTTGGTAGTACTCCCTATGCAGTGGCAGCTGTTCAGAGAGCAGGTATCAAATTGCAAGGGAAATATCTTTTATCATTAAGCCCCTCCTCTCTGTAACTCGGGATAATATGCTATTGCCATAGCAGCCTCTGCTTRTTCTTTAGGGGAGGACAGACTTATTGGACCTCCTCATTCTAGCTAGGCCTGGGGCATTGTTTCCAGCAGCAAAAGGGTAGAAGAGTGCAGGAGCTTGGGGCACGTATAAATGAGTTTACACTTTCCCTTTCTTCACTTTTCTTCACTGCCAGAATCCTTGTTACTGCCCTACTGCTGGGCTGGTCTGTGGACCTGTGTTGCTCTTGTCCCGTTGTGGAGCTTCATTCATCTCCCCCATGCCTACCTTTTACTTTTCCTGCCTCACGGTTCCCACACCATTCCAGAATCTTGGCTTTGTCAGAGAACTCTCATCTGCCAACTCTGCTTAATCCAGAGCTCACATCCTTCCTCTTCAGCCCATAGCCCATGACAACTCCAGATCCTCTTCCCAAAGTCTTTCTTCCCCAAACCTGCATCTCCATCTTCAGCAGCACAGTCCTGGGATCTTYCTGTCTTCCATTATTGACAGAATGAGCACTTCAAATCTTGTATTAATTTCTCTCACTTTATAACTTCCCTCTATGTGCAGCCCTAATCAATGCCAGAAGGGGACTTGGCAGTTCCACAAGCAGYTCACAGAAACTGCCTCCTTCCCAGACCCATTCACATCTCAGTCTGCCACATCATTTCTCTTGATACTTCCTGTCCAGCTCCTCATATTGCTTCCATTCTCCCTATCCGGACATCTTCTAGCACCTGCCTGCACTATCTTCTTGTTGGGTGCTGTCCTTCACTTTACTGAAAAATTATCTCTTGTCTTCCTTACCCTGTCTTGGCTTCTGCTGTGGCACTCTCATCCTTGCAAAAGCAGATTCCCACCTCTTGTGGTGGCGACGTTTTCAATACTCTAAACAATTCTCTAAAGGTAAGAGATGACAGAGAAGGACARCTAGCCCAGGGCTACGTTTGTGGCAAAAATACCATAGAAGTTTCACCTATCAGTGGTGAGAGTAAGCTGAGCTTCTTTTCAAGTGACAAGTCACACCACCATTCTTTGAATAAAGGTATTCTCTGCAGAATAAAATATAATAATTCATCATAYGATTAAAGTGATTTGGTCTAAGAAAAACACACAGTAAAAGATTCTACACAGACTCATAATTTGATTTCCAAATTAAATTAGGGAAGCAAATRATATTTGTCAGTGGACATACCTCAAATACTTCACACAAGAAAAGCTGTCTTAGGCATGAAMAAGGAAAATTATGTATGAATCAGTAACCTTTTTAGCATTTGAAATGCATTTCATGGCCCGTGGTCTTTCTTGTCATCTCTTAAAAATACTGCTATTAGTAAGTTATTGTTGCAATATTTTTTTCCCTTTGGATTTCAAGTAATTTATAATTTTGTAGGAATATCTGTTCATGCTGAATTATAGAAGGGTATCTGGCTGCATGATGCTGAATCTGCCCTCCTCACACACAGTGGAATAATTTGATATAGGAAGAAATACAATTTAGTATTTTATTTTGGTTTTATTATGATGCAAACATACATTTTCCGACTGCCTTCTCATAATTTTTATACCACAGGTCAGTTGCTCCGTCTGAAAATGTTTCGAGAAGACCATGGGTCTTGGATGACGATGTTCTTCAGCACCATCCTCTTCCTCTTCATATTTTCTCACATTTATAACCTGTTCCTTATTATGGCAGGGAATATGAGGTAGGTTCCAGAGTTTATTTTTTTTCTCTTTTAGTCTAGAATATACTTTGCTGTAAACATTTTTATTCCTYTGCTTTCTGAATTTAGGTAGAACTATAATTTAATTGGTTTATTAGCCAAGAGGATAAAATTATTAATTATAAAACATGGAGTCCTAAACTAATTTTAGCAACTATGCAATCACTATACTAATGAACWTTATATACTTTTTTTTAAATTTTAAATTATAACTAAACAAATTTGATTTGAACTTAGGGCTGAGTAGTTTACAAGATTAGGCATTACTATTGTGCCCAGAGAGGAAGTTCAGAGTTAATTCAGAGTAAAAGAAATTGAAGCATCTAAATTTGAGGAAGCTCATGGAGATAAAATGGGTAGTATAGTTCTCTTTTGGTTATGCACGATAATATTTGCTGATCCAGTTTGTTAAGAATATATTCTTTTTTTTTCCCCATATCTCTGACAGAGCAAAATTGCATTTGATTCAGGGAAGAACAGCTATCTAATATAAGTGAATTTATTTTAAATGGACCTCTTTGCATTAGTTTTTTTTGTTTTAATATCTGCTTTCTCCTATTATCTCAAAATTAAAACCACTTTCATGTGTTGATTTTCCTGCGAAACCCAAGTTACTGGTCATCTAATATATACAAAATGAGTTAATTGGAAAAAAACCCCATAGTAACATTGTTTATGAAAGCATCTGAAGACTTCCCAGCAAGGAAGARGAAATCCAAAGTATGTATGAGTTGAAGAACAATGCAAATAATTAAAATACTGTTTTCTAGCAGAATATCAGAGCCATACCAACAGAATCCAATGATGTGTTATTTAATGAACCGGTGTGATGTGGTGTGTTACAGATCTTAAGCATGTCAACAAAAATATTCAGTATTTAAAGTCCTGTAAACAATGTGACATAAAGCAGAAGGTGAGTAGGGGACAGACTGAGGGTCACTGAATGAACATGAGCACAGACCAGCTGGGATAATCAGGATATTGTGGCATGAAGACTGAATATATTGATTTGAGCCAGGAGGTAAAGCAGCAGACTCGTTGACTCTTTTGTGAAATGATCACAGTAATGGCATGGTAAATATGAATAGGTGCTCAATAACAGGTCGGATAATTAGGGTGGGGAAGGTGGGAGCATTGCAGGTTTCTGGCTTCCCTATTTACCTAGTCATACTATTATTGGTATTATGTTAAGATTTTTATTTGGTACTTCTAACTCTCCATAAACTAAAACCAGCTAGCAATTAGACAAATCATTAAGAGTTTGAAAGCCTGACTCATGTCTGGAAATCAGATTTCATTTGTCCTTGTCAACACTCCTGCTCCCTATATCTGTTACAAGCTTCCATTAGCTGCACTGAAGTGATTGCACAGCCATCAGCATCCACATCTTTGGAAAAAGGCACAGCCTAGAACTAAAATAGCTGGTGTCAGACAACGTGCCCTCTTGCATTCTGTGATAGGAAGCCTCTCCTTTCCTGGAGCTTATGCACCAGCTTTGGATTTGTTGTGATTCTTTTGGGAAGCTGACCATTTAGTGCTCAAGGAATTGCATGTCTTTTTTCAAATTGGTCTGGGGGTTTGTTATGGATATGTTGGCTCTCCATTCCAAGAGAGAAGAGCAAGAAAGGATATGAAACAAACAGTTTCAGCCTCAAACAACATAAATCATCAGTAAAACAGAGCCCTTGGATCAGTCCTCTAAAAGCTGAGACAGAACAATGCGTAGTACTTTTGAAAGAGGGTTTCTACAACAGACGTCATCAAAGCCAACTGCTCCATGTTGCCTTAATAAAGTGTTTCAAGGAGTGGATTATTTTTTCCTGAGTAAATATAATCCTTATGAAAGCTATTTGTTCATGGTTTGTACTTCTGTGCAAAAGAACAACTCTGTCTATACCTTTTGCAGCAGTGCCTTATGGAAATGACTGTCACCAGAGAGTCTGGTTTCCAGGATGAAGGTCAGAGTTTGCCTGCRTGAAGGTTGCAGCCTTTGTGGAGAGACTGACCTTTGTGCTTATGGGCTCCTGTGAAACACAGGCATCCCAGATTACACATCTTTCAATACAAGGGCTATGAAAGCCTTACAACACTAAGCAAAAAACATTCTTTTTTTCCTGCTTTTTTGTGTTTTGTTCTTGCAATGTCTCTGGTTCACCTTTCCCTGGGTTCTGACAGGAGAGGGATTCTAGTAAGTTTCTTTATGTCAGATGTTTGGTCTCATCAATGAAAATCCCTTTCTGGCACACAAGTAGGAAAATCATACATCATGCATTGTGACAACATGGATGATTACAGCAAAAGCAATATCATTTAAAGCTCTGTTATATAACCATACCTAAAAAAGGTATATTTTTCAGTTGCCAAAATCTGGGGTTTTYTTAAAAATATTTTTTTAAAGACACTTCACATGTATCTTAGTGCAGCAAACCTAAAAAGTGTGAATACATCCCTTAAAAAGGGTAGCAGTAGGGACTTGTAGTTTGCAGGGRAGAGCAAAAGCTGTATATAGTGTTCAGTTTTGGGCACCTCTCCACAAAAAAGTAATTGAAGTGCTGGAACATGGCCAGAGAAGGGCAAGAGAGATGGTGAAGGATCCAGAGAGCGAGTCAAATGAGGAGTGGCTGAGGGAGCTGGGGGTGTTCAGCCTGGAGGAAAGGAGGCTCAGGGGAGACACTGTGACCATCTACAGTAACCTGAAAGGAGGCTGTAGCAAGGTGGGGTCCATCCTTCTCACCTAGTCACAGGGTGAGAGGGAATGGCCTCAAATTGTGCCATATATTGTGTATTGTGGTGTATATTGTGTGTTAGGAAAAAGTGCTTCACAGAAAGGGTTGTTGAGCACTGGAACAGACTGCCCAGGGAARTGGAGGAATCACTGTCTCTGGAAGTCATCAAAATCCATGTGGCTCTTGGGATATGGTTTAGTGACAAATACACTGGCTCTAAGTTAACAGTTTGATTTGGTTATCTTGGAGATCTTTTCCACCGTTAATAATTCTGTACTTCTATGAAGAAGTTGCTGGTATTTGAATATACATTATACAGCTGTCTGCTGGGTGAGAGTGTGACCGTTTGAAGTAAATTTTTTTGGACAGATTGGAATGTATCTTTTWAAATGTAGTTCACTACTGTTTTCTCAGTGATGTTTCCTTTTAGGTACTTCACAGTGTAGGGCACTGATCCTCCATATATTAGGTCACTGTTCTTGTAGTCAGAGCTGAATATCTGGTGACTAAGTCTGCTACCAAAGCTCCATCAAATACTTTTTAAAAAGGTGAGGGACTGTAGTATTTGTTCTCACAGGTCATTTAGATTCTTGAACTTAAGCAGCTGTTTTGAGCTGTGTAACACGTAGCAGATAAGCAATATGGCTTATTTGTTAAAGGCTGYATTTGAAACATAAATGAAAGGAGAAAGCTTATTTTTCTGTATCAAAAAGCGTTTTGCGGCAAGGCCACATGGTGGCAGCAAAGGGCGCAGTTAAACCAGCCATATCCTGTGGAAGTACAAGGGGATGCTCGCTGGCAAACTTTTTTCCGGTGTTTTTCTGTGCCACAAGGAAATCCAGACCCTTAAATTTATTGTCTCTTTCTTTAAAGGAATTCTGGGTCTGAAACTGTCCAGGTACTGTCCCATATTTTTGTGATTTATATGTACTTTTGTACACCTGACATACTGAGGTATTCTCAGTCAGCATCTACACGTGTTGAAGTTTTCCCAACTGTGTCACTTGAAGTGGAGAACATATTGCCTAAACGAAATCCGTTTTCTCCTTTGGGAGCTTGCATCCGTAAATAATGCTTTGATATTTAAAATTTCAACATAGCGATATATTTTTCATATGATATCCAAAAATCAAAGTTGTGATTGCTTGTCTCRCAAATGTCAGCTGTCGTCACAATGTCAGTCTTTTCTCAGATGAAGAGATTTTCAGTTGTCCCAAAGGATGTTTGGGTGCATCATTATTGAATGCTCTGAAGTACCATTGAAATAACAGACACAAACCCATGTTCTCCTTAGCTGCAAATTGTCACATTAATAGCAATTATTGTAGCGATAATAAAAATTGTTGGGATTTTCTTCTCTCAGTGTTGCATGTAGCAGGATAGGGTTTGTTTTGGTTATTTTTGTTAAATACTAGGAGAGAGTACATCTTTTTGGTGTAGTTTTGTCTTCTCTTATTGCTCATTTATTTCACAGAAAATGTCTGAATTTACAATACAATTTGCATTACTTGGAGAAATTCCTTAGGCATTAAAATACTCCTTTAATTAAGTTTAGTTACAGGTTTGAGTGATTTAGTGAATTGGGACCCAATTACAGTCTGCAGCTGACAAATGCATGTAAAGAGCATTTGCATTTTTTAACAAGCTGTAACAAGGAAACAGCTATTTATATATTTAAAAGCCACAATAATAGCTTTCTATTAAATACTTTACCCTTATCCAAATTGTTACTGCTCCTTTTCCCCYGAGATACAGATTATTATGTCCCTGGAAATGTGTGTTTACTCAAGGATTTAAGCTACATGTTGTTCAGGATTCTGTGCTTTAGTTTGTTTGWTTGCTCATTAGAGCCAAGGATTACCCATCATTTGCATAATTTTAGAGTAAGAYTTAGGGACAAACAAGACTTTGTTTTCCTAACCACAGTGCTATTCTACAGAAGGCCCACAGTACATCTGTATTAGGCCTCCAGGATCCTTTCATAGCTGTGTCTGCCTAGACATATGTTTCATGAGCTCTGTGTTGATGTATCCTTTGTATATATTTGGTGGAGTTGTATATTTATGCTGTAGTAATGCTTAATATTTGGCAAAGATTATAGTGTTATACTGTTAGCTTCAGAAAGTTCAAGCCATTGTGAACTGCTGGAAGGTTCCAAATCCATAATCCCTCTATGCTGCTCTCAGAGACTAATCCTTTGTGGCCATCATCAGTCTTTCTCAAACTGTGTGTGAAAAACACACAGAATGTTTATAGATTCTAAACAGCATACCCTGTGATAGGTTTACATGATGTAAAAATATACAGAGGCAAAAAAAATCATATTATACAAATTATGGATGTAAAATATTGCTGTGAGAATGAAGTCTGTAAGAGGTTTTCAAGTTAGACTTTTTATTGCAGGTTATCCTTCCAGCTGGGATCCTAAAGCACAGGTCTCTAGTGAGATTACAGCAGCAATAGATACCATATTTTCCAAGTCACTGTGATTGGAAAGTGTCTTGAGCCAGGATTAGTACTTGAAAATCAAAGTGATTGAAAATTCCAAGCTAGTTCACAGTGTTTCAGCCTTTATAGCCAAACTTACTCCCACCTGGTCAAAATGCATCTGCCTGTGTACTAAATCTGCCATATTGCTTCTGTCTTCTGTGAAGTAGACTTGTATCAAGATTTTCCTTCTTCTAAGCTAGAAAATGGCAAAGGATAGAAAAGGCAGAATTTATGTTTAATTACAAGATAATGATTTCAAAATCCCAAACCTTTTAAAGAYTAAGAAACTCATTCCCCAAACCACACTCTGAAGACAGAGGACAAAGGAGGTCTTGCAAATCACAGAACAATTGGCATAGAATCATCATAGATCCCAGGGAGGATGGATGTGGACAGTCTATCAAAGAGCTCCCTTATCCATAAAGAAATCCCAAGAGTACCTTGTGATTGTTGGGATCAAAGGCTGCCAAAAAATCCTGTGGCACAATTTGCTCTCTGTTATCCTCAATATCCCTAATACAGGTCAATCAGGGTGAAAGCAATGTTAATCACTTTGATAGAATGACTGAAATTAATAGGAATTTTTAGAGAACACCAAACAGTCAGAAAAAAAAATCAAAGCCAAATTATTTTTGTGTAAAATCTTTTAGATAGCTTACAAGCAAAGGCCAAACCACAGAGATTCAGGCAATACATATCAATTCTGGAAGGAGTTTTTTGTCAAGATYCAGGCAGCAGACACAACCTGAGTATTAGGTACTTGTTATTTGGGCTGACTGAATTAGTCTCAGGTACTTGTAGACATTTAGGTAAGAATTACAGTTGTAAAGCTGTTGTAAACCCCCCTTCCTGTGAAAGCTTTTCTCCTATTCCAAAATCAATGACCCTGGTTTCAAGAAGGCTGTCACTGATAAGAGATGCCAGAGGGAAGAGCTGTAAGTGCTGAGGACAGCCAAACCTGTTAGCTCTGTGACRGCGAGTACAAAGGACGCTGGAGGCTGTGATGGGAGAAGCGTGGGAGCGACAAAGGCATGTCCAGCACCAGAGGGGTCTTGCTCAAGCCCAGGACAGAAGGACAAATAGCCCTGTGGCTGTGTCTTGACCATCCTGTGGTGTTGCCATGGTGAGACCGATGTGACTGTGGGAATGTCTTAGGGCTTTGTAGACTGATTCCCCTTTGCTCCTTTCAAATAAWTATTCTTTCCAGTGCTAGGGATAAATGACTAGGTAAGTTGATCACAGCACAATGYTGTTAAACCTTATACAAATTTAATTGATGACACTATTACATATTTTGTATTTGCTTCTTATTCTTTTTAAAAAAAATATGATGCTTGTTTAAAGTGAAAAAAGTCCACAATTTAAAATATTCAAAAGGTCAATTAATTGTATTAATTGTATTAATTTGAAATATAATATATAAGATTTCATGAAGAAACTTGTTCATTTTATGATGCTATTATGAAGTTGGCCATTTTTTGTTTCTGCTCACATCTCAGACTAACAAGGCAGATTTTCTYTGTCTTTTCTGTGGGCAGTCACTGACATATTTTCTTCTTCTCAAGGCACAGGTAATGGCTGCAACATTACTTTTCTTATTTCATATCCCTTTACATTGAATTGACTGTAGACATTGGGGGTGCTTTCCCTAAATCACGCTGTGACATTGTTACTGTGGYATTGTTCAGTAGGATTATGTGAAAATGCTCTGCTCCATCAGCCCGCTTACCATTTCAGGAGCTATAGCACTGCTGCTGCCTGTTTCTGGTTTTCTTTGCCCATGACACACACAAGCTGARTCTCCTGAAGACTGAAAAATACTTTTTGCTTGCCCAGATTATTGAGTTCCAAAGACGAGAACAATCTGGGGAATAAGTCAGTGGGTTGCCCTGTGTTTGCAGCTCATGAGGCAAGGCCATGTATCTGTGGGCAGTATCTCTGTGTAGGAGGCTGAGTCCAGAGACCCCTCCTGAGGCCTTTTAGGATATAGTATTTTTGGAATGGCCTGAGTAAAGCCTAGTGTCTCCTTGTATAGGATATCAGGTCCTTAGGTCACCCCACCTTGAACTAGAAAACCTGTAAAGCTGTAATCTGCACTACTAAGAGGGTTTTCCTTTGCCAGGGAAAACTAAAATTGAAGTTWATCTTCTGAGAGGAACTACTGCCTAATCCTGTTTGCTGAGGAGCTGGTCCACTRCTGTCTTGTTTGGTTTCAGGAGGACATTTGCTCACAGGAGAACATTGGGATAAACACTGTTTTAAAACCAGAAATTTAATAATGAACACTTCCATAAAAAGGAGTTTTTTAAGAGGAAAAGGTCTCTTGACACTTTTCATTCTTCATTTTGGCTGAAAACYCTGAAGATATCAAGTACCTGGAATAGAAGTGGATGTAGCCCAGCTGCCACCCTAGTGAGACATTTGCTTGCTCTAGGTGCTGCTGCTGTGTTCTCCTTTTGATCACCAGAGCAGAAGAGGGGAGAAGAGGGCCCACATGTCCCCAGCATGCCTGCCAGMAGCGAGATAGGTGGCAGCACAGATGGGGAGCCAGCCTGTTCCCTGTCGGGCTGCTGGAGGGGAGGATGCACTTGTGATGGAGGCTGCTCAACAGGAAAGCTGTGGCAGGGAAGAGAAGGAATTGGAAAGTGCAGGAAGAAATTCTGCAGGCATTTGGTCTCCCCTGGCAGCAGCAGTGGCAGCAGCTGATGTGATTCAGATAAATTTGGCCCACACTGAGTTTTCAGCTGCCACAGGGTAACACAGGATAATGGTCTCTTATAGAGCCCTTTTGATAGTCCAGGGTTATTCAGCCGTCTTGTATGTGAAGGYAACTGCTTGTGTGAATAAATTGAGCATTTGAGGTAATTCTTGCCAGGTTATGGCCCTAATGCTGGTGGTTAATTTGCTCTTGCTAGAGATGGTCATTTGAAGTACCTGATTTCTTCATCATTTAGTAGTACAAGGGATAATGGAAGAAAATAGAAAACCAGGTTTTCTTTCCCAGAAAATATGATTCGAGTTTATTTAAACATTTAAGATTGCAGTCCCTCCCAAAAGTACATGCATTTTTACTACACATTTTGTTGTCATCTTGAAAAATCACTGCACAGATATTTCTATAGAAATATCTGAATTTAGCAAGTGATAATGCATGTTTCCTCCTTGCTTTAACTGATGGTGTAACCATCAATTACCCTWACACTACAACTGCAATGAAAATAAGTAGTGAATTTGAAAAATATTTATCTGCATTTTTCAGCAATTGCCTGTTTTCTAGGTCTTTTCAAAGAGAATCTCTAAGTGTGATGCAAGTAAAACAAAAAAGTGCTTCAGTGATTAAACTGCAGGGTTATATGCAGATTGTTTTTTAAACATGGTATCACTGGTAGGTGACACCTTGTCATTAATGTGTTCATACCTCCACAAATCAGCAGCCTAAGAGRTATGCTTGTGCATGTGAACTGATAAATGCTTGATGCAAATTAAAACTGGCTACCTTTTCCCAATCTAGACATTATGTATTTTTTAATGAAACTTTTATTTTTTTTCACCCAGACTTGGGAATTCCAACATTTTGGATATGAAATCGAAGCTACGAACATTTTTGAGATTTTAGAAAACCCTTGGGTATATTCCTGTGGAAGAAAAAAGTTYGAAAATATACAAGTGTTTTAATCTCCATGAATGACATGGACAGATTGGAAATATTTACCAGTTAAGGGCACAAATTAAGATGGTAGAGCAATACTGTATCTAATTCCTGCTACTTCRTTATTTAATCTGATCCTTGCCTAAGTTAATCTAAAGTGTAACTATCAGTATTTTCATTGTGGAATTGGACTTAAATCCTTAGTCTTCTCTTAGCAATAATCACAATATGGAGAAACCTTCATACTAGGCCCCCAGCATGAAAAAAGACAGCAAATTTGTGGAGGGAACTGAAAATTTTAATATTTGATAAAGAAAAGTTAGTTTACAAAAGTAGTGAGGAACTTAAAGGCTTTTTTTTTTTTTTTTTTTTTTTTTCCAGTTGAGTACTCAGATTAATCTCTCTGAGTCTTTTTGCTGAATCTTGAGTTCTTTAGTCAGAATACCCACTAGATGATCCAGGACTTTTTGCTTGCTAGTGGCTGCAGCCCTCTACTTTCTTTTGCTGGTTTACAAGAAATAGTGTCTTAGAATACTTTCTGCGTTTTTCACAGCATTACACATTTTAAGCTCTTTCCCTACTACACGTATCTATAGGTTTTTAAGTGAATGTTTTTATTTGGTTGTTTTTTTTTTATGTGCAGTAACAGTGTACCAAGTTTTGAGACARGACTTACTCCCATTCTTTCATTATTTTGTATTTGTGCCAGAACTGTGTATTATGYAGTTTCAGCACTCAAAGGAACTTCACATTCAAATAAGTAGCCAAAGCACCAGCAGATTGAAGCAGATACTTTCAATAAAACTTAAAATGCTTGCTGTGGAAAAGTTAACAAGCAGTCTAAAATTATTCAAAGATAATTTTGAATAATGTACAAATAACTACCTATGGCTTAAGCAGATGGCAGAAAAAAATTGCTAAATTAATGAAAAAAACTTTTTGTAATTAATATGCCCAAAAGAATTAAAAAGATACTTTTRAAATTCTATAGGCATATATCTTTCCTAAAATGCATTACTGGGAGGTAATTATTTAAAGAATTTTTTTTAAGTATGTAAACCTTTTAATGCAATTCACCATTTTTGGAATGAAAGAATTTGAAAATAGCTGAGTGCCAGAATTCCAAATTTGAATGCTGAAGTGATATTCATGTAGGCATGCAGCAAGGATTAATGTAGCTTAGGATACAAACATTTTCCAATCCAAATATTTTCCATGCAAAGATCATTACAGAATATCCCTAAGTATAGGTTAGAAATGTTTTGCCACTTACCGATGCTCACCTAGGAGAGTGTAGGTTAGGAATTTATTTTTAGAGACATTTTAACTGTAAAAGAATCAGCATGACTGTGATGGAGAGAGCTGCTGGTTGTAAAAGTTATAATGAAACATTGAAAATGACACAGTTAGAACCCATCTAAATGGAAGCTACCTGTAAAATGAATTGTGATAAAATGGCTTTCAGTGACACTTCCTCTGAAAAGTAGAGTCAAGATGCACAATGGGTTCTGCCTCTTTCAGGTGACCCTTTGTGATACCTTGAGCCTCTCTAATGCATAAAGGTAACTGAGAACATGAATTGGTGCTAGGTAACAGCACAGTTTGACACGCACAATTAATCCTACAGAGGTGAATAAATGATAATAGAATCAAAGAACCTTTTTTCTAGCCCTAAAATGCTTGTGAAGCTAAGAAAGGGAGTATTCCTTTAGTACTGAGCAGTAGCAGGAGGATGACACCTTGCTCTCTATGAAATACAGTGGGGGAACTTGCAGGGGACTTTTGTTTTTGTCCTAGGGGAGTGAAGACTGGTGCTGGGTGCATTCCCTGGGTGGCAGGTCCACCCTTGAGCAGTGTGCCAGCAAGGCAGAAAYCTGCACTTGTGACACTGTGACACTATGAGTGACCTGAGTTTACTGTGCTTCCTTGTGGGCTGAGTACTGAGGCTTGTGAGACTGGATCAGGGCTAAACAAAAAAAACAACAAMAAAAAAAAAAACCCCAAACCCCCCAAAACAGCAGCAAAATCCTCCAAACACCTCCACATTAGAAACTTCAAAAACATATCACAAAAGACTGAAATTTTCCAGGGCTGAAAATACTTAATCACTGGTCATAAGTAATGACATGTAGTACTTGCGGTCACAAAGATACCTCTTAGTCTTTTCCAGAGTTATATACTAAATAATTAAAATAATAATATAATAATTATACTAAAAATATTTAGTTATATACTAAATAATTAAAATAATAAGATAATTAAAAATGGTTTTGTTACAGCACTTACCCACTAGAAGCATTCCATGCTGAAATCATTTCCATGTATGCATRCAAAAAGGTGAATGGAAGTTAGCATAGGAAAAACACAGAAAAAAAACCAAAAAAAACAAAAAAAACTGCCAGAAGGGTGAAATCAAAATTCTGCCAACTGAAGCATACCACCACCACAATCTATCCACCAATGATCAGTTCCTGTGACACAGAAACACTGRTCTTTTTAGATATTTCAGTTTTGGACTTTCTCAAGTATGAGCTGTCTATCTTCTCAAGGAATTGGGGAGTAARTACTCATATGCGCAGGGTTGAAGAAAACCTTGGTTTGAATCTTTTGCTGAAAGCATCCTGTGTCCAGGAGACAGGCCATACCCCAGCGTATTTCCACATAATGGATGTTAAGATCTGGGTTCTCCTAGTTTGGTTTTACATTATGTTGCAGCTCCATAAAAGCGACATAATCATTAAGTAAGCAGAGTGCACACAGTGTCAGAGATACGTTTTGAATTCTGTAGCTCTGAACATTTCAAAGAACTGAATGTTCTCCTTGTGTATTAGCAGTTCCAGCTGCTTTTTATTTGAAATGAGAGCAGAGTGAAAATGGCTATTCAAAAAAAAATTGTTTACCACAAAGTTATGCTCAGGATTTATACGTTAAAAATTACAGGAGGCTGGGATAGAGAATTTAAAATGTTTTTAGGATCTCTGTGATTCTTAACCCAGGTTTTCCAATTTCACCCCTTCTTCTCACCTTTCCTGAAAAAAGAAAGCCAAGGTAGGAACTTTGCCCAAAGCACTGGTCAGACTTCAGGATCACAGAGGGASTGGGGCCACACTGCTGAAGATGATTCATTGCAAAATAGTTTAAATTGATCCTTGTTTTGTGAAGGTCTGCTGTTACCTGCTGTTTTTTGAAACAAAAATGACCGTCATTAAAAAATTCCTGTAAGTCATCTGGTCCATTAAAGGTTAGGAAAGAAACTGWGTGCATCTTGTTACAGAGAATGCAGTTATGAAGGAGTATTTGAGGAAGACACTGAGTATATCAGGTTTTAATTGGAGGCTGTGGTTTAAGAAGTCTGAAGTGGGCACAAGGCACACCAGTCTCACGACAAGGAAGGAGGAAGTGAAAAATCAAGTGGCTGTYAGAGAGTGTTTCTGAAAGACATAGCCTTTGCACAGTGATGCAGTTCTCTAAGTGACCCAGCTGGTTTAAGAAAGTACACGATAAACTTCATTTTATCTGTTTGCAACTGACTGGTGTCATCTATAGGAGAGCCTGCCCTTTGTTTTTTTATCTTTTCCCTGCGTGCCCAAATGTGCTGCTCTTTACTGGTGCTTTCAATTCAGAACAGACAGTGTGGATCACACACAGAAGTGAAAAGCAGGGAAAGCTAGAGACTCATACTTTTTTATTAAAATTCTTTGGATCCCAATGAAAATTTTGAATCAGTTTCTATTTTCTTCAGACTGGTTTCCTGATTTGTACCTATTAGGCTGGGAGATTCAATAAGAAAAAAATATGTTTTGTTCATTGGATGTTAGAGAAATGTTTTTTTGGGAGTGAGGTGGGTAGGTCATCATTGTAAAGAAAACCGGGTAGATGGTTCACAGGTGGCAATTACCTGTGTTCTCTCTAGCTGGTGGTTCATCCAGGGATTTTTTTTCTTCCGTGAAAACTACACTGAAAATCAGAATTAAGACAGCTAGAGGGCACTGTGGCTAAACATTTGTAATCTGCTTTTTAACAAGACCTGATTTATTTGCCAGACATAAATTGTAATTTGGAATTAACARTAGCTTTAACGTTACCCCTCATGTCTTTTGTCACATGTAGAATGCATCAAAATTGCTATGAAAATGCTATTTCTGTCTTTCATGAGCTTTTGAATGAAAAGACAAAAATATACAGAATAATACTGTGTATTATTGAAGTCCCACAAAAGAATATATTGACGATAAACTATACAGTTATTTACAGTGCCATCTGCACATTTTCAGATGCTGAAATCTTCTATCCATTACTCACATTTTTCTAATTGATAAATAAATTTTAAGAAAGTTGGTTTCCATATGTTGTACTAGAATCTTTATGTATGTAAATAAGTGACAGATGAGATACTGCTATATAAGTCCAAAGTTGCTTCCCTGATGAGGGATTCAGTGGAGTACATAAAATATTGCTTTTGAGTTTGTTTGGTCTTTATTCCAAATGTTTGGGAAACTAAGTAAAACAGTAATGGTTTTCTAGCAATATTTCAGCTGTGAGMTGCATCTCTTGGAAATCTTAACAAAGAAAGATTCCAGACTTTGGCTTACTGAGAATGGCAACTTCTGAACACACAAGGCTGGATTTAAAGTCAGATTTTGTTGTATTGATTTCCTGGAGGAGTGCCTTAGCCCTCCTGTGACCTCATTTAAACCAGCAGAACAATCTACCGTGAATTGGTTCTCATGTGAGTAAAGTACACCGGGTCTGTCCATACTAAACTGCTATGAATTAATCATTCAGGTGCCAGATAATCCACTCTAAGTCAYAAGGTAATCTGTGCTGCATAAGTGATGCATACACAGCTGATGGCAAAAATACATAATCTTTATGAAATGTGGTTTTAAATGTGTACAGAAAAGTGTATTGAGATACATAGGACTGAGATGAAATTTAAAGTTAGGGATTCAGAGTGCTAGCTTTTGTTTTCTGGATCAAAATGTTGACAATCAAAGGATGTATAACATTAGTTTTTACAATTCTGGATCAAAATGTTGACAATTAAAGGATGTATAACATTATTTTTCACAATTTCAGAGTTCCTGTTTTAATATTTCATCAGGATGCAAAATGACTACGTGTAAGGTTCATTAATGCAAAGTTTACATCTGACATGCCTGAATGTTTTTATCTACATTAATCACATACCAGTTAACTGCAATTAATTAATTGCACCATCTATTTGATGGAATCATTTATTAATCCCACCTAATTGGGCGTGTGCTGGTAACTGTTATCAATTGTGCTGTTCAGCTGGGATTAGTTTCACGCTGGGTGTTGCAGCTGCACCATGACTCAACTCCTCTCTTTTGTCTCTGGTTTATTCAGGGAGATGACAGTATAGGTAACAGCTGAGCCAGTTATCGGTCTTAGGTTTATTGGTGACCTGAATGCATGCTCAAGGCAAAGATAAAATCCTTTCTGTCCTTAAGGAACAMGATTTTTCCTTTTTGGGCTGCTTATGATTGAGCTTATTCCTGATTTTTGGATTTGTTATTTTCCAGTGTCATTGAAAAATGTGTCTGCACCTTTACAGCAGCACTAAGTATATTCTGTAGAACATCTGAATTTCCAGTAGGCTTGCAAACATTAAATATAGATATTGAATTTCTGTCACCCTACCAATAGCTATTCTACTTCTCTGACTATTGCAGAAAGTATGCTTCTAAAAATGTTAATTGGAACCCACTGTGCTGACTTAAACAAATGGTTGCACTAMGTATATTCAGTGATTTGTAGGATTTTATACCATCTTATCCTTCAGAAGTTTTAATTGAAGCTGTTGGGCTATTCTTTACTTTCAATAAGAAGAGTGTATAATAAACCACCAAAAAGAAATGAACATTTATTGAGGTTTGAAAGAATCAAATGACCTGCTCAAATGCTTACATTACAGGGAAACCACCCTGATAATTGATGAGAGRACAATTGATTCCTCTCATTAAAATTCTAGAGTCTTAAGGTGAAAGTAAACTCCTATATTAATGCTTTGTCARTTCTAAGTTGTGTTTGAGGTAATTTAACATACAATGGATTGATTTTCTCTCTTTCCCCTTCCTCTGTCCAACAGGAAACCTGTTTGGCTCCCCTCTGTTTTGTAGCATAAAGATCAAAACAAGAATWACTCAGGGATTCAGGACAGTGCATGTTTTAAATTAAAGTCCTCTTAGCAGTTCATTCTGCAAAACACCTATTTCATAAGTGTAATTTTTTATATCATCCCAAAAGTCCACAAAGAATTGGTTTTCCTTTGTTATTTAGGGAAATTAATGTGAACCAGGAGAATTATTGCTCTGCAGCAATTTTTTTGTGACTACTTAAGCCGTGATTTCATGTACATGTAATGAAACCTGAATGCTGCTTTTATTCTGATTATTTGATCATATTTTAACCCAGCAAGCAGTTTTGGTCCTTCTAATAACTCTCTGTCATTATTGACAATGTACTTTACATCTAGGTATTGTAAAACCAAATGTAGAGAAATACCTTCCATTGCACCTGTTCTTTCCTTGTAGCATCATAGTAAAATACATGGCCTGAAAGGCAGGACAGATCCAAATCTGATTTATACTGATAAAAGTCTTTCCCAGGTAAATGAAGACACACAGGGGAATGATTTTCAGGCAGTATTTTTAATTAYAAAATGTTAGAAAAGCGTATATCCAGTTTTGTGTCTTGTGTGTAGGTGGCATTTATGTGGTCATGAGTGCCCGGTCACAGAGTTCTCACTGTGCTGCAGGCTGTGATTCAGGTGAAAGTTCCCCCTTAACCCACTCCTAGAGATGAATTTGCTTCTCAACCCAGTGTGCTTTGTCTGGGAAGATGTTATTTACCCTTTATCCAGTCTGACTACTTGTATATAGGGRGCTCTTAGATATCACCTTGTTCTGAACATCAATGAGTTTGGCAGAGCTCAAATATCCCACACCAGAGACACTGTCCTCTATTGGAAACACGCACTAGGACACAAAGATGTACAGAAAGAGAAGGTTTTTGGGGCACCTGGCACCCTTAGTGTTTTGTTTGCTTCCATCAGTGCTCATCTAAGAGTTGATGAATACTAGGATACACCTCACTGCACAACTTTATTCCTTTCTTTTGTCTTTGCTATGGCCAGAAGGACTTCTGGTTTAAACATGTACTGATGTCTGTGACAAAAGTGCCTGTGTTTTGAAGCAGAATGAGTGTCATCTGTGTACTGCTGGAGTACATTGAATGGCATGAGCCACTCCTGGAGCTACAGGAAAGAGTTGGAAGATGGGAGAATAATGAACCTTGTAGGCTGCATAGGTGGGTGCTTTGGAGGGAGAGCACAGTAATTGGCTCCTTGTGACTTGGTTTAATCTATGACAAACAAATACTGAAATTAGTGCGAGTCAAATGCCCTCAGTGCCGAGCAGCTGACTGAGTTGCAAGAACATGGGAAGGAGACAGCAATAAGATTTGTGCAGGAGGAGCACAAAGCACAGGGAGGATGTTTGAATCCCTGATGCTGGCACTCCCCCTGCAAGTAAGGAAATGTAGAGGTGGCAGTCACCTTTGGATTTAAAGTATTCCTGTTAGGGGTTTTTTTTCACATAGGATTGRGTTTCCTTCATCCATGAGTTTCTTGAGGTGTTTACTAAGGCCTTTTGAAGCTGTTTACAGTTACAGGAGATTACTTGTGCCCTACTGCAGGCATTTGGTGTTCAATGGGAGCTGCATCTTTGTTTTGCTTGTTATCCCCCCCTGGTTTACTGTATACAATACCTTCTTTTTTTTTCTGATTGCAACGTTATAATAACTAAAAGTGGCGACTAAACTCATTAAAAATCCAGTATTCTGACATGTTCCAGATAATTCTGGAATGAAAAAGTATTATTTGGAGTGTCTTAAAGGGATCTGTGCTGATGTCTGCACTGCTTGGTGTCTGCAGAAGCGAGGGTAAGGAGCAGAATGGCAAGGGTTTTGATGGTCCTGAGTTATTCAGTATAGCAAAAATGAAAGTTTACTGTGAAGACATGCAGAAGGATTTCACAATATTAAGTTTGTAGATAACAAAATGGCAGGGACACAAGCTGTTCCCTCTCAGGACAGGGCTCAGAGCTAATTTAGGTAGTTGTATAAAAAGTGTCCATGCAAAGGTGAGCAGAGGGCAAGGACAAGAATGTAAACAGTTACTAGAAAAAGAGAAGAGAACAAGKAATTGAGTTTAGAACAAAACAGAAATCATTGGGCAACTGCTCATATCAGTAATTTTCCTGCATCTTGAATAATATATAGGGTTCTGCTCCCCTTTCAGAAGATAGTATGAAGAATGTGTAAAGAAGGGCAGCAAGGATGATCAAATGAACATCTTCTATATTTTAAGCTGTGTAGTAGMCTAAAGTCTGTGAAAACGTCTATAAATCCATGGATGACACAGAGAGAATAAACTAAGAAAACTTTATCCTGCTGTAAAATTTAGACCATATCAAATTATAAGAAAAACACATGCCATGGAACTCATTGCCACAGAAAATTGCAGATGTTTGTGTAGATTCAGAAGCAATTATTAAACTCATGGAAAAAAAGTATAGAGTTTTACACACAATGTTATCACCTTTGTCTGAGAAAGTCATTGAGCCTCAGACTGTTGGTGTCTTGGAGTTTGTGATGAGGAGGTGCCACCTATAGGGTTTGTCTAATACTTCCCTTGGTCATCTCACAGAGGCGAAGTATTGGAACAGACAGATGTTTGATCTGGAAAAGTAGAGCCATTATATTTGCAGTATATAATGTATATTATATACATTATTATATCCTATTGTTCTGGTTGTGTGTGCCTCTTAAATGTTTGATCATGTTAAAAGAGAWATTTGAAAAAATGTCATGTTCACATTAAGCTRTATAAAAACATACTGGAGAATGTTACAGATCACATCCCCAACATGCCCTTTCTACCATTCTCTGAAAAATTCATGCTTTTTGATTTTCCTTTAAGTAATCTTATGAAAGATAGAAATTGTCTTCCAGATTTAATAATGAAATCTCCTGGAAAAATCTCATGAAAAATCTCATGAAAAATCTCATGAAAAAATCTCAAGAAAGGCAGAAATTCTCTTCCAGGTACCATAAGGAATTATGACCCTAGAAAACTGGAAATGCTTTTGTACTGAAAGGAAATTTAGCAAGGAAGTTGGGGAACAAAGTGTATATAGACTTAGAAATAGGAAGATTGGTTGAAAATGATRGCCTGTGTTTATTTTCTCATTTGAGATTCTGATTGTGTGTCTAATTCTATTTGGGATTCTGTTTCTGTGCTATTCTATTTGGAATAGTAGCTTTTGATTCAGTATGTACTGTTTAAGAGTTGCAACAAGTACAGGGTCTTTGCACCAAATTTAACTAAATATCCACCAGAGATGGAATGAATATTGTCATTCTCACAATGCTGCTAAATACATAGGAAGGATAATATGCAAAATGCAATGAAGCTGCAAAAGAGTAAGTGAGATTGTGGATTGCTAAAGTGATATGTGTGAGATGGATCAAAGGGTGGAGAATTCTTCAGAAAGGTATTTCAATTTTATCAGCAAACTTATGAATTGACTCCTGTCAGACTGTTTACCAGTCTTTTATTATAAAATCTTGTTATTTCCTTTAAAGACATTGATGGTGAAAGAAACGTGCAAAACGTGGACATAAGACATCAAAACCAGAAAGATGTTTTGAAAGCTTTTTTTGTGGTTTGGCAGAAATAACATTGTACATTTCTTGGGGTACACTGTGTACTCTAGTTCTGTCCAACTGCTCCTGTTAGTAAATCTATTCTAATGCTGCCCATTTCATTCAGTCTGTCTTCAGCTCATTCATTCAGTCATACAGCACCTAACAGACACTGGACCAAATATATTCAATCAAATGTTTTCTCTACAGTCATAAATTATTAGCTAAATAAGCCATCAGTACTCTGACCCTAAAGATGGACATCTTGTTGTAAATATCCAAAGAAGGAAACATTGGAAAATCTGACAGGATAAATCAGTTCCTTTCAGTTTCTCTGGCACCCACACATACACATGTGTCATGGAAGACATTAAACATTCAAATCCCCAAATTATCAGTTTGTATCTGTCAGTTTATTGACAGTTCAGTATCTGTCTCTGTATTTGCAATTTTTATACTGTTTATCACCACAAGTGTACACATATTATGGTTTCCTTTTCCCAGATCCTGTAGGTAACATTTTGTTGCATTTTTTGTTGGCTTTGTTGTCACACTGCTAAATGACAGTGAAATGTCTGCAGTGTGCATAAAGCAGCATYTTGTAATAGACTGTGGGTCCCATGTGAGCACTGAAGATGAACACATTTAAAGTTGCAGCAGTGTAGCCTGAAAAATTGTCATCAATAATCTGATTGTGATGTGTGCATGCAGCACTTTTGGACATGCCTGTATGCATGTTGATGTAAATCTTTCATAAAGACTAGTGACAGTATTATGACCTCCAGTTAGTGGCCCCTTCTSTTACTAAATGATATTATCTCACAGGAAGAATATCAACAGAATATCAACAATTCTACTCCTACTGTAGAGCATGTAGAAAAATTGAGATCTTGAAAAGCAGTATTTTATTATTGCTGGTAATGTTTACGTGCCTGAGTCTCAAGAATTACTTGTGCAGGAATAGGATGCAGTACAATGGATTAAATTTTAGCCACGCTTTGTATAATATAAACACAGAGGATTAGTAAAATATTACAGAAGTGCAGATGAAACGAAGGTGTTCTTGATTTTTGTTTGCTTACACCAGAATGCCAGAAAGCTTTTTGACTGATACTATTCTTTAAAAAATGGCAAGTTTAAGAACTGATGTGCATGGGAGGAATCCATCTTTGCCATCATAAATTCTATCAGTTTATGTCGTGTATAATTCATAGACCTTTGAAGCTAGGTCATTTCCAAGGTTAATGACTTTAACAGTTAAACATTGCTACCTTTACTCCATTTTTTTGTGTTTAACTTAATCTTTCCATCATTTAATGATGTTACTTGCGTTTTGGCTGGATTAAAGAGCTCYCTACTATCAATAATCTCCCATGTACACTTGTATAATGTAGTCAAGTCCCCTCTTAATCTTTGCTTTGATCAGATAGACACAGATTCTTAAGTCTGTCATTGTAAGGCAGGATTTACAGCCCTCTGATTTTGTAGTGGTTCCAGAATAAGTATTTTTCCCCTTTTTTGCTGGTGTTTTACTTCAGAGCATCAAAACCCAAAGCAGCACTCTGAAAATGCACATGCTCTCAAAAAAATACCTCCATAGTGAAGAGGAATACCAGCACTGAAGTCTTGATAGGTATAGCTCTGCTTATATCCCCAGCATTGTTGTTATCTACTAGCTGTAATCCTGCATTGGGACCTTGTGTTTTGTCAGCTGTAACGATGCTCATAATGTGTTTTCCCAGATGATATCCCTCTTGTTTTACAGACTATGGTTATTTTATTGAATATTAAAATGGTATTTGAATGAAGACAATGTAATAAATTATCCAGATGACATCATTGCCTTTGATTTTCAGTATAGCTCCATGTCATCTGCAATTTTTTTAACAATAAACTTGTAGTATTTTCAGGTCAAGGACAGCTGATCTTGTAGGAATCCAGAACAATATGTACATCTTATAATGCAAAATAATTCACTACATCGTCTTTTAGATATCACTTGTGAAAAATTGATTTGGTTCTCCATTCAGACATGATCAGCTTAAAGGGTTGTATTCTGTTGCTGCTACACACGATATGTGTGTTTGAKAGATGGCCTCTACTTGGTAGGGCTCTTGAATCAGAATTTTTGAGACAACTCACCTGCATGAGTATTTTCAGAATATTTACCTGCTTGAAGTCTATCATACGCTGAAATGATCTTTTTCAGGTTTTTAGTGTTAATCAGTAGAGTGAAATAGTGATGAGTAAAAAGTTGTTGGAAGTMATTTCAAAATAAGGCTTGTGTTTGGTTTTGTTTTTGTTGGTTGTTTTGTTTTTTTGTTAAAAAATTTACCCAGCTGTTTATGCATAAAGTATGTTTTTAAAAGGAATCAAATCCATAGGCAGTATTGTTGAGAAAGGTGCTGTCTTTCTTGGCTCCTCAAAAGCTCACCTCTCCTATTACTGAAATCAGTGTAGTTAAATAMATTTTTATCAGCTAAGGACTGGCTCCGCTTCTGTAACAAATTTTCTGCTCACTGGGTAGGCTGGCAATCAGATGTTTTGAAGTCAATCTTTTGAGAGAAAAAAAAAAACGTTGCTCTGGAGATATCTGTCTCTCCTTTATCCTTCTTCCTCCCACTACCTCCAAAAATACTCCACTTGCTCTCCCAGAGCTGGTGAAGTTTCAGAGAACATGAGGAGGAAAACAGAGCTGTCCTATCTGAGGCAGCACACCRAGAAGACACCCTTTTCCTGCATGATGTGCTCCACTTCTCTAGGCTTTCTTCTCTGTCTGTTTTTTTCAAACTCAGGTGGTCTTATTGCAACGAATATTTTCTGCCCTGAACAACCATTAAACTTGTTTTCRGACATGTATTTTAGCAATTTGGAGTAAGGTACCTGGCAACCCATGGTTGTGGGTGGAGTTCTGCATGATGTCAGGCCAAACTCACAGCGACAATTAACCAATTTGACCGATACATTGGTACAGAAAAACCTATGTTGGGAATTTTGTTTTCATTTCAGTGGAACTCCAGTGAATGCTAAAGACTGCAGCCATGAAACACTTATCTTATGAGTGTGTTCTCCTTGCTACCATCTGTGAAAATCTGAAGCTCTAAACATTTGTCTCATKCTTTTCTGTGTGGGAGGTGAGATACTTTCAGTTTAATAAATGAGTCTTAGCTTGTTTACAATATATCAGAATTGACTATAATTTGGACAGTGTGCATCTGTTCTGGAAAATGTCTAGTGTACTTACTATATAATGGAGTGTGATTATGTTTAATTTGATTTCTCCTGCACAATGAAACATAATTAATATTTAATTTGTAATCCTTTTGTAATACAGTATGAAGCTTCTGTCAATTAATTGGAAGCAATTAATTAATTAGCTAGAAATGATACTAGCACAGGAACAATGAGCTCAGATAACTGGGCAGTGAAAATATCTTTGGGAGGCCAACAAGTGTAGTACAAGTCTCCAGGCCCCAGATTTTCTTCAGTAATAAGATATTTGCTACAAAAAGACRTGCCTGTACCAGTTTTAAATTATTTTCTTGCTTTGTAAACTACTCCTTGGAGTGTGTAAGCTGCAATTTGTATTGGAAACTTTCTTCAGACTGCTGAGTATTTGGCTTGGTTTGGCCACTTTCAGGAGACAAGCGCTTGTGGAAGGTTCAGCGAAGGAGCAGGGAACAGGCTGCTGAGGATTACTTGATATCTTAGTTAATTCAGGAAACCTTTCTTTCATTTCTGGCTAGAGGTGAGCTTTMCCACCTGAAAAATGGAAAGAGAGATTCAAAGAAGGGAAGTAGAGCCTGAGAAACAGAACCCTCTGTCACCTCTTCCTAATATTTCTATGTGGTATCCAGTTTACAGAGCTCAAGCTCTGTAGCCTTGCACACAAGGTACAAATTCTTCAGACTGATCAATTTGCTCATTACCTCAAGACAAGAAGGGATTTTAAATACTTCTTATATACTCAAATTGTTAAAGGACTTTATATGACTCAGCTGGCACATTGAATCTAGCTGAATTCTTTAATATAGGCATGATGGACTCTTTTCCCATGGTCTGAYTTCTCATCTGGGGCCACCTCAGGGGTCACTAGGTAGTTTCTTCTCTTTGTTGTCAATATTGCAGCAAAAAAAGATAGCTGTTACTATCTGTAGGTGTTTCATGTGAATAGCCTGATTTACTGGTGTGCTCTGGCCTCTGTTATCATCACAGGACCACTTTAATGGGGGCAGTAAAGAAGTGCAGTGATTAGTCTTGTTCCTTACTGTTACTTATTTGATGGAGGCTTTCTTTCTGCTTCCCCACATCTGTTTGCATCTTCCAGAAGATCAGGTCTTAGGTTGGTCCTGCTGTGCTTGTAGATCATGGAYTCAACATTACATGGGTGGCACTACCGCTCGTGAAGAACTGGCCATTACTGTGACACACACTGTGAAAAATTGCCTCCTGATACAATATATATTTCATGACCTTGAGTATCAAAACCTTTTTCTGTTGCAAGTCTACATCTATTCCAAGATACTTTTGCCYAGTTTATCTTTTCAGGTTAAAATTATTCCTTGCTTGGAAAAGGAAAATGCCTGGAATGTAACATCTTTTACAGTTTGMTAAAGTCAAAGTGACAAGAACAAGTTCTGTGCTAAGCTTGAACTAACTGAAGTTAGATTCATCTTGCTTCCAGCTAGTCAGGAGGAACCTGTGCAGCCTGTGTCTGTGTTAGCAAGTTGCTTAGCAAAATAGGAGTGGGTCTGTAAAAAAAAAAAAAAAAAAAAAAAAAAAAAAGAGGTGCTGAGGGCCGAGCATCTTCACTATGTGCAATTTAGGGAGTGTGAGGCGGCTCAGCCTGGCTCTAGTCTGGTTCCGGAGTGAGCACCAGTGCCACTGCAGGAGCAGAGATGTTGGGAGCTGAGTAGAAAGCTGGGACCTCAGTAGTGGTGAGCCTTTCAGTTTCAATTCTTTCCAGTCACTTCCTATATTCCTTACCACTGGGAGGCAGCTGATGTCTAGGATCCAAAGCAGCCTTAAAAATGGTTTGTGTTGAGGACAACCAGATGCTCTGTAGAGAGATGTGGAACAGCATCTGATCACATACAATGAATGTTCCAGTTKTGTTCTGTCTCAGGATAAGTAAGGAAGCACATTTTTTTCCAGGCCATTCAGCTGGTTGTAGTAATTTCCTTTTGTGTCATTTTTCTGAAGTTCTGTGTATAACTAAAATGAGATATCTGAAAACCAGTGACTCTCAGGATGCAATACTGCAGAGGAGAAAGGTGGGCTAAACTGAGAGAACTGAATTTTGATTCCTGTCTATTTGCAGTGTTTATTTTTTTTGTCAAAGTTTCTTTTGTTTAATAGATCCACCAAGTTATGATTGCTGGTATTGTATGCCAAAGACCATTACAACTGCATGGGGACTGTGTTTTTCTGCTTTTCTTTTGGGKAGAAAAAGTTCTTTAGGTAGTGGTGTGATTTGCTACAGGTAAAATTTGCACGGCASTACCACAAAGTGTTAAAAAATGTTCTGAAACTGTCTGCACTTCAAACAAAYAGTGCTTAGTTGCTTTGTGGAATTTTCCAAAGTGTCCTTTGACAAAATTGTGTTGTAACAGGAGGAACATTAAGACATGAATAAATTATTTGTAAGTGTTCTTGCCARCATATACATAAATAAAACACTGTTGCTGCATGTTTGTTTTCACTGGGACCCAGAAACAACAAAAAACTTCTGTGGTGATACTACTTTTTTTCCCAACCCGGTTCAAACCTATTGTAAGTAACCTCATTAGCATGCCAATATATTTCTTATAGCTGTCTACACACATCATAGAAGTTATTTTTGTTTATTTTTATTTCCTGAAAATATCTACCATCTAAGAAAAATGTAAGAAAGGCTGTAACACTCCAGACTGTCTGACTTCTAGAAACATCCTATTTCTGACAGTGGTCAGGCATCTGATAAAGGATACAATGATGCTTCTTGCAGTGCACTCTCACATTTTTCACCAGTGCAGTGTTTGGAAGCTCTTATAGTGTTACTTAATAGTGCTGTAGCATATACTACTTTAAATAATATGGACTTTCTTACATTAATTTATAATTCCACTTTTTTCAATTACCTGTATTTTTTTCTTACATTATGCACTGTGGAAAATACTTACTTGTTTTAAGTTCCTGATAATTATATTGGCTATTTCCTAGATTTTGTGCTGGGAGACAGAATTAATAACATTCTCTGYTCATATTGCTTCTCCTTTTATAATTTTGTAATTTATAATCTTGTGTATGTCTTCTGCTGCCGTTTACGTTCTTTTCTCTTAAATGCTCAATTTAAGCCACAAAAATGGCATTGTCTTCAGTGGTATCCAGGAAACAAGTGGGAACCAATTTGTTAAAAAAAAAGAAAAAGCAGGAGATGAGGACAGGGAGGACAAGGGCCATCTTGAATTAATGACATTATTGTAGATGCAGGGTCATCACCAGGTGAAATTTCAGTTTACAGTGAAGGAAGAATCACATGAGAAAATGCATCTAAAATGGGATTTACTTTAAGAGACATACGAAATAAAAATAAAATTTAAAAGAAAAAAAAAACAACAAGGAAAAAAAAAAAAGAACCACTGTAAAGGGAAATTCGTAGACTTAAGGTAGATGAATTCTGTAAATAGTCCCGGTCTGCATTTTTCTTCCCTTTGTTACGTCTGTATGCAGGTAACTCCCTTGGAATATCTTATTGCTCCTTATGTRTTAGTACAGCAATTTAGCTGGCATCGGACACCTTGTAAAAGAAGGCTAAAAATCTGCTTACTGCCATTGAAAAAAGAATTGTTATTACACCCAGGTAGTAGTAAAGTGGAGCAGAGAGAATGATTGAGTTTTTGCATATTTCCTCTATTGTATAATCCCTCTTATATATCCCTTGTCTTATTGTGACTAAAATGGAGTTATCCAATCTGATGGAGAACAGTGCTGTTGTGGCTCAGGAGGGAATGCTCCTATTGAAAACAGTGCTTAAAAGAGTATTTTGTTTGCTTTTTATCCCATGTACCAGTATTTCTAACTCTTAATATAAAAAAGTCATGTGTACTTGGTATTGTTACTCCTTTTCAAAAAATTTAAAAATGTTTTCCAATCTGTTTGTCAATCGGAAGCATGTTAATAAGGCTCTGCCACCAAAGAGAGGCCTATTTGTGTGGTTTGCATAGTGGTGATATCTGCACCAAAAACTTTTCCTCATCTAATCATATTATCATATTAATTTGAAAGAGTTTGATCTTGATGTCTGCAGGTAAAACCAATTCAAGCAACAAGAAACCKTCATGAACAAATGGCTTGAACACAGTACAAGACAGTGAAATTCAGGGGCAACATTGTGCTGCTGTTACCATTTCGAAACTGAAATAAACTGAAATGGTTCAGAGTGTGGTGGAGTGAAAATACAGTATGATCTTGTATGAAGTTGGTGATGAGTTCTGCTTAGACCAGGATAGCTCWGTAAAAGCATATCAGATGTTTCAGAACAAAGCATTAATTTTACAAGGTGGGTCCTCTCTTCAGAAGTTTTGCAGTAAAACTTTAAGAGCTTTATTCTATCTATTGCTCAGTAATGAAGTTTTTGAAAGGGACAGTCTGACTGAAAATAGTGTCATTCCGAGGATATCTTCCTGCCCGTGGACCACTGAGAAAAAGAAACAGCATTTGTCTATGGATTTATATATTCAGGAGAGGGAATAGGAGAAGAGAAGGTACCTTTATTTCGAATTGTGCACATTGTTGAGAATCTACTCATGCTATATATTGATACAGTTTAGGCAGCAGCAGCTGCAAAACTTGAGTGAAGATAGAAAGCTACTTGAGAAGCCACTTCAGATGCTGGAAGCTACGAGAGGATAGCTGTGCGAAGCAAGAGTGAAGAGAGGARAAATGGAAATAGCAAAGTATAAATATTTCCAAATTTGATTTCATGTAATAGAACATCCTCACATGTCCTTCTAGATACATGTGTATATCCTGTTCAAAATACCTCATTTTCTTCTTTTAATTTGTTTCATTTTGACCATTGCAGTGRAGAAAACCCCGAGGCTAGCTCTTGCTAATGTTTTCTTACCGATCCCTTAGTAATGAGCCTTTGCAGCAACTTTAAGTTATTCTAACCTCTTAACAAATAAATTTTGTTGTAATAACAGTAATTCTCTTCATCAATTATGTAATTTCTTTAAGCTACAAGGAGATGTGCATTCATTATGTGGCTCTATCTTCTATCAGCCACTAAACTACTGCAGACAATGKCACAGAGAACTTGGGTGATGTGTATTTAGAAAAATTGCTGGTTTCAACAGTAGGTTGAAACTCTTGAAATACTGATTTTCAGCACTCCTGCAGTATGTCATTAAAAGTGTTTGCACATTGCACATTGTTTCCCCAAATTTGTTCAGCATGTGTCTGATTTCCCTGCGGCAGATTTTTCTTGACATCTGCTGTCAAGACAACTGTAACTAAACCAAGGTGGAAAATGCTCTGGGTCTTCAAGTGTGCTGTTTGACYAAAAAACTCATATTCCAGAGAGACCCAACAGGGGGAAAAAGCAACCAACCAACCCTCATAAATTTATATTACAGGTGGATAAATCTTTTAATTAAGAATTTTTTACAGAAACTTTATTTTACGGTAAATYGAATTTTTCAACAGGACACTGCTGCTTTTAACTTTTAGGGGAAGGTAGTTAAAAAATGGCTTTTAGAAGAGTTTTCCATTGCTGCTTGCAGAAATCTAAGTTACTGTGGTGGTTTATTGGATTATAGGAGGTATAGTTTGGATAACTCCTGTCTTCATATTTCCCTGTCACCAGTGCTCAGCAGGCAGACTATACCTTTCATGATGTACTTTATCTTCTCAGGTAGGGGAATAGTCCACACACAGCATAGGAGGTATTTTTTCAAAACTAAAGTTTGAAAYGGAAAGTTTTCAGAATTCATCTTTCATCATAAAGTTTTCTGGAATCAACTTTTTGCCCCCATTTTAGGGAGGCAAAATTGAAATTATTAATTTAATAAAAAAATGAATAGTTAAATTTTTTGCCAGCTTAAATATGCATATAAATTTAATTTACTAATTCAGGATTTCTTCAGGCAGCTATAGGCAAATATGGCAGGGCATTCACTGGCTTGTTAAAAGTAGGCACAGCCAGGAAATTGAGGTCAGATTCAGGCCCTTAAGCCCTTCAGGAGGAGAATTACTCATCTTTAAACTATAGATCACTTATAAAATCAGACTTTTAAACTGCTGCTATATAGGTGACATATAATCTATGAGGGATCTCGGGTAGATATGTCTTACCTACTGACCAACAACTAGAGAATGTAAAAACATCTTTACCATGAGAAACTGTGACAAGTTCTGAGATAAATAAAAAATGGAAAGTGTCTGCTGCACTTGACAGCAACAAAGGCTTAACAGCCTTAATCTTCTTCAACCAATGCAAACAACTTCTTAACACTGTTGCTTGTATGAAAGCATATCTGTATTTAGTTCTTTATTAAGTTTTTTGCTGTTGGTGGCTCTAAAGTTAGACGTTTTTGTGAGTACAAATGCAGAAAAGATCTCTGGTTTCCTTTCTTACATTATCAAAAACATTGAGCATGGACAAACAATGTGTGCATGCRTCCCTGAAAGCCAATCTTACCATGGGCTCAATCAAAAGATGTGCAGCCAGCAGTTCGAGGGAGTTGATCTGCCCCTTTACTCAATTCTCCTGCCATCCCATGGGGAGTTCTGTGTTCAGCTGTGGGGATCCAGTGAAAGGCAGACATGGACCTGTTAGGGCAGATCCAGTGGAGATTTGCAAAGTTATCAGAGGACTGTAACACAGCTCCTGTGAAAACAGGCTGAGAGAGTTGGGATTGTTCAGCCTGGAGAAAAAAGGTTCCAGAGTAACTTTATAGAAGCCTTTCAGTGTTTGTGCCTATTTTATGTGTTTGAATTGGCTCTGCTGAAACAGCACCATCGGTGAAGTACAGATGGTGGCTCATAAGAAAGCTGGAGAGAGACTTTTTACCAAGGCCTCTAATGACAGGAGAAAGATCAACATTTTTWAACTCCAGATGATTGGATACAAGGAGGAAATGTTTTATGATGAGGGTGATGAAATGCTGGAACAGGTTGTTTAGAGAAGTTCTGGTTATCCCATTATTAGAAGAGTTCAGGGTCATCTTGGATGGAATTGTGAGCAACCTGGTCTAGTGATAGGTGTCCCTGAGCATGGCAAGGGGTTTGAAACTAGAAGACTTTTAAGGTCCCTTCCAAGCCAAATSATTAAATGATTCTCTGATTCTCTGAAATGTTCCCAAATATCCAATTGCATCTGACCTTTGGTTTAGCTTTGCTCTTYTTCTGAACGAAGAAACCCAGGCTGTCATTTACTGGAAATTAAAAAWTATATTATTCCAAAGATACATAAATGCTTTTCTGTCATTAGAATTAGTTTGGAATGGATAGAAATGTAAGCAACAACCTGAACTGTTCTGAGAGAAACACATCAAATTCTGTATCAGATTACAATGTAGAATTTGATTAGAACTGTACCTTTGTGCTAAAATGTATGGATTTCTTTTTTTTTTTCTGTATCCTTAGGATTMATTTAAAATGGCATCTGCTAAATTGCTCAATTACATTTGGTGCTTTTGTGAGAGTGAATGTCTACAAAGAATTAAAGYAAATTATTTCTATTTATGTTTGGAACCTTGAAATGTTAGTGGGAATATCAGCCTTTCCCATTCTGGCATTCTCTAGAGCAAGGCAAGTGATTCTAGCAGCATGATCTTATTTATCTCTTGTCAGCTCCATGTGGTTTCTTTGGTCTGTGTCTGGGATATTAATTCATAACAGACCTATTTCCTCCTCAGCCAGGCAGATTTGCAGTGTCAGCATCTTGTAGTTCACACTCCAGTACTGTAATCCACAATCTAAGCAGGCATAAGGCACGGTGGCATTAGGAGAAATAATAGAAAACCAAAAGACTKAGATGACAGAACTAAACATGTAAATAAAAAGTGTAGATAAAGATTCAGGAATTAGAATGGGAAGAAAGAAATCAAATAATTTTGCCCACACTTGTGTTAATAACAGACAGATATTTGTACAGAGTGCCAATTGCTGAAAAATGCAGTTAAAGAGGGGAAATTCAGTAATGTTGTTTTTAGGTCTGGATGAATAAAAACTCATGGTATATGTGTTTAATTCTTAAATTACATTAAGTTAAAAGTGCCCTTGGATACTTTGCTAATGAAGATGTTTCAGCAGAGCAAAGTCAAATGTGTAATAGTCCCAAATTTGTAGATATTACATCCTTCATCTTAAAGCAATTTTCTTGATAAATATTTTTTGAGCTTTCTATTATATGTTAAAGATAGTGTTTGATAAAATCTGTCTTTATGTGGTTCAACAACAAGGTAATGTGCACCATTAATGACMACCATCTATCTCATCTTGAGATTCTTTGTTTCTTTACTGGATAATCTCTATCATTAATGAATCTTAATGAAATGCRAGAAATGTTAAAGGTAGGGTCAGCTCATCAGTGAATGTAAATCAGAGCAGTCCAGTTGCTACCTATGAACTCACACCTATTTACAGAATTCCATAACTTYATGCAGAGATTCAGGATTACATACTTGCACCTCAAGTTACTGATAGTGTTTTAGCTCTAGTGTGACTCACAATATTAACATGTAGCAGTAGTTCAATTAATACTCTTAAAATACATTGTATATCAATGAATRACGTTTTATTTTGAAACTGACAATTCAAAATAGAACTAAGCTATATTTAATATTTTATTTGACAACTACTTTCAGTAGTGAATCAATCAGGAACAGTTTCTATTTCAACGTGTTCTGTTGCTTTTGCTTGTCTACTTCATTACTTAGTTTTGAAAATAATTACAGAAAACTTGATCAACTTGCACTGATGTCCTGAATWTTGCAGTTTTTAAAAAAAAAATTCTGTTTGTGATGGTCCCGGGATAGGTAGTTTAGTATCAGATTGATTAGGTGAAATCATTTAGAATKGCATTTATGAATTCAGAAGCCCATATTCAGCCTTAGGGCTATTAGATCAAATTGGATTTGCTGCTTATTTTCAACCTATATAACCCTGAAAATGTAAGCAGTCCACTTAAAAGCAGGCCAGCAGAGATGAAACCATGAGTTGTTTAACACTGTGAATTCAAGGAACTGTGCTGCAGGAACTTAGCTGACTATCTGATCCAGTGAATGTGACTTTCCGTTACATTTGTCTTCTCTTCAAGCAAGTCTCTACATGGAACTCCTGACATGAGTACCTGTTGTTACATTTTGCTTTGTTCCAATTGGTAACATCTACTTAGGCATTATTTCTGGTTTTGTATGCTCCTAACCTGGTTATATATTGTGGCTTGTTCTTTGTTTGTATTGTTTATGTGTATAAGGAATATTTATCCAGTTTCCTGAGAATAGTCCAGTCGTCTGCCAAAGAAAATGTATACCACTTTCCTTACTAACTTTTTATTTACTTTCTGTGAGCTCCTACATATATGACACAAAGTAATGGAGAACCAGGCTTGTAATGCTTGTGGTTTAGCAACAATCATTTTAAAATATTTTTGGTTGCTTTTTATTCAGTTCTGGTTCTAACTTTTCCCATGTGAATGCTTCAGACTGTATCACCTGAGCCAGCTTGGAAACATCTGCTGTGTACTGACTGATAAGAAAAGGTCACTGTTTCTTCAGAGTTATTAGGTTTCTTCCAAAGAGTTGGTTTTACCAGAATACTGTGGTTCAGCAAACTGTGCTTAATTTAAGTACACACTGTCCGGTTTCAGTAGCTATAGTGATATGCCTGAAKATAAGCACTCTGCAATAGCAGACTACAGCAGCCAACTTTCAGCTTGAATTCAGAAGCCAAAAAAAGTATGTTTCAGTATTTAACTGCTAGTAAAATACCCAAGTTCTCTCTTTCTTTCTGGGAGCCACCTGRATGTAAAGGCCAGTCATGTATTTCACTACTCCTCACATGCTGTGTCTTCTACTTGGATCTATCCTTTCACTGAATGCCTGCTGCATAATTTGTCTCAATACTTATTCTTAATTGTAACCAATAAACCCATGGAAATACGGCAGCTGCTGTGATATTGTTTACCTCAGGTATGTTTTGAGTTTGTTAAGACATTGAGTGTAGCCTTCTGAAACACAAAGGTTCAAATACTGTTAAAAAGATGGTTAGCTGAAAATTGCAAAACATTGTAAAAATTACTGACTCCTGTAACCTGATAATACTGAACAAGCATCTTAAACTTTGAACCTATTTGTAAGATTTCATTGACTTCAAACTGTTCAATTGAGCTTCTAGAATTATTGACTATTACCAATTTGGAAGTAAATAATCCCCAATGGGACCTATTTCAGGGCTGGAATGAATCCAAGATACGAGCCTTGTGACAGAGTATACTCATAAATCCCTAATCTCATTGAGCAGGTTATTTTAGGGAAGCCTAGCAGATTAGTAAAATGATGCCTTGCTATTCCATTAATGAAATCCTGTCAGAACAAATTAWTGAGTAACATATTGATATTTTAGGCTGTTTTATGGCTGTGTAATGCATTTGTTTAAAAATTCATCGCACAAAGCATTTCAAGTGCTGTTGATGTTACATAGTGAGCCATGCAGTTACTATGTATCTCAATCTTCCATTTTAACAGTAGTCCTAATTTGGTGAAAAGCAGAATTTGCAAAACTATTTCCTGATAAAACTGCCTGTATATGACCAAGGTTGCAGTCCTACTAACACAGGAGCAGTGTGAGTGGTGTACAAGATTGGTTTAAAACAACTTGTGTTTTGATTTGAGATTTTGGGAAACATTAATTTTGATCATAAAAGCCTTTCTGTCCAAAAGGTTACAGCAAAAGCCTAATTAGATTATATCTGTCTGAAATGAGCTGAARTACTCCTGTGCAGAAGTGAATAATTTATTTATTACCCCTAAAAGTTTGTATTTATTAATACAATTTAATATTTAGAATTGTAAAAGGAATGAAAGCACACTGTAGTCAATATAATTAAAGAAGATTGTGAAAAATATTGTCAGGAAGAAAGGAGGGARCAATGCTATTGAACAGAGGTGACTTGGTCTTGTTTCCATAAAGAAGTTAAAAGAACAATCAGTCTCAGAATGTCACACACACTGATGTTTGACTGTAAGTATGAACATTATTCAGGTAATTCAGATTATAAAACGTAATTCAGGTTAAATGTGTGTTTGCTTCATTTTTGATTTAACTTTACAAATCCCTGGATTACCGTGTGAGTTGTCYTTACATTTCTCAAGACGGTAAGAATGCTAATTAGGACAGAAAGAGTTGGACCTCCAGGGAGGAGTTAATGACCAGCAAAGCATGTTTATTTCTAGAAACTGTAAACAAACAAAGTAAAAAGCCAAGGCTCTGAAAAACAGTGATAATTCTATCTGYTATTAGTATTTCCATTTGCTGTTTGTACCCTGGTAGATCTACTTTGTGCTGCTTTAAATATTATTTCCAATTAATTTTTTTTTCTTACCACTGCAAGTTCTGCTTCAGTCAAAAGATCTTAGTTCTAAGAAGCACTTTGCCAGYCAGAAGTTGAATCATCATCTGCTTTAGTAAGAACCATTTGTTTTAAACCAAAGCATGTTGGCCTATACCACCTACATTCTCACTTGCAGCTTCACTTYGCTATTTCACACTTCTACCTCTAGGACCTTACTCCTAAAATTCTCAGGAAGCGTAGCAGATTTGTATTCTGCTRTACTGAAAGTGCTGCCCCCACCTGCAGAGCCCATATTCCTGTTCTTGAAATGGCAGATTGATCTGGAAAATTAAYGATCTATTTTGCTAACCTTTTTAGGTTTGGTCTGTTGTCCCAGCACTGACCTTTGAGACATTTTTTCACTTTTTTCCCCRAAACTTCAATTTTTCAAGTTCTCAGCCCTCTCTTCCTGTTTATTGAGTTCATGACAGCCATCAAGAGTTCTTTTTAATGATGAATCAAGTTTGGGCTGAGTGAAGACATTTGAGGTTTCTGCTTGCAAAGAGAGAGAAACATCCACTTTATGTCTTTCTTAAAATTGCCTCTAAAAATCAGTGTGAAAAAGCTGAATATTCTCTGATAACACTTACTAGGTATATGTGTATAGTGAACTTGTAGAGGTTTTCGGGAGAACAAGTGATCCCAGATAATTCAGCAGCTTTGATCTGGCCTTGCTACTTATTTCCATTGTAAGATTTGATTTTTTTCTGAGAGTTTGCAAGGACTGTAGAACTGTTTTTTTCAGGGAAGTCAGGTGACTTAATGTTTTCATCCAAATGAAACCTCACAAATTGGGTGGATTGAGGTCAGTTATAATAAGCTATTTTCTTTGTTGACTTTGAAGAAGGAGGTTAATAGACAAAATGGAAGAAGAGGAATGCTTCACAGTTTTAGATGAGAGATAAGTAACAGCTTTTTCTTTCAGAAAAATTAGGTGATGTTTACATTCTGTGTATATATGCCTAAAGTATGAAGTAGAGGATGTCTACTGGACTTACCCTCTAAGAATTCTATATAGAATTTATGACCTGTATTATGCAGATGAGAGTGGATTATTGTGTTTTAAAATTTACAGCCGTTAATTCTGTGAATTGATAACTATATTGCTTATCATCACATGCTTTTTTAAAAAAAACAAAACTTGAAACTCAAGTATTATAGTAGAAACATTGTTAAAAAGTAATTTAAATGTGAGATATTAAAGAAATTCACCTCACATGGAGATCATGCATGAGGACAAAGCTATGTAAACAGCATCTGTGAGAAAGTAGTAGTCTGTTATGAATTTAAACCCGTTTTTCCCTTATCTGAGTCACGGCACCAAAAATGTGGTTTGAACTGGGACAAAAGCCAAAAGCACTCAACGACATTCCCTCCCCGCCACGAGAGAGGCAGAAGGGTGAGCAAAAGCCCAATTAACACTAAAATTTATGGCTTTTAGATAACATAACATAATTGAGAGAAAGATACATATATGCTCCAGAGAATGGTCAGACGGCTGAATAACTTAAGTTGCAAAATAGATTTATTACTAAAAATTACTAAGAACACTACCGCACTGGGGAGGGGAACAAAGATAGGGAAAAATTTACAAGGAGAAGAAAAATCAAGGGACATTTTAAGACATCTGTTATTCTTTCCAGGGACCCATCTCTTTCTCAGGTCGTCCCTCTCCACCCCCCCATGCCTTCCTGCACGTAAAGGGGGGCAGAAATTAAAGGCTAACATGGATCGAACTACTCATCATGGTTGTCATCCAGCATCATATGAGAGCGTTCTTACAGCTCCAAGCTGTGGAAGGTCTTCTCCCAAGAAGCAGTCAGTGTATAACTGCTGATAGCAAGGGATTCTTTACCTCATGGGAGAAAGGAAAAAAAAAAAAAAAACAACAACAAAACAACCAGTTCTCCAAGGGCCAACTGCGTTGTGTTGGTGGTGTAAGGCCACAATCACAAATCTCCTGGCAGAACACAGCTTCTTCTAAGCATTCACTTACTTCAGATGTAGGGCAGGGGCACCTCTTCCCTCCCCGCAGAGCACAATTTCTTCTAAGCCTCAACTCACTTTAGACGTGAGCGGGGGGRCCAAACCTCTTTCTCCTTTTTGGCTCCTGATCAGTTCAGTCCAGTCCTCAAACAGCAGTTTTTTTCTCAGAGCAAGGTCGCTCTGTTTTCTATACAGGTCTCTCATTGATGAAATAGTCCTTTYGAGAACAACTTGTTTTCTCCAGGTCCGAGAACCACATCAACAGCACAACAACCCACCCCATCTTCTCCTTACTGTGATCTTTGGGTCTCCATTTTTTTCTTACATCTCCTCACCCCCCTGCTCTCTTTTTCCCCAGTGCATAATATAAAATTAAATACTAACAACCTAAAAACTACATGGCAGCTACCCCTATCTTGTTTTGCATTCTTCTTAAGTACAAGACCATACGTCATCACAGAGGTGTAACCAGCCTGTGCAATTGGCCCAGGCCTGATGATCAGCCTGTCCATCAACATGAGAGCCATAATGGATTGGCTCTAAAACACAGGGGGTAGGGCTCCTTTTGCTGGAGAAGAAGGGGAAAGCTTCTAGAACTTCCTCAGAGGAGCCATCTTTGTGGTTTCTTGGTCCCATCCCYCCACCACCAAAAATYRGACCGAGTAAAACCAGGACATAGTCRGAGCTTGAAATTAGTAATACAAAACTCAAAGTGCATGATAATGCCTTTTTCTCCAGCTATGAACTGATCAACTGTGAGTAGGTTCACTCCATTAAGAAATGAGTGATRAGAGTGACTAGAGGCCACACAAAATCTGAAATTACAAATATATGAGTTCCTCTCTTTCAGCCTCACTTCTTGTTTTGGTTCTTGCCACACTATTGTTTCATGGCTCTCATTCCAGTAAGCAGTAGTCACTTAATCGCTTGGCCAACCTTAAACATAAATTTCTTTCTGCAGCCATTGGCATCAGCTCTTGAAAGAACCACCAATTAATAATGAAGGCCTCTGTTGTGGCAAAAATCTCCTTGCAGTAAGAAAGCTCAGTATAGGTGCCTCTGTAGCCCAGGAGAAGAGACACCGATGGCAAACGTTTTCATTAACAATTTTTTCTTGTAGATAATTTCTTCTATATCCCGTCAGATTCTTTTATTGCAGCCCTTCCCAGAAGTACTTCAGGATTAAATATATTGGATATGGACCATTTTTTTAATCTTATACTTTGTATATATCTCATTCAAACTTACCATAGTGCTTATAATTATTTGAAAATGCCTCAGAAAAAAACATTTGAAAGTTCTTAACAAATGTAGGACAGCAGTATCTTGCAACAGTAGGAACACAAAGTGTCAGCATTCCAAATTTGGCCTGTCAAACATGTGTCATCATATATTACTTCTCTTTCTCATCTTTTGGGGAGTTTATCCCTGGAGTATCTGGGGGAAAAATGCTCCCAGTAACACAGAATCCATTCCACTTTCGACTCTCTCTATGACCTGGAGGCCATCTGATATTATTGAAAGCTAATATTTGTTCCAAAAAGGCACTGCTGGTGGCATCAAGAAAACTCTATTGTCTTGATTACTTTCTCTCTTGAAGGACTTAAAACACTGACTGTCTCTACAGTCTACTCAGCTTTTAGAGAAATAGAATTGACTTATCGGTCCCATTCCAAAACCAATCTTTTCTGTCTTCATTATTTCGAAGCAAACTGCACTTGTGACACAGAATTTCCATAAGGGAAAACATGATTTTTTTTTTTAAACGAAAACAAATCCCTGATAAGGAAGTGCATCTGAAGCCTAAATATTTTGTACCAGTCTGGCCAAATCATTTGGCATTTCTTTACTTCCATATTTACTCAAAGAAAAATAATTTATTTTATTTATGTGTTCATCTGTTTTGTGAAMAAAAAGGCTCTATTTCTGTGTTTTCTAGAAATAAATTTTCATTTGAAGTAGTTGTATAACATTTTGTGAGGAAAGGAAGTGCTGTTAACTAAATCTTACTTGAGAGACATATAGAGAGATGCATGTAATGATAGGACTGCAGCAAACAAAGGGCAATAAGAAAAGTGGTGTAAAACCCTCAGAAAACTTTTGTTGGCTATTTCTCTTGCAGACTGAAGGCATGATACCAGCAGAGTTTCTGTACTTCTTTTCCAAACACTAACTTATTCTGCTCCCTGGAAAAAGCCTTATGGCTTGTGCTGTTTTCCCACAGGTACCTTTGCATARGAAGGCAGCCCTGTGTTTACTGTTCCAGCCAGCCATGCTCACAGGATGGATATGGGGCTGTGCCAGACATTGTCAAKCCTGCGATAGATTAGAGAGAACACAAGGTGGAACAGTGTGTTGGGAAAGTCAATGAAAATGTATCACATCYACATCAAATTAGGAATCCAACTGTCCTGCAGAGGACATCCCTATGCTCTCATCAGTGGCAGAGTTTCTTTCACTCCTGAGTGGTCTGTTCATAAGTAAGAGTTCTCTCAGCCCTAAAAAAGCTTCCTGACAATGTGATGAACTAATGCTAAAGTCTTGTCTTCCTTTAGGGGAGATAGAAAAAAGATGCGTACTTAAAAAATTATAATTGCTCTCTATTTCAGCAGTTCAATTAAAGACCAAAGCCAGATCAGTGAAGATTTCTTCTTAACTATCCAAAAGTATAGCTTTTTATTTATCATTATGTTAGTAAATCCTTGTTTAACAAGAAATTTTTGTGGGCTTCTCTGTCCAAAACCAGTTAACGCATTTGGTTGTACTTTGAACCRTGTTTTTCTCTATCTAACAACATGATTACTTCCAAGATGAATGTAATTAATCTGAAATTTTCAGAAATGGAGAGTACTTTTTCATCAGTTCAAAATGGTTATCACRAAAGAAAAGCAGACATACACTTCGAAAAAATAAAAATGAAGAGAATAATAATGAGATATAACTTGCACATCAAATTTGGATGAACAGTGTTYGTCATTCCAAATCTGATCAGTTGCAACATATTTAAAGTAATTAAATCARCAGAACATGGAGTAAACTTTTATTTTGGAGTTCCTGTTGCTGTTAGTCTTCCTGAAAGTGGTCATCCAAGCTGCAAAAGAGGGCAAGAATATTTGTACTATTATCCTAATAAGACCCTAAACAGTTTCCCAAGTTGCACCTTCAGCACATCAGTGGCTCTCCTTATCTGACCACAGCAGCTGTGGAGGTCTCAAACCTCAGCAACAGCCTGGGGTGTGCTCTGCTGCTGAGGGAAGATCTCAACTTCCCTCAAATTGCTCAGGTTGAAATCAGTCCTGACTYGAGCAGGAGTTTGCATTAGGTGATCTCCAGAGTTTTCTTCCAACCTAAATTATTTTACATCTCCATGAGAAGTATAAAAATGGGAAGATGTAAGTAAAAGTAATTATTTTTCAGTGTTACTTGTCTGGAGTTTCAATTGGAATTAAGGATAACCTGTAGGACAGTTGAATTCTGGTCATTATAGAAAAGAGTAAAAATCCATCAGCTTTAAGTGCTGGCAAGTGACCCCACTCCAGTATAATAGGAAATGTGAAAACTGGATGTGAAAAAATGGAACTGGATTCCTGCAAGGGGCAGATCTCCTGCCAGTTCTGCGATACAATCTTTGGGGAAATTAAAGAGATGACTCAGTGTAATACACAGTGTGCCTGTAAAACCAGTAAATCAAAAGAGACAGTGTCACAATMCATTCATTTTTCTCTTATCTAGCAGAGGATTTTGTTTTCATTTGCAGTACAGAACAAGAAATGGGATTTCAGTTCACAAACGTGACAGACTACTGACTGAACAGGCTTCAAAGACAAGAAAATGTTCTTTAAGCATTGCAGGAGGTAACTCGAGACACRGTTATACTTATTTTTAGGTTTTTTGTAGAAGATCTGCATTGTCGTGTTAATGTTAAAATTTCTCACTAGGTTGGCACATTTATCATAAGTATAATTATATACATTGTGGGGTTTTCTGGTCCATAAATTCTGAACTGARGAGGTAAATGTTATAGATGTCCCAGACAGTGGACAGAAGTGGATGATACAAAGTTAATCTATATGCATGAATGCAGTACTTCTATCTAGATTAGGGGAAATTGAAAAAAAATAAGAAAATGGATTTTGTGGAGCTCTTGGTTTTGGTTTGGTAAATAATTCATATTAGCAAATGAAAATCATTACTTTTTAAAAAATCTCTCACTTGTTTTAATAGTGTGTATTTGAGAGACAAAATGATTAAAATAGATGCTGGGGAGCTCTGAAAATTCTACCAGAAGTTTTGCTTTATTATTTGTGTTTGAAATGCTGCTTTAGTAATATTTAAATTATTTTTACATTAGAGTACTTACTGCCTTATCAGTTGTGGACCCTTTTTGTTACTAGAAAGTCAGCATGAACAGAARATGTTGTGGAGGGCTGATTTTGTCTGGCTGCCAGCCCCCCACCCTCAGGATGACATAAAATAAGATGAACAAGGTCATGGGTTGAGGGGAAGATGGTTGAATAAGAAAAGCAGAAGACACATGCAAAGGGAAGGGAAACTGTAGCTACAAAAGCAAAGCACAGCACTGTTTGGGCTGCTRAAATCAAAGTTAAGTCCATCCCAACCAGACCCAGCGTGTGTAACCAAAGGACATGTCCAGTCTTATATCTGATTTAAAGCTGTATTTAGTTATACTTCTTTGTTCATGAGAACATGTTAAAAAGGCACTTAAAAAAAAAACAACAAAAAACTAGAGGGGTAATATCTGACACATAGCTAGAAAAATATTTTGAAAAATAATAAAAGTTTAAGGTAAAGTGTATATAAATGTTATATAAAATTATATAAAATCTTACAAATGAGATTTTAAAGTCCTGAAATATGATTTTTTTATACTCTCCCTTTACTATTTTCTATCGATTAGATATCACAGTATTTTACTGCCTTGTATCTTCATAATGGTGTGACCACTACAGCTTGAAAGTGAGCTGTTTACYGTCTTCTCCTTTAAAAGACAAAATATTTACAAGAATTAAAAAACTTGTTTTTACCTGAAGAATTACATTTGATCTTACCTGCTTCTGACTAGGGGCTTCTAACCATTCTCATGTYTTCAACTGGTTTCAGAATGCAGGCAGAATCTTTGCACTTGGTCCTGAGCAGAGAGGAGGCTTTAGAATTGCTCTGCCAAGCTGTTCAGCAACTTTCTAGTTCTTCCATTCAAAAATAGAGAATATCAGTTTAATTACAAAATCTCCCACATAATCAATAGGCAAACTCAGGAATTACTGTAAAATATATTGGTGGTGTTCCTCAAGCTCGGGCATATCTGAGACAAAGATCTCAAGGAATCCTTATTAAGGACACTGTTTGCTTTAGGTAATAATATGTGGATAATAATTTTCAGTTAGTATAAAACTATTTCTGGATCAAATTATCATKGAAGGGTAGCATTTTGAAATATTTTCCATGATGAGAATCTGACAGAGTATTTTGTCCACGGTTTATTTAATTATGTTTATATCTGTCCTGCTGTCATCTTTTCAAATTTAGATTTAACTTAATATTTTAAAGAAATCTTAATTGCAGTTTACTCATTCTTATAAAGGTTTCTTATTGTCAATGTTTTGTCATGCAATCTTTTGCACAATTTGGAAATGTCTTTTTCAATCTTACATGTAAGTTAAAAGGTATTTTTCTCAGTTAAAATGGTATTTTCCAKACTATATATTTTAATTGAAGTCACTGGTTTTAGTTGCAGCTTGGGATGTGTGTGGGCCCACAAGGAATTTTAGACTTTCACTCTAGTAATCTGAACCGTGCCAGTCTTAAAACATAAAAATCCATGTTTTGTCACATCTCATAGTTTAAGGATCCAATAAAGATGAGTTTGCATTTAACAAACTACTTTTACATTTAACGGAACTGAAATCCCCAGAGGGTGATTCATCTGATTCACAGGTGTTCTTGCATGTTAACAAGGTAAGCTAACATGTAGGCAGCATCAGTGTGTTATCAGCACTGTTTAGGCCAGAAATCTAAAAGACAGCACCATATGAGATGCTCTAAAGAAAATTGGCTCCTTCTCAGCCAGACCCAGTGCAGATGCTTAAGATAAATCAGATTAATTATATCTGGAAAGTGCTTATTCTTCTTTATCGACTCTGGAGGGAAGTGGACTCTTCCAGGGAATCCTAGAATTAMTAGCTGAAATTGAGACTTTTTTTTAAGTCTGTAGTTGACAGGAAATGTAGTATTCGTAACTAACTAATCTTAAAAATGTAGCCAATGCCATCAAAGCTTAGTGTTTGCGTATTAAAAATAAATCTGCATACATCTCTCTCTCCATTGTTTGATGATGTGCTTGTCTTTCGGGAAAATTAGGACAATATTCTTTTCAATGAAGTTCAGATCACAAATTGTGTATTTTCTTCATTTGTRTGTCTTACAGTTATATTACAAGTGACAGTGCCAGAGCAAGAACCTGAGCAGTGTGTGGGTCTGATGTGTCTGTTTTCTGATAACTCATTTTCAAGACATTAAAAGATGACTGTATTGTAAAATGGGCAGTCTGCAATAGTCAKCTATTGATTTGAGAGTAAAATCTTAAAAATCTTCTGTCACTTTTCCCTCTATATTTCAATGATAATTTTACTTAAAATACTGAGTGCTGTAAGGACCAGTAAATGCAGCAGTCAGTAAAATACAGAGCAAAGTTATATCAAGTGTTGGACTGATCTCAGCCATTGGATSGTTAAGAAGTCACAGCAGAGGTGTTTGCTTTGTCAGCCAAGGAGTGGAAGAACAGGCTGTCTTCTTTGCTGTTTTCCATGTGAAATTCTGCTGYGATTACGTGCCAGTACTTGTCAGATGACTGGCCCTAGACACAGTTGTTCTGTATGTACAGTTTTCAAGTAATACAGTAAAGAAACAATCTCCTCAGTTTGTTAATTTGTACATTGCTTGAAGTCTAGTTCTTTTCCATCTGCTCTGCAATCTGCTACTGGTAGCACATTATGACAGAAGCCAACCAAATCCACAGACCAGCTCCTGGGTTGTCAAGCCTCATTTTCCTTCCATTTCTTCTCAAAGGTACCTGTGAGCATGGTAAATAACTTTTGCTTAACAACTCTAGTTTCTGTATTTCGGTCTTTTTTTATAGACTGCAGCAAGACTGATATGCACCAGTCATCTTCAACAGATTCAAACCCAAACATGCATAACGGAATCATGGGATCATAGAAAGATTTGGGTTGGAAGGACTCTTATATAGACTATCTAATTCCTATCTCCCTGTCATGGGTAGAGATGCTACCCACTAGACAGCTTGCTCAAAGCCCCATCCAACCTGAAAGATATTTTCTGTTCTTTGCACCTGTGAGTAGTTTTAAATGATAGCTTTTACTCCTATGACAGTTTCCTAATTAATTTTGATTTATCCATAGAATATTGGCTATGCATCTACAGGCTGTAGGACTTGGATAGCATTTTAGAACAAGCCATTTGCAGAGGAAGTGCTTCAGTAGGTTCTTATTTAGGGCTCATTTGTGTGCTACATCAGATTGTAGTATTCCTTTTATGACTGTATCAAGGGAAGTTTAGGCTGAACATTAGGAAAAAATTCTTCATTAAAAGAGTGGTGGGGCGTTAGAATGGGCTGCACAGGGAGGTGGTGGAGKCACTGTCTCTGGAGGTGTTTGAAAAAAAAAGACTGGATGTGTCACTTAATGCCATGATATAGTTGATAAGGTGGTRTTAGGTTACAGGTTGATCTCAAAAGTCTTTTCCAATCTAGCTAATTCTGTGATTCTGTGGTTCTCCATCTGAATAAACTCTCAGTTTATTTGGCCTGGATTATTATTTTTGCTGATGTGGTTCTGTGAAAAGCCTGATAAAGCTGACATCTTAAAGCTGTTTTTGATCTTCTTGAAACCCCTGTGCAGTTATTTGTGCCACTGCACACTACTGATGGAGGAGAGGCTGGCCATGACCCTGGCAATGTTCCTCTGCAGCCCAGAAAGCCAAGAGTGTCCTGGGCTGGCTCCAAAGCAGTGGGGCCAGGGAGGAGATTCTGTCTCCTCTCTGCTCTGGTGAGACCTCACRTGCAGTGCTGCACCCAGCTCTGGGGTCCCAGCATAAGAAAGGCTGGATGGACCTATTGAAGTGAGTCCAGTGAGTCCACCAAGATAGTTAGAAGGATAAAGTGCCTCTCCTTTAATATATAGCTGAGAGAATTGAGATTATTCAGCCTGGAAAAGACAAGGCTTCAGGGTCACCTCTTTTCAGMCTTCCAGTACCTGAAGGGAACCTACAAGGAAGATGTAGAGAGACTTTTTAAAATATCAGGTAGTGGCAGGACAAGGGGGAACGGCTTCAAATTGAAAGAGAGTAGGTTTACATTACATGTTAGGAAGAAGTTTGTTGTGAGYTATGATGAACAGGAACAGGTTGCCCAGTGAAACTGTGGCTGCTCCATCTGGAATGTTCAAGGCCAAACTGGATGGGGCTGTGAGCAACCTGCTCTAGTGAAAGGTGTTCCTGCCTGTGGCAGGTGGATTGGAATAGATCTTTAAGGTCCCTTCCAAYGCAAACCATSCTATGATTCTCTGATTCTGATGCTCTGGGCTGGTGTAAACTCTCAGTTCCTTGAACAAACTGTGGTTTCAGTCTCCTCCTGTATGCACATACCTTAATACAGCAAAGGATCTGCAGTGCTTACAATTAGTCAATTGTAAGCACTAAAATGACACTACAGAAAGCTTGAACCTATTCCTTTGTTTGAAGTTCAGATTTTAAATGAGTACTTTTCAAGGAAAGAAGTATCTGTTTTTCCTCTTGCAAGTTTTTTTTTTCATTTTGTATATGTGTTTTATAATATGTATATATTTTCAGTTTTATAATTCCATATTCCTCCCATAGTCTGTAAAAAACAGWTTCAAGGGATTCCAGGCTATGCATGACCTCCAATTTTATAGTAATAGTAAAATATTCCTGATCATTTTTTACCCCTGAGAAATTTGAAGAATTTATCTATCTATCAGCATTGGCAGTACAATCCCACAAGCCAAATTGAATATCTCCATATCTTATGTAAAAGGTAATACGAGTAGATTTGAAATTGTCATTCAAAGCCTGTATGTCAGTTAAATCACCTTCTAACCTATAAAGTATGTCTTCTCATCTTCAGATAATCTGACATACCTCTGTAGTAACTCTGGAAACAAAAATGGCAAAATTAAAACATCACACACACTGTACTGCTGTAGCAAAAAAAAAAACAAAAACAAAACAAAAAACAAACAAACAAACAAACAAACAAAAAACCAACAAAAAACCCCAAACCCAAACATAAAACCACCAAATTATTTTAGCCTGTATAACAGCAATTACTCTCCTCCACCACATGTTTGCATACTTTGATGCAAAATGTAAGGTGAGTTATAGGTCAGATTCCACTGCTTTAAAAATGGGCATCTATAAGCAGGTTGGATGCATCTGTATTTCCTGGTACTTCTTGTATTCAAACTCTGTCTAAGAGGTTCAAATACCGTTCAAGTATGTGGAACCTTTGTTCCAGTCACAAACACATAGGCTCTTGCAATGTCTTCCACTGATAGTAAAACACTAGAAGTCTGTGTTGAAAGGACAATCCTTTTCGTTCAGCTGCAGGATATCAGAGGTTCTGGAAAATAAAGTGTTGAAAGGAGGCACATGGTCCTTGCTTCACCCAATCACTATGGCAGACCCTTGAAATTCAAATATTAGTCTTTATAAAGTCTAAAGACATTGTCATTAAATGAAAAAAAGTCTGCTTTGTTTATATATAATAAAAAAAGAGTAAAGTTTAGGAATTTTCACAATTTCATTTTACGTTATRCTCTTAAAATTCTTTTCAGATCCAGCTCAAATTCTCTTCAGTTATGATCACTGAGRACCTATCAGCACAGATTCTGGGTTGACATTTCTTCATTCCCTCTGTTCCAAATCATTATTTATGCCATTTTTTTTGTAGTTTCCTGGCATTTAATTATTTTAATATAAAAATGCTAATCTTTTCATCAAATTTTCAGCTAAGTTTAGTAAGTTAAAGAATTATTATTATACAAAGTTGACTCATCTGCTAATACAARTTTTTACTAAAATTTACTAAAATATTTTTCTGCTTCTTTCCCATTTGGACTGCTGTTTACAAGCAGTCTWTCCAGTGTTTTGTAACAACTGCAAATTGTCCTTCTTTCCCCTTTCTGAATAGCAATAACACTGCAGTTACTTGTTTATTCAGCATTGTAATGAACTTCTCTGTGTTTAAACTTCTCTGCCATCCCTACAGCTGAAACAGATAAAAAAGTATGAAATTCTCGCTGAAATTCAAGGAAGTTTTAACGTTACCAAAGCACTTGGTTAGAGTGATAGAGCTATATTATTTTATTTAAGGTTGTTTATACTTTGTTGATGACATGAATAGTTCTCTCTTTTTTTTTAAGTAGATAATTTTTTTGTCTTTGAACTGCCAATTCTGAGAATATTGCTACACATCTGTCCTTGTCCCTTCTTAGCCRTACTGAAATGTTAAAAATGTGTGTGAGCTGTGTCCCTTCTGAAGAGTGCAGCCAGTGCAGCATTACTTAAATCCATTCTTACCAGTACCTTGCCAAGTTTAAAAACAAAGCAATTATTTATTTAAAAGAAAATGTTTTACCTCATCTCTTTTTCTAAATTACTAATCTAACTTCATCTTTCTAAATGCATTGCCTGTTATAGTCTAAACTTTCTGTTAATRTTATTTTCACGTTTGTTAATGCTGTTTCCAAATCTGTTATTTTCGTATTTTAGTAGCTATTTCTGAAGTACCGCACACCAAACAAATTATCTGTATTTTAAGGTAAGCATATCAACACATTTAACAAATGTAAATCCCCACCCCAAAAAACTTTTCTAGAGCATTTTTCTAAATTTTAGTAACTCTGAGCATACAGTTTTCTTTGCTGTTTATCATTCTTGTTGAAAATTAGCACTCATTATCCTTTTCAGGATTCATATGGCAAGGGCTGAGATTGTGAACTTTTATGTCTGCAGAGTGTATTACAGCATGATGAGTCAAGATCCTCCYTAAACACTCAAAATTGGTATGCCCTAGGCCACTTGTCTTATTTGTGTCCCTGGGCACCTGTTTTATCTAGAATTTTTGTGCATTTTATTGTAAAACTATGCTGATATCRTACTACACAGGCAAATGGAGTGAATCAAATAGGTCATTTAATGTACCAGCACATAGTACAGTGTTGCAGATTAGTTGCAGAATTTAACTAACTTATTAAAAGAAATGCTAAAAAGCAACATGATTCTCTTAACTTGTCACAGTTCTCCTAACTTGTTTCATTATCCACTAAAATAATTTTCAGTAAGCAATTCACTTAGCAGTAAGAAAATATCCTAATCCTCTCCTGCAATATCAAACTGATGTGTAAGAGGCAGCCCTGTGTGTCATTGCTTCAGTAAAAACAAATTATGCAGCGGTCACAGCGTTGAAATGGGAGCACRAGCAGCTACACATGAACAGCTGCAGTGCTTGTGTGAGTGTGTGGTGGGGACAGGTAAGKCTGTGCTGTGTGTGTTTGGGTGAGCATTCGTCTGTTAGCACAGCCGAATTAAAAATTTTTCTGCATCCTATTACCCATTCATCCCTCCATTACCCAGGGAGGCAGCATYCCTCCCATAGTGAAATCCTTAACCCTTTTGAATTTGCGGATCTCTAAGATGTTCCCAGTGGAGATGCAGACTCTCACAGCCTCTGGCAATGGGCCTTCACTGTGAGTTACTTTTTGCAGCTCCTTAAGATATAAGCTGTTGGCCATTTTCATGTATGATATCACTATGCCATATGAGAAAATAATCTAAATTAACATCCTGCTTTGAATTGCTGTCAAATCCATTGATTATGGAGGCAGCCTAGGAAGACTTGCATCATTAGGCAAAAGTCCATCTGTATGAATACCACCTGACCACTGAAGAGATATCCAGACTCTATTGGGCATCAAGTGCTTTATGCTTGGTTTGTTGAAATAGGATTCACAGAAACCCACACAGGAAACACCTACAACTGGCAGTGTACAAAGCTACATTAGGGGCAAAAATATGTTCAAAATCTGGTCCCAATTTGCTTAGGTGCTTTAGTTAGGACTGTAGTTTTGATCTAATCCAAACAACTATACTGACCAGTGGCACCTGTTCTAAAAGTGAAGGAAATGAAATATTTTTCTTATATGTGAACGATGATATTTACGCAAAATATGGAATATAGAGCTTCAGTTACACCTTACCTAGCAGAGGCTGAAACCTATTTCTCATCCTCTTGTGTCATCACCTTTTTATATGACAGTGAGATGCAATTCTCTGTCTTTGAAGAGCATTAAACCAGTGTCCCTTGGAACAGGGACTGGATCTTGTGTACTATATTGATTAAGTAACAGGCGCAGACCTCTTCTTCATTAACAGACAGAACTGAAATTGCTGCACTTTTCAATGGGCCTGCCTTATAGGCAGRCTTGCAAAGCTACAAACTGAATGGCCTGTTCCTGTGGACAGTGAGCAGCTCCTGTGTACCCTAGCAGCAGAACTTCCAATGGCTTGGGAGCTCTGCAAGCAAAGTCCCCAGCGCAAGTTACACAGTCCTTGAGCCTGTAGACTGATGAGCAGACGTTTTCAGAGTTACAGTTGTGCTGCCTGATTCAAAAAAGCATGTATAAATAAGTTACCAAGCAGTGATGCTCTGTTACAGCATCAATCCGTCAGTCTCAGGTGCTCTGCACCATGTCATGGATCTGCTTCGCAGTAGCCAAGCTGTTTTTGCATCCCAGGTTTTTGTGTCTTGGAGATTAGCCTGCAGAGCCTCTTGTGGCTAGTACCTCTTTGATGTCTTGTCAAGCAAAATCCGTGCTTCAGTGCCTCTTAATTCTCTCTGTTCTGGTGTCAGAGAAGTTTCATCTGTATCTCTAAAGCATTCACTGGGGATGGTAGGGACTGGATGAATAGGGACTGGATGAATAGCTGTTGTGCTCTCCATGCTGTTTGCTGGTAGCCATGCATTATGCCATCCTCATTATGATGTGCCAGTTTATAAGACAGCAGGTCTTGCTGTCTCTAAGCACCTTCCAGTTCCCCGTGGCTCTGACTTCAATTCCTAACATTAAAAGAATAGCTTTTCAGCTGAGTGAAGTGCTACCAAGTGTCTAATTTGCCAWTCTGTCATTTTAGAGTGACAAATATAGATCAGGAACTGTACTGCAGTCTTTTATGTATGTTTTCAGTTATTCTGACAGTTTCTGCCTCTTCTAAATTAAGAGTAATGRAAGCTTGTGGTGCCACATCTAAACACATACTTCTCTGCAGCCTGTGTGGACTCCCGTGCTGTCACTTGTTTGCCAATGTCAAAGCATTTCACTTTGTCAGATGCACCAAGGAAAATGAGTTCCATATAGGTAATCAGCTATTTAGGGGGAATGCCAGGTAATAAAACCTCCTCAAGAAAGTGCGTATCAAACTGCAGAACATGTACAGACTTTTTATTACTCAACATAAAAGACATCTAGGCCTCCTCTCCTTTTTGAAGAGTATTAAGTTCCCACTCTCTGTGGGTGTAGTTCTTGTTGGCACTGTGTGCTGGGTACCAGCCTAGTGCCTTCAATAGTCAACCAGCTGAAGGTTGGTTAAGAYTCATCAGAGTTGCTAAAAATGCTTTAAAAAGCAACTAAAACCTCCCCAAGGTGTCRATGCTCTGGTTGCTGTCCCTGGACACTGAGGTTCAGTTCAGATGTGTCTGGATTGTCAGTTGTGTCATAGGCCTCACAAGAGATCCAGTTCTCTTTGGATTGTCATCTGGAAGCCAAGTTATGTCACATCACTGGAAGTACTTAGTCACATAGGTTTAAAAATGCATTTTGATATGTGAACATTWTTTTAAGTGCTAGCCATTAAGCAGTAATGTAAGGCAAGTATATCCTTGATCCAATCTGACTAAACTCCACTGAGAGTCCAACTTCCTGGTTTACACTTAAATATAAGTGTCTCTATTCAAGCTACAACCCATTCTTAGATTCTGTGATGGTCAAGAAAACACTGTTTTAGGACTGAGTCTCAGTCATGACTTTTTTTCCCAGTGCTTGGAACAGTGTCTGTAGCACTAYGTGACTTGTGCATCTTTATCCAACGTAGAATTTAAAACCTTACATTTGCTTTCAGACTGTTTGTCATTTTAGCAGCTGGTAAAGTGTCATCCTTCTTTGAAAAAATGCTCTGATGTCTTCCTTTGAACAAAATCTCCCGGCTAGTGTTGTTGTCTCCCTTGTTATCCATTCAGTGCACACCGCTGCTAACTCCAGAAACTGTTCAGATACATTGGGCTCATATGTCTTTTTACTGACTCATGTTTATTAACGTACCTTTTGCGTCAACATGGACGTAGACAGTTACTTATGATTTTTATGKTTTTTTTAAATCTGTTTTAGAATTGTGTTTGTCAAGCGTCCTTTGTTTTTTGGTTCCTCTGTTTTGTCCTGTTTTGTTAAAATGTTGGTCTACCTTCCTTAGCCTTTGGCCTGCTAAGGGCAATTTCCCAGAGCTGCAGCTTCCAGTCTTACTGTGAAGGCTCCCAAATCCCAATCACAAATTTTAACTTTATCTATAATATTCACAACTATTGGCTCCTCAGCCTTTAATTATTTACACTTCTCCTCCTGTTTCATAAGAGCTTTTTTACTCTGAGCTTTAACTGCTGTGTTTTTTCACTCGGTGTTTCCTTAGGTTGTGTTGTTTCTGCAATATGCTTGTGCCTTGCTGCAGAATACAAACATGGCAAAGCAAAGAGAAGCCTTTTGACAAGCTACAGATAATCTGGGCTGACCCAGACAGTTAACTGAAACCCAGCAGATCTTAATCCTCCTGCTAGGTGCACTCCTAGCCAGGAAGCAGACTGAACAATTGAAGAAAACTACTCTAATCACTAGCTAAATCTAGAAAAATGTGTGGATTTCTCACAAAACAATTAATTTTCCTTATGGTACTGTTATAACATATATCCTGATAACATCATCAGGAAAGCGTGGCACTTTTGAAAATGTCAAGTGTTCTCATTTCTATATAAAATAAAACCTGGAAATGAAAWCTGGAGGGTTATGTTTCTTTTTTAAAATTCTTTTTTAGCAGTCTCAAATCCCTATTTTAAAATAGGGAGTCAATTTCTCTTTGCATTTTGAAATAAAAATAGTACTGCAGAGGGCATAACAGACACAGGGTGTAATGCTAACAGTTAATGAAATTGTAAATGTAATGTATTTCATTGCTATTTCTAATAAAATGGCAATGCTAAAAATATTCTTCCTGTTCATAAAAAAAAAGTGTAGCTGAATTTTAATTAGTAAAAGCACTTAAAACATGCACAGATTATGTTCCTAACAGTTTCTTTATAATAATATGCTATTTTGACACTAACTGRAGGCCTGTCAATTTGCATTTTTAATTCAGGCTTTAATTACTTGTAGACTAGAATGCACAATTTATACTAGGCTTCTTGGGTGCTTTCATGTTTGAAATGGCAAAAATAACTGTTGGGATGATGTGATGTTTTCAAGGCCTTACTGTGTATTTAAATATTGTATCCAGCTCATTCAACCTTATCATAAGCCTTCTGATACTTTTAGGATTCACAAAAACAAGTGATAACACTGAGAATTTCAATTTGTATTTAAAAGAATGGCTAACGTGTGGTTTGAAATCTCCTCCACTAGGTAATAACTGTATTCAGAGGTCTACAACCTCTGAATTTTTTTGGTTATCCTTCCTTGTGTCCAGCTTTATCTGACAGGGCTACAGGAATCATCCAAGTGGCCCCTTTTTCAGGGGGTGTTGTTCATGTCTGCGTATTGCACACCTGTAATCAKGTATAATGATTGTGGGAATGTGTATGTACATGTAACAAAAGGTGACAACCCTGGGATTTTATGTGTCTCCCACTGATGGAAAAGACTAAGATATGCTTTGCCTTTGAGGGCCACTCCTTACAAATGACATTTATTTCCGTGCCTGCTTTGTGAATGAGACACCTTCTTAAGGAACACAGACTGGGTGATTTTGTGGCTTCACAGATGCTACAAGAATGGCATGCCCAAAGTGGAGGAAAAAAGGAATTCCAAATATTGTCCAATTATGAAGTATCTGGGAGAATATATTTGGGAGGGCTGTGCTTGCCTGTTCTCAGTCTTCCTTAGTTTCTTTTGCCCTGTCTTGCAGACAGACCACTGGAGCAGGGAGATTTTAAGCTGATCGCTGCAACAATTCTTGGCTTCTTACACCATAATTTATAACATGGTGAATGAGGATATTGATGATCTTATTAACTACATGGAATGTTATTAAAAACACTTTGGAAATTGTTCTTTTCTTCTTTTATTTTATTTRCAACAGAAAATCAGAGCCAACACTTATGTACTGTTCAACAGAAAAAATAAACAGGTGGCACTTTTGTTAGTGACATACCAGCTGAAAGGTCATAATGTGTATAATGAAGAGGGCTGTTACGATAGGACATTTTCCATGTGTCATGAAACTATTCAGTGGCAATAATATTTCTACTCTACAGCRTATAAAATTGTGCCTAAGAAATTATACCATGCATGGATTTGTGCTAAYAAGACCTTCTATCCTGACCAGATATTTAGATTTTAACAGAACTGGCCCAGAAAGTGGGATCAGTTTACACTGATCCAATTGCAGAGATGTGGTCTGTTAGGTCCTAGACGCTGCAATATTTGTTATGTAATAATTGTAAGATTTGAATAATGGATAGCACAATGTTCAAGGACATTTTTGCATGTAACTATTTAACTTGTAAAGGTTAAAATGCAATTGCCATTCATATTTATCATCATCATTATTAGCTCCTGAGGTGAGTCGCCTCTTGTTGACCACTATAAAAGTCTTTTAGGAAAGGATATGAGTATATTAAAAGGTATGTTTTATTCAGAAAGCTTTTAATCTGGAACAAGTAACTTTACCTTCTTAATTGTCCTTATAGCATCCTGGTGAAGTTGAAGTTACTAGTCAAACTGACATGTGAGGTTTTAAATCCTCTCTGTTGCATTATTCAAGCAGAATGTAAATCTTCTTTTCGATTTAAGTAAAATATATCTGTGAAAATAAAATGTATAAATCTAGAAACAGTGACATCTCACTGAAATTTTGCAAAACATGGTTGCACCGACGTGGTAAAAAAATRTGGTTTTATAACTGAGAGAGTGACAAGTCAATTATCTTTTTAAAGACACCTTAAAGATTTCCATTTTTCTTTGTGAAGTTTTGCAAAGTCACCAATTCCAATAATGCTGCAATTCTATTTGTATAAAGGAATAAGGTAAAGAGTGTAAAACATTTTCTGCTTCCAGAAGCTTTATATAATCCTAAAGTCTTTGCCAACTGTTATTTTAGCACCTTCAAAAGAGACATGGGCTTCAAAATCAAATTCACATTGCATTTCTAATTGGAATTGACCCATATGGGTTCAGTTCTATGTCAAGTCTCAGATCTAGCAGAAAACATTATTATGAAAGCAATGGGAAACCTTTCACAGCTAATCATAATTTTTGTCACTAATGCAAGTTCTTTGTAATGACATTCAGCAAATGTGTGTATCTTACATTTGTGTTCTTGTCTCTACAGTGCATACATTATAACAGACTTCATGGGCATCAGGAATGAAAATTTTATGAAGGTAGCTGCAGTTGGGACTTGGATGGGAGATTTTGTCACAGCGTGGATGGTAAGAAACATAATTACATTTTAAAAAGAAAGGAATATGATTGTTGCTTTCAAGGGAAAGAGGAGAGGAGAAAACTCAATTACTCTAAGTCAAGTGTTTTCACCCAGAAAAGTAAAAAGTTAAGGAATGCATAATGGCAGGTATTTAATTAGCCTCCAGTCCAGAGGAGTTTCGGTTAAACTATCAGAGGGATTTTTTTTTTTCTGAGAGTGGGAATTTTGTCACTGACTTCTGCACATTGGCTCTTCTTTGCTATGAAGTAGCATCACAACTTGTTATCTTGTGAAATAGTGAGTAACATCTAAAGATAAATAAGTMTGATGAAAAGAATTAAAAAGGGAAGAAAAATTAAACTGAAAGGTGTGATAAAGAGCAATGAACATGAAAGAAAGAATGCAGTTACATGCCAGCATTTGAAGATAGTCTGACGTGAAACTATCTGATTCAGTTTGTATCTAATTTAGGACACAGAAAAATAAAAATTTCCCTAGGATAATACTTGTTGCAAAGGCTTTATTCTGAAATGTGTGGAAGCCAAGGATCAGCTTAGTGAAAGAGAACCAGAAAATGACAGCTAATTTTAGGGGGCAAAATAAAGCATGTGCTCATTTTAGTTGTTCAGAGAAAGCATTTCTTAAACACAATGTGATAAAAAGTGAATTTATTTMTTTTTTTAAGATTATATTTTACGATTAGTGTAGGTCAGATTTTTAGCAATTGCATTTTAACAGTATCTTCTACCCTTCATATTTGGGACATACTGTGCAACAGACAGAAGGCAGAAAAAAGGATCAATGATCTTTTTTCAGCATGTTGTTCAGTATGTGTCAGTGGTTTGTCCAAGAAAAACTGTGCTCTGTGAAATGGTGTCCATGAAGAGCAAGTACAGAGAAAATAATTTGTGTATGCTTTACAATAAGGACATTGCAGAATTGGTGCCTTGACCAATGTTGACAATTAATGTGGACTTCCTCTGAACTGGTAATAAAATTCATGGGCACTTCTGAATACCTTCAGCTTACCTTTTTTCAAGGGCTTCCACATTTTTATTCCACTGTGGAAGAAGAGATGATGCATAAGCTAAGATGAATTGAGAGAGGTCACGTGTATCATACGTATGTGACTTAGAGATCCAGTGACAGATTATGTACAAATTGTATTACATTAAATAATGTGGGKTTTTTTCAGTCCCTCTTTTCTCATTTCCATAAAAAAAACCTGTTAAGCCCAACACTGTATAAAGCATGGACATTGTTGRTACAAGAGACATCAGAATCCTGACCATTTTCTGTGCACTCAAAGCCCTCTCAGGTCCCTTCAGCAGTGGAGGCACAGTTGGATTGTGCCACAGGAGATTCCAGTGGCAGATGGAGTTACCACTGAAGAATGGGAGAGAAACTGGGAAAAACTACAAATGCAGTTTGCTTAGAGGAAACTGTTTAAAGTAGTCTGGTTCTGTTAGTTTTTCAGAAGAGCAGACAACACAGGATTGGAGAATCAGTGTGGTTTAGGACATGGTTTGATTTCATGAGGAGAATTAAGAGGTATARTGATTGACATTTAGGTCTTCAAAGCAAAAAAGAACAGTGATATTGCTTGTGCAATGCAAATCTCTAGGCAAAGTATATGAACTGGGCATTGGAAATGACAACGTTCAAGGGCAGCTAAGCCTAGGAACAGCGAGCAAAACTGCAGTCAGGTAGAGAGGTTTTAGTAGGAGAGGAGCTCAGACATGTATGGTGGTGCATGGGTATGTACAGTGGTGCAAATAATTTCCCACTGTGTAATTTAAGCAGTCTATCTTATGCTATATGAACAGAAATTGTTGTATTATTTCTATTTCAATTTGCTTGATTTTCTGTAYGTAAAGCCCAGCATGGAATTGATGTCAAAGTGATATGAGTCTTCAGTGGTATTATTATATTTTGTGAAGTTTCCCCACCAGGAAAGAAAAAACAAACTTGTAAAGGAACCTTTGCACATCCTCCCATTCCCAGCAGTGCTTTTATTTTCTGATGTTTAAGAAGTTTTTCAAAAGAAACCATCCATCCATAGACTCCAAAGCAGAAGATAAAGACAACGATGTAGCCTTCACTTCACTGTGTTTGAACCATAACAGAATTAGGATCTTATTCCCTATTTAAATAGAAACTTCGGAAATAAGCAAAAATAAAACAGAACAGATGGGATTCCATTTTAAAAATGAGTAATCAATAAGTAGTTCTATTACCCTAGGACAGTGAGGAGTGGCTTATTAAATCAGGCAAGTGATTGAAATGGGAAAATATATTTTGGATTGCTGTTTGTTTTGGATTGAAATGGCACAARACTTTCTCCTCAACGTTTCCTAGATAACTGATTAGATTGGTGATAGGATCTGACCCTGTTTCTAATAAAATCAGCAGTACTCTTTCCATGGTGTGTAATGAGAATGGAGCCATGCTATGGGTGCACAGAAGCTTCTCCTTTGTACCTCTGGCCAGGAGTGTCTGCTACTAATAAACATCTTTGCTGAAATCTGTAGTAAGTCTTAGATGTTCTGAAGTCTGTGAAGAAGGGAGRGGGGTTTGGTACAGTGACTCTTTCTGCATTTTTGCCTCTTTGAAGCCATGGAAGTATATCCTGCTTTGACCTGCCCTCCTGCATCCATAAAAAGTTTATTGTCCTTACGGAGCATGCTCTTGAGGCAGACACCATAGAGTTTTGCACGGTAGGGAAAAAAAGCTGGATTCCACCCTGACAAACCTGTAAACTGGCAATTATGGCTGCCTTCTGGGAGAGTGCAGGCAGGCTGAGGAAAGAGCTGATTCCAGGGCAGAATCTGTGATGATTAGATATGAGGGGCCTTTCTGTAAAGATGAGCAACCTCCAGCAGCTGTGTTTCTATGAGGGACACAGTCCTGAGCATGTGTGATAAGACATGCTCAGGATACCTGCAGGAGTGGGTGGCACTGAAGAGTGATTCAGAGAGTAAAGCACAACCAGAGCCTTATCCATTCTTTACAGCCTCCTGGTGARGTGGAGCAGCCTGCTGTCCTTGTCTCTCCAGTCACTGTTGGCTTTTAGACTGTCAAAACTGTTCACTTTTGGTGATGGCTTTTTGAACTCTACAAAGATTTGACCTGAGTGAACTATACTCATACCACATGGAGAGCATTGCTTACCCACTGCYATTGCCATTTGCATTAAATACATATTGCCCCCTACAAACCCTCCATATGTAAGAGTCTAAACAGTAGAAGTTTAGAAGTTTGTTGGATCTTTCTTAGACTTTGCTTGCTAGGATTATCAGAAAATGAGAGTCATCTTCAACCACTRGTACTGATCTCTGTGAATATATCAGGCTGATCCTCCTGACAGGAGATCCTATTYCCATTGAGCTTCTTTCTGAATAGTAATTTAGTTGAGATTCTCTTTTCACATATTAGTTGCGAGAGAGAACTGAGAACATTTGAGAGATCACTGAGCAGCAGAGACTCTGCCTGCTCCTGTTATCAGAAACAATGATAAACTCAAGGGATGGTTTAATATATTATCCATCAAACTAGTATTTGCCACATATCTACCAGCATATTCTTTTTAACAAGAGAAGCCAGGAATTCTTCATCGCTGTGCTTTAGCAGAGTACTTGACACAATGAGTGTGAACTGAATCATTGTAGCAGTTCCTGACTGTTCTTTTTGACACATTCGCTTCACTTCAGTTTGACTTCTCCCTTGTGCAGGATCATGAAGACTTCCAGGACTATTTCTCCTTCATCATTTTAGCAGATGAATTAGTAGGAATTTGGGAAGYAATACTTCCAGCACAGTCTGGGTGGCAGGGTGATAGATCACCCTTCGTTCCACTGATCCAGTACTGATGTAGACACATCATATCCCCTTGGATGGATGCATACAGAGGTAGAGGTAGGTAGCCTTCAAACTAAGGCTTCTTGTCAGGACATAGTATTGGGTTTTCAAAAGGTTGGTACTGGGCAGTGAATACACCTCCCCTCCCTCATTAGGGGAACTGAGTAATAACTCCCATACGCACAAGTTGCCTGGGCCTCTGTAAATTCTTTTAGGGAAAAGAGTCACTTCATYAGGTGACGTCTTAAAATATCACTTTTGGGGGTATTCTTCTCACATGGATAAAGCTTATCTGATCTTATGCAAGAAGCATTTTCTGTTGTCTGAGATTTTCAGCATTTGCTGTAAAAACTCTAGGTTTTCAGTCTTATAATTCCAGGATAAAAACCTCACACAATTTTGTATTTTGGCTTTGCTAGTTGTGAAAGAAATAGATTTTGTCCATAATCTTTTAAATTCATATTTCTCTGTTAAACATTTTTATCTTTATCCTCTGGTGAAGAACTTTCTGTGTTCTCCCATTTTATTTGATTAGCATGTCTTAGCTGGGCAGTCACAGTATAGCCAGTAGAGGGGCCTGTGGCTAGTTCAGAAAGAAAATTCTAGGGGGCTGAAACCTTCCACAGGTTTCTTCATGCTATTAACATCAATAACTGACATTTTTAAGTTAGTGGTTACTGCCATGCAAGCACACAGTAGATCTGTAGGGTCCTAAACCAGGGTGGTTTTCTGTCATGTGCACCATGTTAGAACTCAGGCTACATCTGTGAAAAAAAAACAGTTCCTCCCTCTGGTCAGACCGAAAATCCATCCAAACTAGTATCCTAACTTAAACTGCAGCTGTAACTATAAGAAGAAGCCAGGAGAGTAAGAACAAKCCAATGGTGTATGGTAGGGTCCTCTAATGCTCACTTGAAATATGTGCAATTTTGTGTATATAATGACTCTTGGTCCTAGAATTGTTTTGCCCTCTGTGCACYACTTTGCATTCAATGACAAAGAATTTCATCTGCCATTTTATTGCCTAGGGACTTTCTTCCATAAGCACGTTTCCTAATTCTTCACATTCAGCAAGCCATCATCCTTTTTGCTATGCATAAGTTAATATCATTATAAAGCTTTCTCACCTCACTGCTCACCCATTTTACCAGGTTGCTTAGGAATATGATGAATAACTGCATCCCTGGCACAAATCCCTGTGGAACTCCGCTAATGACCTCCCTCCATTGCTGGAGCTGTCTGGCTAACCTACTTACCTTCTGTTCCCTGTCTTTTAATCAGTTATTTATCAACATAAAGACCTTCCCTAAAGCTCTGAATGCTGAGTTTCCATAGAAGCCTGTGACGAGGAATTTTTCAAAAGCCCATTAGAAAATGCAGCTTCGCCTATTTCAACCACATCTCCTTTATCCATGTGTTTTGTTGACCTCATTCAGTAATCCTGTTCTGAAATATCTCCATTCCTGTTGTTTACAGGGCCAGACACTTAACACTCCTTCTGCAGCCTCAGATATTCACTCTGCCGTTGAAGGGGTGCTCTAACAATGTTCTCTGGTCCTGAAAATGTTCTTTGCAGGAAAGGCAAAGTCACAGCTCAGGAGCTGTGAATGTGGCAAAGAGTATGGAGCCATCTTTATGTGGCTTATCAGTGAAAGACAGTAAGCTTATTTCTTCATGTTCATCTTACCTTATCATTAATTTTCTCTGCCTTTTTCCTCAACATCCTTTAATCCTATTCTTGGACTTTTTTTTTTTTTCCGCACTATTTTGCAAGCTGGAAGTAATTTGTTTTGTATGTACTTGCATATAGCAGAATGATTAGCAGATTAACATGGCTGCTGATGTTATCCCAAAGACAGAAGTGTCACTGCTTGTAGTAAGATCTATATTCTGAGTAAGGACCTTGATTCCATGTTACAGAGAACATCAACTGTAGATACATAACCTCTCTCTCCTATTACCTTTCATATTCTATTAATTCCTTTGGGTGAACAGGGAGGTCTTGACAAGTTTTCAGTGTTTTCATAATTAGATGGAATTATTGAATCATGATTTTGAACACCAGGGCATGTGTGTACTAAAGTAGTTCCTTGAATCTGSGCTACACTTGATAGTCTTGCTGAAAAACACTTTTTTTTTTCTGTTCCCTGCTGCACAGAGKGGGCACTGTCTAATTGCTGTAGTTTAGGATAGAAGTGCTCAACTGCCCTAAATATATTCTCACTTGGCTCTTCATTTTGACCTTGTAAATGCTGTTCTGGTGTTTCTTTATAAAAATGGAAGCATAATGGTCTAATATGCTGTACAATGTAGGGTGAAGTAATGAAGCACATGCATTACACATTAATAAAATAATCTAATAATCTGGTAGATACCCGCTAACTGTAGAATATGCTTTGTGTACTTTCTTCTTTATTAATTTTTGTGATAAGAATAGATGTTTACTTATTGCCATTAAAACATTTTTAATGGTTTGCAATCTATTGGCAAGAGTTTTAAAAGTATTTGGAGATATTTGCTTTTGACTGTTGCCTCTGTGATCATGACAAACAACATTTATTTGTAGAATAGGGGTGTGAGCTATTCAATGATTTTGAAGTGCTTTTCTTTATCCATTAAGAGAGAATATTATTCTTGTCCTCATTTGCTGAGACGTAACTATCTATGTCAACATCCTAGAGTAATGAAGGGCTCATTACCACTCTGCAGAAACTAGCTTGATTTACCTCTTCATTTTATTTAGTCTCAGASTGTTTATGTGTTGCTAGGGCATGTTCACACTAAGTGAGCAACACTGATGCTGAAAATACTATAATGTTGCTGAAAACAGCAGACACACTGAATTATTGCAGTGAAAATACATAGAAAATAAAATACTAACGTGACTAAAAAATGAAATTTTCTTTAGCACAGGKAAGGAACCACTATAAATTCTATTCTGAAAGAAGACATAACATCATCATTAAAAATAATATGGTTTCTGGGATTTTGTATTTAACTTTTAAAATAAAAATAATAGCCATGAATGTTCACTCTTAAATTTACCTGAGTTTTGAAAAGTAATTCTTCTATCCAGGAAATTCTGTTTAGCAAAGAATAGTGTATTGGTTTATTTGCAAGCAGTGGAGAATCCWTTTTGATGCGCATTACAAGGTAGTTTGGAGAGTCAGGAGTCTTGAGTGACTGACACCTTTTTTAACTCATGCCTCTGTCAAGGATTGGGCATGACAATTCAGATTATGATCAGTGTCAATCTTCTTGATTGTTTCTATTCCACTGACATATCAAATGACAAAATAAAGCTGTAATTGAATTTGCAGCAGCATCTCAAGTGCTGTACAGCTAACAACTCTGCTGTACTTGAGTAGTGGAAGTGAAATTGAACTATGAAACATGGACTGGAAGGAGCAAAGTGKATGACACCTCTTACTAAACTCACTGGCCAGTCACTGTGACTGACAATATTATTAATGGCAACATGATTCTTTCCATTCGGAGGAGCATGCACAAGGCCAGTTGCCCTTTTTGTTCATCGATGTATCTTGTTTTGGTTTTCATTCCTCTTCCTAAGGGCCAGTCCAGTTACAGAAACATTCTGCAGCTAGTGGTTCTATCTCCGGGTGACAACCTCAAGTAAATTCATCAGCATAATGGCAGTTCAAATATATCCAGTCATATGAGACCTGCTAATTTTGTTTTTTCCACTTTCTGGGGCATGAATATGCTCATATCCTGCTCTGCTCTATGACTACCACTTGGTTATGTAAGGTGGAGTGTGCCTGGTGTCATCTGAGTTCATCCAATCATTCCATCAAGTCAGATTGCGCTATTATTTATTCATTGATTGATGGTGTTGCCATCTGTTCATATGCTCTAGATTATAATTATCTGCCTTTTTAAGCTTGATCTTAAGGGTGAAGATGTGTCTTCTTGCAACTCAGATCTTGTCCAATTGATTTGTATTGTAGTTTCAATCAGCCATAGAACTATAAATGAAACTGGGGGTCCTCTATTTTCTCTTCCTCATTATAATACTCTCCTTTGCTCTTTTACATGTAGAATGGTATTTGCTTCTTGATGATATTTATGTAGCAGATCTTCATATATCCTGGTTACATGCATTTAGAAACTGAAGTCAGAGTAGCATATAAATCAAAGTAACTATGCAGCAATTCTGCATTCTGACATGGCGTACTCCTTAGAAATGGTGTGAATGAGTGGGTGTCAGAAGTGCTGGAGAAGTGGGATTCTAGAAATAACATGTTCTTACTGAAGATCTTTGAGTACAGATGGCAAATGTGTAAACTGTTKGAGTCTGTAAGATGGACACTTCCTCTCTGGAACAGTCTGGTTCTGGATGAGATTGCAAGCACAAACCTTTTTCAATGACTGGGGGAAGAAAATAATTTTCTTGCTATAACTGAAATTGAAAYAATCGCCTCGATAAATCTGCCAAGATATGAAATTAGGAGGTCTATGATAAAATGGGGGAGATATGGTTTAAAAATTATTGTGAAAGGAGTATTGATCTGACCATGCACATTCAGGTGAAGATCTTTACAAATTTCACATATTGTTAAATAAGACCTTCTGTATCCACAGGGAGAGATTAGCAGCAGATGGCAGTGGTACACAGCAATGCATTTCTTTAATTCTGAATTCCTTCAGGATCTGTGGGATGAACTGTTAGACTCTGTGTAAAGGGAAAAAGAAAAGAAGRATGTTTTATTATGAGAACGTACATCCCAGCACTCTTGCCTAAAAAAATGTTGAAAGTGTTGTATGTAGTCTGTTCTTCTCTAAAAGGATGAGYGGGGTTGAAACTGGTAAATTAAGGAAGACACTACTGCTGGTTTTAAATTGCATCATTTTCATGGGTGGGTGTTCAGCTGAAAAGCTTTATTTCTGATGCTGTTTTTTAGAGAAGAGTTATTTAGAATATGTCCAGAAAGTAATGGTCTAAACAGTCAAGTTTATGAGGATRTTACTAATTTTGTGTTGAATTGTGCCTAAAAATGAAAGATTATTCTCACAACAGCTACAATAGCTTAAAAATGATATTGCATGTTGTCATAGGTCAGCTCAACCTAYGATATATAGCAGATCAATTAAGCAAGTGCTTGTGTAAATACAGTGCAGAGTTAATTTTCCTGTGCAGTACTGCATATTATATGAATTAGTTGTAGTATGATGTCAGAAGTCTTCTCTTAACAGCACTGCTATGAATCTTGCAATGAATTGATTAAGAAATCCTTAATTGTAAGTGAAATCACTAACTCTATTGTGCATATGTGGACAAATCTTAGGAACTGTCAAWCTTAGACTTATGATACTCTAGCCAGAAGGCAATTTTTTTGATATCTGTACTTGTGATTGTGCTCAAGAAAGAATGAAAATTCAGTATGCTCAAACATGGTTTCCACAAAAAAAAAATCAGATAGGTTGGGTTCCAAAAGCTCTTTGCTGCCAAAATCAAAGTCCAATTTGGGTGCAAGTCTGCTGATTGCATCAGACTTAAAATATAAAAACTRAGATATTAAAAAGTTTCAATGGATTTGAATTAAAATTCATTATAAAACTTCATTTAATAGAAAGCACTCAGTAAGATGAGTCTAATCTTTCCTTGGTCTCTTTTTATTGTTATTTTACATTACTTGAAGTGGGAACTTGAAGTACTTTTTTTAATGGATAGAGAGATTGTCGAGTTTCACTTAAACTTTCCTAAGTACTTTTAAATCTTCCATTAAAAAGCTATTTTTGTAATTTCTTACAGTACTRCGCTTCTCCAAATCACAAAAGAAATCACTGCCTCCTACACTGGCAGTAATAAAAACGGTTTTGCATTTTGCAGACACTAGGGATTGATCTTTATAGCAACTCATGGAGATACGTATGCTAATATGCCCCTGTTTTACAATAGAGAACTGAAACAAAGGAAAAGGGACAAGAAAAAAAGGGAATTGACAATGGAGCTGAGAACAAGACTGCTCTCAGTTYTGTATTCATCCCATTCCCCTTCTCAAATCTTTAAGGGAAATTATTTTCTCTATCCCCATTGATGATAATATTCTAAGAAGTATCCACCTCTGCAAAGACACTGAATAATTTCTTCTATGGAAAATTGCAMTGGCATGCATGTGCACCAGAAATGCTTCCAGGTGGTGAATACTCTGGACTGTTCTTCCCTTTCCCCTGCCTTCAGCTGTGTATGAGCCACAAAATACATGTTTTTTTCTGTGATGGTTTGTTCTGGGCTCTTTCTGGCCTATCTTCTCTTCTGCTTTGCATTTCTTTTATGCTTGTGTAACTCTACCTAAGGGAGGAGGTTCATACTAATGCCTGGTTGTGGAGAATCAAGGCACATATTCCATTTCTTTTAACTTGAAGAGGTTCTTTGCTTAAATTTTTGGCTGACCATATGATGCCACAAAATTAGTTCTACCACCCAACACCCCAATTTTGTTGTAAAGAAACAACATAAGCAGGGTTATTAGACAACATAATCTGTTTCATAATGGACAGAGTCCTGTCAGAAGCCTGAGGACAAATCATGTAGGTATGATTACACTGGTGTGTCGCTGGCACAGGTCCAGTACTAGTGCAAGACACAGCTCATGTTGCAACACTGAAGTGCTGTATTGGGCAGGACCATACTTTTCAGACTGCAGACATATTTTGCATGCACTTCCTTTCTGTCTCATAGCCCTCCAGAATATCCATGGCAGATGAGGATACATCTGTGTGGCTTTACACTGCGTTTTACTTGGGTTAATTCTTGACCCAGGGAATGAAGGTAGGATTTGTGTGACCAAATAGTGATTTGGTCTCAGAACTGGTAAAACTTACATTTGGACAGCTACRGATTCTGATATTTAATTATGAGCTGATATTCTGGGCTGTCTTAGTAATCAATGAAGAGGAAAAGGCCTGCTAAGCCAATGGAGTRTATTTGATACAGTTGATGCAAATGAATCACATTGTAAACCCACATATTTCTCTCCAGTGGTAATAAAGGAATTAAAAGGTGACTCCTTAAGGTTCATAATATTAAGGTTTTGTGTCTGGATACAGCGGATATAGAAAGGCCAGAAGTTAAGTATCCCTCAAACTAGCAGAGTTAAAACATGTCATGGTTTACTGTCAAACATCCCTTGGGAATTAAGGAAGGTAAAGAAATACTTCCAGTGTCAAGGCTGTCCTGATGAAACATTAAAAGAGCTTCACACGATGTCAGAGGTTCATGCAGCAGTGAATAATTTAAACTATAACACAAATAAGCCAGCAAGAATCCACATGCAACAGTAGTGTGAAATCAAGGATTGTATGGACAGTARTGAGAACAAGCATGTCAGTGTATCTTCCAGAACTTTAAATTTTGCCTTGAAGTTGGCAAAATTGTTAAGGAGAAATCTTATTTTAGTTATCTAATTTCAAGACTCATTTCAAAGAATGTCTCAGGCATTAGTAGATAAAATCATTTGTGCATGYGTGTATTCCTGAAAGGCAGCCTTCTTTCTGTTGTTGTTACTGATACAAAAGAGCCTTAATCTTTATTAGGCAGCTGAAGGCAAACATTTATGACTAGGCTGATCTGTGGCGGCAGAAAGCTTTGGCTCATTGATTTTCCCTGAATTTCTTGACCTGTGGTGATTTCAATGTATGTTCTTATTTCCATGACCAAAGCCAGACTGGGCCGACCCAGCTTGTTCATGCTTTGCTAATGTAGCTGCAAAAAAAAAAATCATCTATTTCTATTCTTATTTCTGTGTGTTGGTATTCTGGGATATTCTCAGTGGTTCCCAAAGATCATTTGTTTCCCATTCTGCCTGTCTCTCTTCCTGCTGTCATCCTTTCTGTGCAACACACAATATCTCAAACTYCTCGTATTTCCTTCTCTCTTTGTCATTTGTTCATTCTGAGTCTCTTGCCCAGTATTTTTAGTCTGAACAGCTTCTCAGTACCCATTGAAGTTTAGTTCTTTCATACAGAATTAAAATTCTGACCATTTAATAAATGATGACTTCATCTATGTATTCATTTWTTATATTTCTATGTTCTGTGTTTCATTTTTGACACCTCTGAGATGTAAAAAAGTTACTGACTGTAACTGTTTGTGTGGCGTTTTTTTGCAATCTGTACAATCCTAAAGGCTATGTTKCAATAATAACCATTAGTGCTGATGGAATTTTTTATCATTAGCACAATTGCTTCACTCTCCTCTCTTATCATGGGCTGTGGAATGAGTCCTGCATACCCCCCATGCTGGATGTTTTCTTGYTGCAGTGATGTAGTTTGTTTTGATGCTCAGAGGGGACAGTGCACAAGCTTACAACTCTCACTGGCACCAAGGACCGTTGTTGCTGTGCAGCCCTGGTGCATATTCTCTGATAGCTACATGCTCCTCTTCAGCCCAGGAGAGACCTCTCTGCCAAATGTGTCAATATTACGTAGAAGGTTGGATCCCTTTTACTGAGATTTTAATCAAAGTGACCCGCTGGACTACATAAAAGAAACCAAAATTAGGASATTGACAGGAATACAGCAGGGGCAYRACCACAGCAATCCACTGGCCAGTTCTAAAGGCTGTAATTTCACAACACTGTTAAAGGAAGTTGCAGAGGACACAGTAGGCTGAATTAACCCTGGCTAKAACTTCTACCTGTGTAGAGTCATGAGGTGTGTCCTGGTGAACGGGGCCTTTTCTCTGCAGCCACAGAGAAAGGCTCTTTCTCCTTTAAATCCATCTTTATACCTGCTCTTAGTAATGAAGCCAGTTGCTGGTGATGTACATTGTCTGCAACCTGCAGGGCAGATTTRTCAGAGAAAACTCAGACTGGCATTAGATATTGTGATTCATCAAATAAAATTAATTGCTAAAAGCATAATGCATTTCAGAATTAAGTGTAAAATTGCAGCAAATGATCAGTTCATTTTTGRAAGAGGAGCAGATTGAATTTAAATAAATCTTGTATTTAAATAAAAACAGATTCTAAAACTTAGTAGTAGCACAGTAAAGATGCASTCACTTCACTGCATTAACTTGTGTACATTTCATTAATGAACATTGCCAGGCAGTAAAATATTTCTACTTTACAGAAGAATTCAGTGTGCCGTCCACCTGGCTATAGATTGTGAACTGCTGTGCATTAGTACTGATTAAATCAGAAAACATTTTGTTACTGATAATATGATAGCCAAGGTATTTTTAGAAGTCTGATTCCACAAGTGCTTTTATAGTAATTTAACTGCACCCTTATCAAAASTAGTTTGACAGTCTGAGAATGATCATCCCATAACAAATGCAGCAGTATGTGTGTAAGAAGTAGTGTACAGATCAAGCCTACAAACCAATGAATGAGGAGGAACCCTTTAAAAGTTTTAAGAGAGCTCCCACTCCTTGTGCTGCAGCACTATGAGCTGCTGCTCCAGTTTCAGTTCACTTATAAACATTGAATCCAGCCCCCAGCATCCTTTCGTGAGGTCACTTGAGAGAAAAATTGAATTATTCATTGTGTTTTTAAAAGCTGTTGAGCTTCAAATGTTGAAGAGTTCACACTCTATTCTGTATAAAATACTGAATAGCTTCAGAGAGCAGTGTTGATTTTATTCTTGGGGCTCTGCTTCTGTCCATAAARCATTCAGGCAGTGTTTTTGTAGTGTGTGATGTCAGAAATGTAATCCCTTGGGTAAATTATATACATTTGTATTCCTGCCAGGTCATCTTCTTACCCCAAGGTTTTTGGTCAGTCCAGTTGCCTCCACCAGCTGACATGTTTTTGAACTCTGTGCAGCACTTTTGTTCAGTAACACCCATATCTCAGTTAAAGATGAAGTCCCAGTACTTAAGTGTGACATTGTGATAGCATGAAAAGAGTGTTAAAAGTTCAGTCTCATTCCTTCTGATCCTAACAAGTGTTTATGACAGTCTGTGCTATTTTTCTTTTCGGATGCTGAAAACTCTTGTTAAAGTGGCTTAAATTTTTCTGAGACGGAATGTTCCTGTCATGTTACAAAAATATTCAAGAGCAAATTYTTCTGTCCATCTGAAGCACCACATTGTTTAAAACACAGSAGTTCTAAGTAGGTTGCTTTGATWTTCCTATCACTGTTGAGTTTCCCAATGTAAAAGTTCTGAATGGTAGCACTCTCAGCAAGGTTTAGCTTCTGTAAAGTTAGTTCTTCTGCATTGCTGAACTTCTTCCCCTGGCTGACAGCTTCATTGTTCCAAGGGRACAGAGCTGTCAGAAAAGGTCATCACTGCAGAGGGGATGGCAGTCTCTCAAGTACCTAAGGCCAGTCCCACAGAGGGTTTTGAGGACCATGGCAGTGACCTCCACCTGGACTCTGAAATTGTGAGGGAGCTTGTGCACAGACCASTGTGCCAGAATGATGTGTTCACAGTGGCTTGTGTTGCTAAGCAGAGCAGCAGCTGCTTTTTGTAGCAGTGGGAGTTCTTTTCACGGTATGTATTTTTCAGTCTTGGATACAATGAGATGCAGTAATCAATCTGGAGGTCATACTTTTGTGGATCCCTGCTGCCAAGTCCCTGTCTGATAGATTCTGAAGAGAAGTATGTTTTTCAGTGCTTCATTCAACAGTAAGTTGATGTTTAGTAAGGTGACAGATTTGCTTCATTTCTCTGTTGTATTCTTGTGAGTAAAGTGGAAGAAGCAGTAGCTCAACAGGATTTAGGAGTAGTTCTTRTACCCTGTCCATCCCATACATCTTCTGAATATGCAGTTTCCATGGGTACAGATTSAGGTTTATGGGTTCCCCACTTTCCTCTTAGGATGGCAGTTCTTGACTAGATGATTAAGAATTTCCTGTTAAGARCTGCAGTTGACATTTATCTCTGTATTCATGTCTGTGTAACTAAGGAACAACAGCCTATCTGTAATCACATTGTTTTCTGTGCTTCTCCAGTGTTTTCTTTAGGTTTTAATTTGCTTGGAAATAACAAGTAAAAAGTATTTCCATTAAAGTAATTGGTCCTTTAAGAAAAATATGTGTGTATCCTTTTTCTAAATGAAAAAATAGGAGACTCACAACYGTGTCTGACAGCTAGACTAACTACTCTGTGCAAACAGCTTTCATGTCATACTCTTGAAATATTTTTACACAGAGCAGTTAACAAGACCTTGAAGGATTATTCAGAATCATGTTTCAGTAAAGAATGTGTTGMCACACACAGACACTGAATAAAAGGAAGGAAACACATTGCTACACACTGTAGTATTTTATGGGTGTTCCTGCACTGGCTTCTGCTGGTAACAATAAGCAAATCACTTATTTTCAAGTATTTGTGCACCTTACTGACTTTTATAGGCAGCCTAGCAACCCTTCATTCATCATAAATGTTAAAATCCAGGAAAAAGTGCTCTTTTTGAAGAATGCTGGTTAGAATGCATATAGAAATTCAAAATAAGGACTCTGTCTCCTGTTCTATGTTCAGCAAGGCAACTTAACTGCAGCACTTATGTGCAAAGTGTCAACACCTTTGTGTTTCTCTCCAGATTGTGGAGGGAGACTGCCACTGCTCTCCATTCAGAGGGCAGTTTAGTCTGTCCAAGAGCTGAGTATCTCTGATGGTGCCTGTCTTGGTTATGGAGTCATGAAATGCTGCAATTAAACTTGTAAAGTCATGAGAGAAATGAAGGCTATTGCGTACATTATCAGTGAGAAGAAAACAGCAAAGGGAAATCAAGCTTGACCAATCTGAAAGCCTTCTGTGGCAGAATGACTGGCTGGGTCGATCAGGGGAGAGGGAGAGCAGTGGCTGCAAATGAATGTGCTGAAGAAAAACATTCACTCTCACATAATATATTTCTTGTGTTTATATTGGCAGTAATTAAATTATTTGAGAGCTTAAGGCCCCTTCATGCTATACAGATGTTGCCATTTACCAGGATAACTCCATATGTTGGTAGGATTAAGGAACGCTCAGTTTTCCATGCTGATTTTCTACATGAGTCAGACTCAAAGGAAAAACATCTTTCATAGTTTATCCAAATAGTTCTTTCATTCCTTCTTCTGAGTGGAAACAATGTTGCCATCCCTCACAGAAGGGTAATCTCTTTTGTTACACCAGGGCAATTCTAGTTTAGTAATTTGCCTTGAGGTGACTAAGAAAAAYGCTGTTTGACAGTAAATACATACCTGCTTTGATAGTAGGTGCCTGTCTTCCTCCTTCATTCCATACCTTTTTCCAGAGCTAATAYAAGGAATCACATTGGCTGCTTCTCCCTTCACCAATATCAAGGTAGCTCCAAACCASTCAGAATCCCATAATACACTCCCAGCATACTGAGGACTGGGATGGGCAATGGATTACAGAAATGATACAARACAAACAGGAATGCTGTAGTGGGTTGATGTTGGCRGGATGCCAGGCACCCACYAAAGCTCTCTCTCACTCTTCTCTGCAGCTGGACAGGAGAGAGAAAATGTGGGGAAGGGTTCATGGGTTGAGATAGGGGCCAGGAGAGATCACTCACCAAATGCCAGCATGCCATGCTTAGACACACAAAGTGAATTTATTACTAACAAAATCAGAGCAGGATAATGAGAAGTAAAATAAAGCCTTAAAACCACCTTCCCCTCACCCCTCTTTCCTTCCCAGCTCTACCTCCTACCCCAGCAGAGCAAGGAGACAGGGAATGGGGGTCATGGTCAGTTCACCAYCCAAGGCTTCTCGCACTGCTCAGGGAGAGGAGTTGTTCCCCTGCTGCATCATGGGGGCCCTCTCACGGGAGACAATTCTCCAGGAACTTCTGTGATGTGAATTCATCTCACAAGCAACAGATTCCTGTGAACTGCTGCAACCTGAGTCCATCGCACAGGCAAACAGTCYTCCCCAAACTGCTGCAGCGCRGGTCACTCATCCATGGGGTGTAGTCCTCCAAGGACAGGCTGGGAGGTGCCAGCATGGGAGCAGGGCCCCKCTCTCCATGGGCCTCCCACAGCATCACAGCCTCCTCTCAGGCATCCATCTGCTGTGCTGTGGGTTTCCTCCACAGGCTGCAGGTGGATCTCTGCTCCCATGGACCTCCATGGACTGCAGGGGCACAGCTGYCTCACCATGGCATGCAAACCTTGTGCAAGTGCTCTGGTTCCACAGGGGCCATCAAACTGGCAAACTGGACCCATGGTCAATTATTTCTGTGACATGAAGGAAAATATGCTGTTCTGATTGTATAAATGTTCAGAGCAAGTAATCTGTCAGTGAAACAACTTTTGTTAGTTCCCTGATGGTACAGAACAATACTGGACATTTTTATTGCCCTGTTCTCTAAATTCAGTTGCAGGTTTTTATTTTAACATAAMTGGAAACTTAGAAAAGAGTCCAAGATTTGGCTTGTAATGGTAAGATGAATGTAATTGTTGTGTATACAACTTTACTAAATTTACAGAACTGTGTGGTCATTCTTCTCACAAGAATATGAGGTCTGACAGAGGTTATCTATGTTAAAATAGATACATAACAAAAATTTGATTGTATTAAAAATGTCCCAGGCTTTATTTAGTTCAAGAATTCATTTGGGGGRAAAAAATCTACTACATAACCAAGAATAAAAATTTCATATTTAGCAGTTAGAAAATTATTATTTGTTTATTAACTATTGATATGTACTGTTTATGAGTACAGAAGAAGCAGAGAGCTGGTAGTCTTTTTCATCATTCAATAGACATATTAAAGATGAAATGAAGTCTGAGTCGTGAACCAGAAGTTTATTTTAATATTACTAATGATTACTGTCTGTGCTAATAACTAAAAGGTGTTACAAGCAATGCAGGTAGTATTTTCACCTTAATCTGGTAAAATGTTGCAAGTAAATTTTGTAAATCGGAAACATGGGAATAAGAAAATGTAGCCAGAACACAGCCAAGGTTGTTAAATTAGTTATCCAAGTCACCTCATTACCTCTTGCCTTGTCTAGAAAAATAAAGCTTGGAGACAATTGACTGCATCTACTGAGGAATTCAGTAATAAGCCCAGAAGAATAATAAAACAGTGTGTAAGTCAATAGCTTAAAGGAAACAGCTATGCAAGARCAATGACTTTTGAAACAGGGTGTATCTTGACAGAAGCTCAGATCCCCTATATTTCAGTCTTGTTCATTTGTCAACATAAAGGCAAGACAAAGACTTGTGGGATTAGGCAAACTCCATAGCTGAAATACAGTTTGACACTGCTTGTAGACACATGACAAGTCTACAAAAATAATGTGTTGGTAGTCTTTTAATCTAGAAAAGAGTGTGTTTTTAAGGAGGGTGAGTACTTTTATTGAATTTAGATACAAGCAGTGTGGTATTAGTACCTTCAAAAAATTTTAACCAGATGTTACATTTTTCTTCTTTTCAAACTTTACAAATACAGATGGTAAGGAAATCATGTGTGAAATACTTCTAAATGGAACCCTTAATTAATATTTAGAAACTGTTTTGCAGTTGGTATAATTTCTAAAACTGTTTATCTAATTTTTTTAACTCCCAGGATTGGAATTGAATTTTGTTAATGCAGATTTTTTTGTCATTTCAAGTTCTGTATTTCATATGTACTTTCCAAYAACTTTATAGCATACTTGTTCCTGAATTGAGCATGCTGTCCCTGATGATGCCAGTTGTGCTATAAGCATTGCATTTTGCTCGTGAGGCACAGTGACAGACACCCAGAGAGTCACATCTGTAATTTGCATCAAACAAATCTGATGAGAGCATAGCAAACTGTGGCAGGAAAGTCTGACTGCCTTGGGAAGGAMAGGAATGCAGGAAGAAGAGTAAAGTCTAGGGTGAACCATGTTGTCTTTTAGGTAGATATAAGATATAATGGTCCTTCTTGCCATSCAGTCACATTGCTGGACTTGCCCTAAGCTAGAATGGAGAGAATTTAGCCCTTCCATCCATTTTCATAGTGACTTTCCACTGATTTTGGCAAGGTACAGTTCCTGAATCAGAAYTGCTGTTAACCTTTAAAATAAGCAGAAGGTATTTTGGGATCCCATATGAAACATAAACTTCTCCATTTTTGTTCTTGTTTGACAAAGGCATTTCTGTTGTCATGTGTGGAACAGCTGAGATTTTTTTTCCACATCAGACATCAAAATGTTAACTTTGCAAAGGGCAGTTCCAAAGAGATATATTATACTTTTCATATATGTGCAACATYCTGGATTTTTTCCAAGAAGATTCTCACACTAGTTCACCCTCCAGCAGGTATCAGGATGGTAAGCCATACTTCCATTATACACCGTATTTGCAGCATCTTGTTATTAAAATCCCAGCAAACAGAAGACAAGATRTTGTCCTTGGCACACTACACCTGTGACTACACCTCACAGTCCAGCTGTACAAACCTCACTGCTCTTAGATGAATGAAGTTTGCCTTTTAATAACTGGAGCTGCAGGTGTAAAAAGGTCACATTTTTTGTCTGGCAGATTGATAGCAAATGGTATGATAGTGGTGCCTTGAAGAGGTGATCAAACAACATTGGTGTTTAACAGTCTGAACACTGAGAGCTGAGTCAGAGCTTCAGGAGATGTAGGAGCAGAAAAGTACAATTGCAGATTGAAGCTTTTACCATCCTCTCACGCCCAAGTCTTGCACTAGGGATCTAAGCCAAGAAATAATGTTGGCTTAGAAAATAATTTGAAATGAAAGTCACATTAGACTGTTTTTCACAGAGAAGAAAAATATCAGGTGTCTGCAAAGACAACTCCAGGAAAAAAAAAAAAAAAAAAAAAAAAAANAAAACAACAAAACATGTCCAAAATATGCCTATAATTTGATATTTATTGTGATGAAAAAGCAGTGAAATCACCCATATCGCAAACTGGCAGACTGAGTACCTTTGAACTCAAACATCTGAAATTAAATGTGGTTTGTTCATTTGCCTTCCTTAACAATTCTGTGTAGTTGGTACTGCTTGTCTGATTTGGTTTTTTTTTGTATCCTCAAGRAGCTATAAAGCAACATGTTCTTATTGCCATGATGATGTGGGGGCCAAACAAAAGTGTAGAAATTAAGGTGGTCATGACCCTGCAGAACTTTCCTAAATGGCCTCTTCAGTGTTTTTGAACCACCCATCAGTTTCCGGTGTCATGGCCACACACGAATCAGCAGAGTGGCTCATATGAACCTTGTCCATCAGCTTCAGTACAAAGTCAAAGGCCTTAAAATAGTGCCAAAAGCTTTGTTATTTTGATCTGAGAAGGCTAACTGCTGATTTTAAAGTCCCTAATTTTATTCATAAATGGAAAAGGTCATAAAACAATGTAAGCCATAGGAATATGCTGCTAGTCATGTTCCAACTGACAGCTTAATCTATTCCTAATTATTGTGCCATATTTATTGTTGGGTTTCTAATTTATAGAGCAGTTAATGAGAAAGGAGCATAGTCAGAAACCACAGTTCTTGTTTTCAAGATGGAATTTTTTTGCTATTACTAATAAAAATAAAGAAAAAATGTTACAAGTTGCTTACCCATAAAGCTTCTAAAAACTGCTAAAATAATTATGATTAATCGTGTTTCTCTAGGGGGTGACGCATTTGTACAATGCTAATATGAACAGTGTTAATAAAAATAGTGCAAGAATTAAAAAGCCGGAAACTTCTTGGATCAGAAAAATATAGAACATAGAATATGAAAGAAGACACACTCAAARTAATCAAATAGTCAAACAACAGTTAGAAAAACAAGAATGACCAGAGGCAAACTGTGGTTTAGCTCTATTTCAGTATCTTYCTACAGTTGAATGAGTATTGTGGAATAATTTAGTAAGAGCAGCCATATGTACACTGTGTGTGCTGACTGGGCATTCTGCTATAAAAATAGTATAGATGTGTACACACCATATATTTAGAACATCATATAAGAATTTTGGCAGAGAAATGCCCTTCACAAATAGCACCCTTTGGAAATATCCTGCTCAGTGCTCAGATGAGGACATTTGTGATGCTATAGSTTGAAAACTATATGTAAATGCCTTGGTTTGCTTCCGGAAGCCCTTGTATGAGATACCAATTTTTTATTTGAAGTACTTGGTTCTTTGCTTCTGCAGCATTTCTACAGCAACACAGTGTCTTCAGCTCTTCATCCTCCTTTCTAGAAGCACTTTCTTACTGCCCATTTTTCTTTTCTAGCATTTTGAATTTRTTTTGTAAGTGATAATCACAGTGGAGTTGTGGCAGAGTAGGGGCAATGTGATTGCCAGAAAGTTTGCTCATGTTGAGCTTTCTCATTGATTCCCAAAGGATGCTTTTAGATCATTTTGTGCAACAAAAAGAATCAATGGAGAAAACCCCATGGAGGACAAAATTAATCTTTGCATTTGTACAAAGAAGCCTTAACTTTGAGATCCTTTGTTTATTTAATAGAAAATGTTCTTTCACTATAGGAATGGGAAGATATTCAGTGAGATAAATTTGAGGGTGGCATACTGTGGGGAGGCTGGGGGCAAKCAGGACAGTAAGAGAGTGATGGGTAGTCCCTCAGTGTAATAGACTTCCCTGCCTTAGAGACTGGGGCAAGAGCTTGAGCCTGGGAATGTTGACTGCATTTGACTTCGCAGTCTGAAAACTGCTGCTCATACAGAAGTCTTGGCAGCACTGGGACCTACATTAGTTTTTCAGGGTGCTAGTCTCTGCCAGTCAGATCATAAGAGCATTGTTGAGAACAGAAAGGCAAAAGTACTTGTTCCTCATGTATCAACTATTTTTCTTGTACTTGTATGTGTAGTCACTAAAAAGTGACCACCTCTTTTTATTGCTATTAAAAATTTACCTTTAAAAGTAAACTAATATTTAATTAMTCTATCAAGTCATTTATTTTTTCAAAAGCCTACATCCCCTTTTTTTGTCCTTGTAAGAGGGCTTAATATAAGTATCTGACAGAGGAAGTAGGCATATATGTAGATATGTTATACATGTAACACATGACACAGGAAATCAAACACTCATTTGCTGGTTTTATGCTGCATTGATTGGTTTACTGAAACAGTTAACAAATAATCATTTTTCTAATTATTTTCATCAATTGCATGTACCACGTTGCAAGTAACACCTCTAACAATGTCCTGTTTACTGTCATTGGTGATTCTCAGCTTTTTGCTTTCATTTGGTTTAGCTTGTTTTTTTGGAGGGGTTTTTTGGTAATTGTGTCAGAAATGGAAAAAAAAATGCTAAAAATTATAAAAACTGCTTTTTGATACAAATTGTGCTGTGGTTAAAAAATTGAGACTGAAGAATCTGATTCTGCAGTCAGTCCTTCCATTGCCTGATCCCTAACATGCCTGCAAATTCTGTGGATAAATTGTTTGCGCGGTTGTCCCAGATATTTCATGGCCTTGTAATGAAAATGATTGATAGTAGGCACATCTATGTGGAAAGCCAGGGATAGGTARTTTTGCAACACCAGATTCAAGAGCTGTTCAAATTTATGTCCAACATTATTGGGACCCAAAGGTTCATGGTTGCTGGGATGGGTGAAGATACATCATCAGAGGTGTCTGACAGAGAAACTTCATTCAACTGTGCTAATCATCTTCCTGTTTGTATGAAATACAGAAGAAGTCTCAATGAATCAACAGTTGATAGAACAGCCTTCAGAGCAAAGAAGAAACTCAAGTCTTCTCATGCTAAACTAAATTTAATTGCTGTCTGCTGGACACAGGATTTATTAGCTTGTTAGCCTATTAACTGGACTGAAAAATTCACATGATGAATCAGTTTACCTTCATTGCATTTCATTTGTCACAGGAAAAAAAATGTACCAAATCCATATTTGCAAATCCCAGCAAAAGAAGCACAAGGGTGCACAACAGATAGATGGATCATAAAAATGAAARCAGTGTTTTGTGGTCCTTCATCAAAATTAATCTGCCTGTGTCTCAGGAGGCCAAAACATGTTAGATCAGCTGCCTGTGAACCAAAGTTAAGTGTGTGCAGATGGCACTGTAGTCCTTTGACTAAACACACTGGCTTGTATTGATGCCAGTTTAGAGTTTCTTTGCTGCTCCATGATGGACCAAAGCTCTTTGAAGATTCATCAGAAGTCTCTTCACATGTTTATCCAGTGAGATGGTAAAGCTTACAAATCACTGACTAGCCATTGTTCCTCTGTGTTTCTTCAATGATTCTCATGACAGACCTGGATTTTGTGTATTTGGAAGATACTGTTATTACCCATGAAAGTGAGAAATCTACACTSTACTCCAATTAAGAGTATTTTATAATTAGTAACTTCAAGTAGTATCTAATTTCCACCTGTCTCTCAAGAATGTGATAACACTGGGGTCTCGGACGTGAAATTTCTGCTCCTGGAAGTTTTGTCTTAGTCTGCCTTGGCTTGGTTTTTGTCCTGTGTGTTGGTATTTTGTCTTACTGGAACAGCTGTTTGGATTCCCTTTTGAAACACTGCAGGAACTAATAGCCAATCTGAGATGTCTTGTGAAATATTCTAGTACCTAGTTTAAAGCTGTAGCTTTTTGTAATCTACCTGTCAGTGTCAATGCTCCTTTCTTTTGAAGGAAGCATAAACRAGTACTTTTAAGCTCTGAACTGGATCTCCATTTTTTTGCAACTATACATTATTATGTCAATTTACTAAGCTTATTTCAATTTATACTCTCATTTTTAGTATTTTATCTTTTCCACACTTCTTGCTCTCTGTCTTCCATCTCACTCTCTTTCTAGAATCTGTTTCAGTCATCTTTGACTGCCCATTTTCTTGTTTCATTTTCCCATCAAAAAATGAAGGAAGTTTTCAAAGCTGATAAGGGTCTTTATTAAACTTTGGGTTTGCCTAGGATTCAGGAAATCCTATTGCRAACTCAAATGCCTGTATATGCTGTATTTTTACATGAGAAATACTTCATACTAGACCTAAGGTCATACCAATTTTAGCTAATCTAGAACTGTAATCATATTTCAWTATTAATCTTTTATAAAATGCTTTTGCCAATATACAGAGAAGAGCTGCAATTTTAATAAATGTGTTTACAGTTATTACTAGTTTTCAGGCATGTGTATAGATAATGTTTATATGCTTATATAAATAAACCTCAAAAATTCTGTTCCGATTTTTCAGCCAACTGACAGGAACATTTTTATGAGATTCCTGCTTATGTGACAGAAGAAAACAGGGGATGTGTATTTCAGCTTTATGCATTATACGTACACCAAGCATCAYCACTTATTTTTGTTATTTATGCTTAAAGTGTTACCACAATTATTTGGCTAGGTAGTATTTAAACCAGCAGTTTGTCTCCTAGGTTAATATGTTCCTGGGTTAAAACACAAATGTATAAACACTAGTTTAGTTTTCAGCAGACTGTCTTTCAAACTGGAGTTGGAGTGGTAGAGTTGTCAGGTACAATGTCACAGTGCTCTCATGCAAACGGGCTGCTCAATCTTGGTGTGAGTAGTTTTAAAATGTATTTTTCTGAGCAAGGACTTTGGATTAATAATGAGAATTCAGAGGCATCAAAACTGTAGTCTAAGGACTGGTTCGAAAGTGACCTGATGTGCAAGGTAGGGAGGATGAAATTTCAGTAAAGCAGAAAGTATGTATTTGATATAGAGATTATAAAACTTAAAGTAAATCAACTGTTGATACATAATTATTTGCCTATTGCAATAGAGGATATCCAATAAATACAGTATCTTTATATTTTCCCAGATAAAGTGAATTTTTTGTCTCATACTTGAGAATATGTGGTTACTCTGAGAACACTTATAATCTAACAGAATCTTTGTCCTCTCTTTACAATTATAACGTAAAGATAAATTGTTTTAAGTCCTTCTGTTTATGCTTAGCCATTAGTGAGCTTTTGTTTCTCATTCATCAACAAAAATTTCCAGAAGATATTAAAAAAATATGATGTGGACTCTGGAGGGCGTATTTATTTTTTCCCAAAATATGTTTTTTCCTTCCTTGAGCTAAGAGGGAAGGCAAAGAGCTGGAGCCCAGCCAAATGGACTACTCAGAAAAGCCCAAATGATAACACTCCTGGGTTATGTTAATATCATCAGGGAGGCATATATAAACATAGGCAGAATGAATAGAATAAAGGTGATCTTAGACTGTACATCCAAGCTAGTTCAAGCATGTAAATCTAATATGCATTTAACTTCCTGAGAACTCTGGGAGAAAAATCAGAACTACTTTGTCCAAAAAATGTTCAGAACACCTGATCTGGCTGAAMAAGAGTGGCAACTTAACAAAAAATTCAGAAGATAAGGGATAAATATTTTACTAAACCCAGTATTTTGTTTTTTAGAGGCAACAAGGTAAAAGTTTAAAGCAAAATGAAGCAGTCTTGTTATATATTCTCCATGGCAATRTACTAAACTTAAAACAGCTTAGCAGCGTCACTAGAAGCTGCTTACCMTCATTAGTAGCAGAGAAATTGCAGGTGTTGGAGAACATTCATTATAGTTTTGTAAGAAAGAAAGAATTTAAGATACTAATTATAAACCCTTCAAAAATTATGGCATGAGAAATGGCCAAATTCTAAGATGTGGAGAAGTCAAGTGGGTTTCAACTAAATACCAGCCAGACAATTTTCAACAGAAGGTGCACAGTCCTAAGCAAAACACTGATTAAAATACTTAATCAAGTAAGCCAAGATGACAAACAAGACCAGCTGTAGAGCAAAGATTGTACCATATCAGCTGTGCACACAGTATGGCTCAGCCTTGAGAAATGTCCACATGGGAAGTAGTAATTGAGCAAAAATGGTTGTTCAAAAGAGAATCTGATAAAAAAATCTGCTTTACACCGTGTTGATAAAGCAGCATTTTTTAATTTGCAACATCTGAACATTTAAGGAAAGTAACTTTCCCTTTCATGTAAAGTTGGTCTCCTTGAGCTTTTTCTCCTTTGTTCTTTTTTGAAAGAATATATTGGTTTTTGCTACAGTGTGTCTTATGAATATGTATAAGGCAAAAGTATGTTTTAATGASTGACCATTAGCTGATTTCACATGGTCTTGTGTGTAGACAGTAGATAAAAAATAAACATGTCTAACCGATGGCAAATAACTGTGCAGCCATGATCTAATGTTTCTTGTTTTCTTCTAAGTGACATCAATCCCACTTCCCCCTGGGATGAATGTTTGCAGATGGATAGTGATGCATATGAAGCCAGAAAAAAAAAAAACCTGAAAAAAATCTTGATTTTTTGTTTATGTAAGAGATAGTAAATTTCAAATGAAAGTATACCAGGGGCTGAAAAACAAAAGTATTTTAAGGACTGTGTTCTCAAGTGTGCTTTAAAGTGGAACAAATTTCTTTCCATTCTCTTTGAATGTTCTCTTTGCCCAGAGGTTCTGGTATTCTTTCACTCCTTATTGAAAAACAACAAAAATACAAAGTTCTGCCTCTGCTCAATAACTGAGCATTTTGGTTAAAGACTGCCATTTTCTATAGCCAAGGGGATGTGAGAAGGCAATGTTGTTACCAATCATTTCTAGCAATCCTTGACTTCCCGGTCTGCAAAACCTCTTATCTACTTACTGTCAAATTGGCTGTGGAACATATTTCAGCACGAGTCCAGAAGGGAGTGTAAAATTCTGTCCCTGGAGGCACTGCAATTTCTTTCAGCTCTCTTTTAGCTGTACCTCCTTTTCTGAAATCCTCTCTTGCAACCCAACAAGTACTTAAGATTCTTCACAAACCATTATCCCCTGTGTATCTTCAATATTCTTCCCAAACAAGGATCAGTATGAAACATTTTCAGTTGTATCCATCAATGTTTAATAACCAGCTTTCCCTTTGGTGCTTACTGTACAAAAAAATATCAATATTTGGAGCTGATAAAATTTGTAATATTTTTTCTTGGCTCTGCAGTAGCAGCAGTTTTATCTGAAAGCCAAAGTGGAGGTTTGTGTGATGTAMGAGTGTCTTATCCTCTACTTTATTTCAAGGCATCAGATATGGTGGAAAGTCTACAAAAACATGAGCTTTAAAACCTGAATGAAAATAAAAGGAAACTTAATGTTAATATCTTCCTTAATTTGGTGTATCTGAGCTGAGCCAATCACATAATTTTAAGGGAATAGCAGTATTGCTTGAAATCCTCAAGGTCTTCAATATTATGAYTTTTTAATAGAGCCAACTTTAGTTATGATCTCAATTTTTTTAATATTTATTCCCAAAAGCTCCCTRTTCAGGGAATAGAGACATTCATTTTGTGTTCTTCTTTCACACTGGGAWTTCCTTGAACAATGCCAATACAGTTTAAGAGTAATAGCTTTTTTTCTTGGCTTTCTGACAAAATGCTACATCCTCTTGAGAATTTTTGATAGGTATTTTTTATATTTTAATTGTAATCTGAAGTGTTAAAAAAATGTTTAAGTTTCCTTAAGGAACATAATCCAACAGGATACATATTTGACTGACTTTTCAAAATAAAATATTTGTTATTCAGAGTAGCAAATTACTTTGCAACAGASTCTGGAGATTTTCTTCTGTTGAAGTGAAACTGGTACTAATCACCTTCCACTAAGCACCTTCCATGGGTACTCTTTATTCTGGAAGTAATACCAAATTAATTCTTTACCATTTGAAGAGGATTGAACAAAATTGTGGCTATGCTTGCACCTCCAGTGCAGAATTGCACAGGAAATGGGGACAAATTTATAAGTTGTTGATGGATTATGTTCTCAATGTGATTGTAGCATCCGTATAAAAGGGTAATTAAAAATAATTAATGATGCTGCCCATAAATCTGTCAAAGGACCAGCAGCTGCATGTGAATATTCTTTTAATTGTATAATCCCTTATAGAATAATAAAGCATATAKGGGAAAGAGCCAAGGAAATGTTTTTCAGAAGTGCTTCATGAATTTTTTCAATTTGTTTTGCAGTAAGAGATTTTATGAGAAACTTGTTTTGTGCAGAATTGTTCTCATTCTCTATTTAGAGTGAAAATATTGTCATATAGTAGCTGTGTTTGCTRCGAGTGCAGAGCAGAAAAGGCCATGTAAAGGAAGTTTCAAGTTCCCCTTTACTTACTCTGAAGTAAAGGCTTCTTGTAAAGGAATGAAATGGATTGAAACCACTCTGAGCTGTCAGTACATCACAGCTTTGAATCAACTGGRAAAGCAGCACGGTGTCAGCAGCATGGAGATGGATTTTCATTTAATTAGGTGCCTTGTTCAGACAGGAGGAAGCGGGCGAGTGTCTCAGCAGAGTGGCCTGAGTGCCTCCTGCCCGCTGCTGGGGCCACCCCYGGGCTCAGATGGTTCTCCTGTGGTTACTGCCTGGGTGCAGGGAGGAAACATCAGACCTTGAAACCATATTCTTCATTTGAACAGATTCATTTTTACTGGGCTCTGYATTGTGTAGACACCAATACAGAATTTTGAAATATATCCTTATGTTACTTATATTTGCCCAATTTAACTGGTCTAGAACAAGCTGWGTAAAGTCAAATCAGTTCCCAAAAGTTAAATGTCAAAAACACCTGTTCAATCTCACATTCTCTCTTTTGTAAGATACAACCTCATTAGTCACTAAGTGGAAGTTAAATAGAGAAGGAAACACCAACCTCCCAAATAATTACTTAGAAATATGCTATTGTCACAAAGGTTACTTCTTTTACTTTCTCACCTACAACAGAATCACACTGTGTTGGGCAAGTGTCAGACAAGTATTGTTTACACATTTGTTGTTCTTCTGTCATCCCTTAACTTACCAAATATAATTAAAAATCATTTGTGGGAAAGGAAAAGGCACGTGAAAGGCACTAAGTGACATGTGTGCTGTCACTTTTTTTTTCTGAAGAGCAAGAACTTCGTAACTACTACTGTCAGAGCAGCAAATGATGACCTTCTGGCACATCAAAACATAGACTATACAGAAGCTGCATTGACAGTTTACAACTCTGTGAGTCTCTGAGGGCATCATGATACAAATAAAAATGATGCCACTGACCAAGAGTAATAGCTAATGGCCCATACAGAAAACTGTCTGCGTCTGTTACAGCACACRAGTACGTGCAAGTGTTACTGAGAAAATTGTTAGATGGAGATGTTGAAAGAAGACAGGCCTGAAATTAAATTTGATCAGCAGAAACCTTTGTCTTGTGAATCTGTCTGGCATGGGACTCCATGTCTTGGGAACTGAAATTTATTCCATGCCTAAGCTGGTAGCRTGCTCTACAGCAGGTACTCTGATAAGATTCCTGTTTTCAAAGTCCAGAAGAGCTATCTTTAGAGACATAAGTACTCCTTGCCAGTATATTCAGAACTGCTGACAATCCAGAACAGCTCAGCATCTGTATTGTATTACACCAAATCAAACCAGAATTTGTTCCCAGTTTTTCATTGCTCGGAGAGTGACCTGGCTGAGCCTTTATGAGACCAGGCAGTTGAACTTGTCTRCACAAAAGTAAACCAATGCACCTCTGGCATCATTCCCTAGAACTCTGCAGTTTTGATCTCAAAAAAATACAGAAACAGATCCTGTAGAAACCTAGAAAAGTACCTCTGTCTCTGGTATTTGCATTGGCTGCCTCTGCTCTCTGGGTTGGGTTACCCTTTTGTGATATGCCTTRTCCATTCTTGACAATCCTTGCTTGTTGCCTTCCAGGGCATGCCCAAGGATTCTCTAAGTTTCTTTGTCTGAAACAGCCTGCTGAGGGCAAAAGCCTTATTCTTAGGCATAGGATGTGTGAATACAGCCCTTTCCTATGGTAAAATGTCATGTCTTATGAGACATCACCTATTTTATTAACTGGGTTAATGACAATTCGATGAGAAACGCAAAAAAAAATACAGGAAACATGTTTGGATTCATGTTACCAGACTACCAGTGACAGCAGTGTGATCATCTGAGTAGGTTTGGTTTAGAGTGAAGAAAAATTGGTRCATCTCCACAACAGAACCTGTTTTGAAATTAATTTCTCCCCAGAACAGCTTATTTCTTTTCACTGAGTATAAAAAGAATCTCCATTGATCTAAATGCACGTGCCATGTGAACCAAATGTGGCATGACTTCTGTCTCTGGCCTGTTACCAGAACCACCAAGCTCTCTAAATGAGTAAAGCAAACTCTCCTGCCACAACAACTTCAGATGGAACTGAGCTGAATGACTTMAGTAAAAATGATGATGTGGCTTTGTCTCACGCTTTGTCTGCAGTATGTGACATTACCCAGACCTCTGCTTCTGCATTTGCAACACTAATAAGGAAGCTGTAAAACAAGAAAAAAATACTTCTGAACCATGCTGTCAATGATTATATAAACAGCAAGTGCTTGCCACATGGCAGCCAGGATATTTTGTTGCACATATATAGTGGTTTGTGTACTCAGTAGGGACTTGAAACATGGTTGGAAATGTGAAGGCACAACTTAAGTGTTTTTCTGCAGAAGCTCTGCTTCAATTGTAAAATTGTTCCTAAACAGGAATTCAGGAATTTTATATATTTACTATATATATATRTACTAACTGTCAAGGAATTTCCAGTAAAAAGTAAATTCTTCCTCTTTTTTTTTTAAATTTGAATTATTTAAAATAAAAAATATGTCTTTTAGAAAAACAAAAATTTTTTAGGAATCATTTCCCCTAATATTGAAAGTATGATTTCCAGAATAACTTGAATAGACTTAAAACAAATGCAGACCAGACTTCTCCCTAACTCACCTTTYGATATGTAAAATTTTTACCAGAGTTTCATTATGGGCTAGGTGTTGGCTCTGTGGAGCATTCTGTCCTAACTGAATTTGGGAATTGAAAGGAAGTSCTGGCAGAAAGGACTTTTCTAAAGCAGAGCCTAAAGTGTTTCTGTTTTCAGTTGTTCTTGCCATCTTGTTGAGTTGTGATCCCTGCATGCATTGTGCAGAAACCATTACGATAATATTCAAAACCAAATAAATACCTTCTTGCTAAAAAAGAGGAGGCTTGCTGCTTCCTCACTGGGTGAAGAAATAAATTTGAATGGATCAGTAAAAATGGCAATATTTTACATAAACCTCCYGTGTGTTTGTGCAAAAGAAGTTCTTTATTGGTTTTGGTGGAAATTCAGGTGTAMGACAGTGCACACGTGCAAATATTGTGCATCGGGGGAATAAGAGACCATAARAGCAACACTTAGGAAACATTTTATTGGTGAGAAACATGCAAATGAACAAAATCATACTGGGGACCGTTGTGGGAGCAACAAAAGTGAACCATAATATTCTTTATCACTCATATTGGTTACKGAATTGTGACAGCAATTTAATGTTGTTTTTCAGGATTTACCCATTGTTTCAACAGTATGTGTTGGTAAGATGAGCAATGAGCTGGCCCTGATTAAAATGAGAAAACAGAAAGTATATTAATGGGGTCAATTTTGTCTCTGTGATTGCTGTTGCTTTGAAAGTGGAAATATAAAAACAGTTTATTACAATTATATTGGAGGATAAGTAAACTAAAAGAAGTTTCTTTTTTTTGGGGGGGGGGGGGGGGTAGAAATCAAGTAAATTAAAAATGCTCCAAAATAGAGGAAGCAGACAAGACTTTAAAATCTAGCAATGTATTTACAATTGACTAATAATATTTAGCTTGAAAAATATCATCCCTCTTATAGATCTGTAAGCCTAATTGCAAATATTTGTTAGATTTGTTTTGCAACACTCACACATTTTGTATATGCCAACATGCAGCAGAGGGGATTGAAATAAATTAACAGTTATTTCAGAAAGATGTGTAGCGAAGTTTTTGACACTTCTGCTCAACTGCCAAGACAATTTCAGAATTAAGAGGCATTGCACATTGTCATGTGTGAGAAGTGTTGAGTTATGATCACAGAATCACAGAACTGTTTGGGTTGGAAGGGGCCTCTGGAGATCATCTATTCCAAGCCCCTGCCAAAGCAGAGTCACCTAGAGTAGGTGACACAGGARTGTGTYCAGGTGGGTTTGGAATGACCCTGGAGAGGGAGACTCCATGACTTCCCTGGCCAGCTGTTCRTGTGCTCTGCCACCCTCAATGCAAAGAATTTCTTCATGTTGAGGTGAAACTTCTTGTTTTTCAGTTTACATCCATCACTCCTTGTCCTGCTGCTGGGCAGCACTGAAAAGAGTCTGGCACCRTCCCCTGGGCACTCACCTTTGAGATATTTATGTGCATTTATGAGATCCCCTCTCAGTCTTCTCTCCAGGCTAAGCAGGCCCAGCTCCTGCAGTCTCTCCTCGTAAGGGAAGTGCTCCAAAACCCTCATTACCTTTGTGGCCTCCACTGAACCCTCTCCAATAGATCTTTGCATTCCTGAACTCTGGAGACCAGAACTGACACAGCATTCCAGGTGTGGCCTCACTGGGGCCAAGTGGAAGGGCAGGATCACCTCCCTGACTGGCCACACTCTTCCCACTGTACCTCAGGATGTCATTGTCCCTCCTGGCCACAAGGCACTGCTGGTCATAGCAGCTGTCACCCTCCAGGACCCCCAGGTCCTTCTCTTCAGAGCAGCTTCCCAGCCTGGGCTGGTGCTTGGGGCTGTTCCTCCCCAGCYSCAGGACCCTGCTCTTGCCCTCGCTGAACCTCATCAGGTTTCTCTGTCCAGCTCTCCAGCCTACCAAGGTCCTGCTGAATGGCACTGGAGCCTTCAGGTGTGTCAGCCACTCCTCTGGGTTTGGCATCAGCTGAAAACTTGCTGAGGGTTCATTCTGTCCCTTTGTCCACATTGCTGATAAAAAAAAAGACTGAAAGCAGAAATAATCCTTGGGGAATGCCACTGACTGCAGGCCTCCAAATGGATTATACTTTGCTGATCACAACCCTCTTAACTCCATCATTCAGAGAGTTCTTGATCCACCTCACTGTCCATTCATCTAACCCACAACTCCTGAGTTTCCCTGTGAGGTTATTATGGGAAACAAAAGTTGAGATGGACAACGTCTGCTACTCTCCCCTCATTGACCCATTCGGTCATGGCATCATAGAAGACTACCAGATTTGTCACCATCCACAGAGGACAATCTTCTCTCAGAGTCAGATGAAAAAAAGCATAAAAACATTTTGTATAGACTACTTTTAAACATCGAGTGAACAGCTCCACAGTTTTTACATATCTCAAGAAGAAGAGGGAAGTGATGGATAGAAGCTTTTAATGACTGAGTACTAAGTGTTTCCCCAGTTTGGTGTATGATCACTGTGATGTAGTACAGTACTTAAAGACTGAGATATGATAAAGAATTGATRTGCAGTTAGTGGGACACCTATATATAGCTCTTACCTAAAAGCACATAACAGCAGAGCAAGGGGAGCGTATCCCCTCAGTGGTATGCATTAGCTCTCATTGACTTCACACTCTGACTTCAGAAAACATAATTACTTTAACCTGATTTAGCCCCACTCTAGAAAAAAAAAACCAAAAAAAGCCCTCACAATCTTTACAGAAACACTCAGGCAATGTTCAATCTTTGCAAAACTATTGATGGATTCTTTTGATGAGGAATGCAATGTTCATGTTCTTGCCATGGGACGCTGCCCTCTGACCTGTCCTGACACTGTAGCATCCTTGAAATGTCTGGAAGCTTTTAGAATTTATGATATTCACTCTTACCAATGAAATGCCCCAGTTGCAGGACTGAAAGTAATGTTTCTTGTTTAGCGTTTGGGGTGAGCGGAGATGTGCAAGCTATGAACTATTTGAAGGCTAAGTATCAAGTGAAATTGATTTAGTGGTACTTAGGAAGAGGTTTGTGATTTAAAATAGGATATTTAAAGCAGTAAAATAATAAAAATTGAAAAAAAATTCTAAATACTTCTAATTTATAAAATTTCTAAATACTTCTAATCCTTGGTTCATGTATTTGACAGTGGTAGATAGATATATTTTGCCAAATGCAGTTATTTAGGGCACTCAATTTTCCAGCAATAACACTATGATGTCATGTCCTCCTGGCTGAGTAATTGCACAAACAGCTTCTTACATGATATTTTGGAGTCCTCCTGTCCATTAGACCTTTCGCTGCTCATTGCTTTATCAAAATAATAAAATAAAATTCCGATTTCACCATTTGGTTTGTGTTTTCAGGTTTTTCTTGTGGATCTTAGATTCTTCTACCTTCTGTTGAATTCTGGAGGGCTGCCCTTGCCCTGTTTTGATGATTTATCCAAGTATGCATAAAGCAATGAAAATCCTCTGCGTATGGCTTTTCTCCACTTCATGAATATTGCAGCTTAGAATACATCATGTCCTAGAGCCCAGAGTCCCTTTCYCGAGCAAGAAACAGCTTCTGCAGCTGCTTATATGAAGAAGTGCTACTATGAAACCAACTGATGTACTTTCATATCTCTACATTTCTAAAACACAATTTCTCAGATGAAAATATCTTGGCCAGCAGCCTGTGCTGTATTAGTTTTCTGTGGGTCATTTCTTTGTGCTCTGAAGATGATAGCAAAGCTCCTGCTAGTGAAGTATTTGGATGATATTTTGTAGGCATGGCCAAAATATTAGGCAATTTTATTCTATTTTTTTTTTTCTTAAGACAAGTTTCACTTGCTCTTAATATATAATAGAAGTGATACTTTGCCTTACCTGAAACTCCCAGTGCAGAGGTTGTCTCTGCTGGGAGGGACTCTGTGAGGTACAACATAGGATCATTTGACCTGAGTGTGTAAGGAGAGATTTAAGCTATGAGCAGGGTATCCTAAACAATGGGCTCAAAGAGTAACTGCATGGAAGGAATAAATGATCCTTTGGGTGTCTTACTGCTCCACTTGGTACATCACAGGTATCTTGGATATCTCACTCTTTTGTTTCGTTTTTTTAAAAAGTTTTTTTATGATTTTGCTTTCTGCACTTCTCATCTGAGTTAGTTGCTTGCTCTGAATGACTTTGAATCGCAGGTTCTTTCTTCTATGTGATATGACATCATTTTTCAAATCATTATGTRATGTATTGTGTAGCAGTATGTATTGTCAGCCAGGYTGGATGGGGCTTTGAACAATCTGGTCTAGTGCAAGATGTCCCTGCCCATGGCAGGGGGGGCCCAGAGGATCTGTAGGGTCCATTCCAACACAAGCCTTTCTGCGGTTTGATGATTGTATCAAACATCAAAAGGATCAYATCAAAAGGAACAATTTTATTTTTCTGTAACAGAAAAATAATGGGAATAATAAAATTTTGCTATTAATGATAGCAATATATAATTTTAAAATCATTATGAGTTAGATTCATAATTAATAAAAAGTGACTAATATGAATAGTTGATAAAGTCATGTTTTATAGGGAAAAAATAAAATTAAGATTCCATAATATATAAAATACATATTCATTATTAATGGAAATGGGGGGGGGGTTTGTGGCATTTATGTGACTTATAAAGTCAGGCAATGTGTGTGATGGAGCCTTGATTTTTCAGTTTAATACAGTGTAAACATTTCTCTCATGAGAGACTAAATAAAATAAAAGGGTACACACTGACTTTATGTGGGGGCCATTCCTTTCTGAACTGAAGCAATGTAATTATTGATTAAAGTATATTGCATCTCCTAGTTCAAGAAAAAAATACATTACTTAATTGCAATGTAATTGGCTTACCCTATTTTATCTTGGTTATGTAAGATGAATACAGACATTTACCAAAGTGATCAATTATTTTTTTATTCCCATGTATCAGCAATGTTTTCAAACATAGTCCAGTAAAACAGAGATAAACATATGCTGTACAGCAATTGCATTGTGAAATACAGATAAACACACTCACACAATTCTTCATATTAAGTTCTGTTAATTAAAATTTATATTTCTTCTTTTTCTCTAAACAATGAGTTTTTGAAGTATATCTAAAACACATCTGCTGTGTGACAGTGTTGAGTGCTTTTCTCCCGTGAGCTGTTTTCTACAGTGACTGTCCTTGACCAAACCAGAAAATGAATTTGATTTCTCTAATGCAAAAGGTAATTGGATTTCTCTTTATGGAATGCATCCCTTTAATGACTGTCTCTGCTGCAGCCAATTGAGCTGCAACTGACCTGACATTGATCTGGTGATGTGACTTTAAATAAAGGCCAAAGTTGYGAGATGAAAGACCAAATCTTTGATATCAGAAAGAACATTTCCTGCCTCATCTTGCCATTTTCCTTGGAAAATATCTCCATCTCAGATGTCATTCTTATGAAACATGCTCCTCTAGAATTTGGTCATAGACCTGCAAATTGCATCCTTCTCACAAGCATAATAATTTCCCAGAAAGCATCTGGGGAAACGATTTTGAAACTTGAATAAAGCCTCTTCAAATATCTGTTCTTCTTTGCAAATATTCATTGCTGTGTAGACTCTTCATAAGAGGAAAAAGGTGGYGAATTAAATCTTTACAGATGTCTTGTTCAGCATTAAATATTTATTGAAATATTTATTTAGAAAATAGAGATCTTATAAAAGCTTGCTGACCCTAGAAAAGATTTAACGACATAAAACAGTTGTTAAAGGTGGTATTTTGGGATATGGTCTGTTCTTTTTTAAGGTTAAGTTTAATGGAATAATAAAATCCTAGAATGTGTGCTTCTATTTACTTAACATAGTCATTATCCTTTGGACCCGGCCCAGGCTAATATATTGAGCACTTTTAACCCCAAATGGACTTGAAGCCAAAATTTAGCARTTGAATCCATTTTTAATTTATCTGTGGCCACGTGTTGTTTTTGATAAGCACGCTTAATGTGGTAGCTCACACTCTGGATGGTAAACTGATTTTTAAAACATCTGTGTGGAAAATAAAAGCAAGAAATTTTGTCCTCAGTTTGAAGTGATTTCCTTCTGAAACCTTGTTAAGATTTATTTTCATTTTGATCAAAACAGATAGTGATCTCCCACTGTGTACTGATAACAATGAGAGATAGAATTTGTTGGATGTATCTGCATTTTTAAGCCGGTGGTCACCCCCATTTCCATTATCTGATCAACTGTTTCCTAAATCTTTATGGACAGAAAGGTTTTTCACTCCTCTGGATCTTTTGCACAACAGAATTTATGAGTTTATTGTAATGTAACTTGTGGTGTTTTTAGTACAGTTAATTTGAAATAAATGGATATGAAAAGAGCTTCCCAAAGAAGCAGGTGCCTGAGGGGTGTTCACCTCCCTCCCTGAGCTGAAAGTCATTTTTAATACTTTCGTGTACCACCCAGAAGTACTGCATACATACGAGTCTCTGGACAGAGAAACAGATGGTCTCTTTCGATAGGAATTATGAAAATGAGAATAAATATTTAATAGTTTTAAATTTTTTTGCAAGTTTTAAGGGCTTTTTTTGAGTTGCCAGTCCCAAGTGTGCTTTTTATACTGATACCARGAACTGAGAGGAGATTATAAATGTCAAATAGTGCTTAATTCACAGGTTTCCACTCCCTGGTTGCAGTTCTGATTTCAAGAGTAGAAATTCTGCTGATGCTGCTCTCAGGAAAGTGGTTCCCCTCTCCCAGACTGGGCCAGAAAACCTCACAGGGGAAGGTAGCCCATGAAACTTGCTGTAACTTTTAGACAGGTTCCTCTTATCTTCTTATCTTTGGATCTCTACAGGTTTCATTGTTTCTCAAGGAGCTGCATTTCTAGAGGCAATTCTAGAGGCAGAATATGTAGGCCAATATATATTATCTTGATTGCAAATAACAGTGGACATACTATTATCTACTGTCTGTTATCATTATCAAATCTGATAGAACAAAAATATCTAAGTTGTTTCTCATCCTGTCTTATGTGACATCAGTGTAACTGTCTACTATTTCTTCTTTCCCTATAGGTCACAGATATGATGCTTCAGGATAAACCCTACCCAGACTGGGGAAAGTCTGCCAGGGCTTTCTGGAAGAAAGGAAACATTAGGATCATTTTATTCTGGTAGGAAAACAGTAAAATCAAATTACTGTAAACAAACCTTTTATAGAACCTTGAAAAACATATCTTCTAATTTTTTGTAGCAGTAAGAGACATGGTTGGAAAAAAAAGGGAAACCTGGTCTAACAAAATATTAAACATTGCAAAAACTGTACATGAGTGAGGAATTCCTAATCAAAATAGTTGGTGTAGAAATACAATTTTTGAATTGATTTATACAGTTTCTTTTATTCTATTGTGACACTTTATAATTGAGTTGCAAAATTTCTGCTACATGTGATAATATTTTGGTGTCCCACTGTCATTCCTTGTAATTAAGTAGATATGTGAATTTCCTTTTGTGACGGTGAAATTAATTGTAGCAATTCTTTGAATTACCACATGAATAGGATTTAAAATGTCAAGTCAATCTCAGATGATTAAGAAAAATATTTAAAAATCAATGCAAAAGATTGTGAGGGGTAAGAGTTTCTTTTACCTCCAATGTAGCCTTTTCCAGATAAATTCCAGCCCAGTRTAAGTGTTGAAACAGAGCACAAAATATGACAAGAAAAATGGAAGATGGTAAATGTATATTCTAAGAAGYGGTGTGAAGACCCTATAGCTGAAGRTTTAAGAAATGCCAAAGATATATTCAACTATATCAGAACCAGAAAAACTCATGAAAATATCATCAGACCTGCTGTTTTTTTAAAAGAACAGATTTCAAAAGAATTGTTATAGAGAAGTTGAAAGATTTATTTGTGTGGATTCTCCTACAGAAAAAGCAATTAAGTATCTTACACTTTAAAGGAGTAAAAATCAGCTATTATATTAAATTGAGGGTACACACAAGTCTTCTAAAGAACTGAAGGGGCCAAGCTGCTGCCAATTTTATTGGCACTTAATTGTCTTTTGTAAAAGTGAATATTAAAATTTGGGTATTGTTTTGCTTTTTCTTCCTTTTTTTCTTTCCAGCAAACTAGAATTATCCTACTGGCCTGTAAGTCCGAGTTCAGTTTTTGCTAAATGGATTGAATACATCATTATATATCAATATATATCAATAATGGAATTATGAGCAACACTCTAGATCAATTTCTGCTAAAAGAAGCCAGGGAAGTTTTGCTGAAAGAAAACCTTCTCTGATCTGTTAGAACTCTTTGCACATGTCATCAAAATAATGAATGAGGAAGAAATGCTYGATCTAATTTATTTGGACTTTCCMAAGGGTTTTGACAAAGTTCTTTATTAAATGCAATTAAGAAAATGAGTAAGCCTAAGTGTGCTAACACTTAGAAATCATCTCAGCAATGTGCAGTGGAAGTTATGAATAAAATAATAATTTTCTGCTGCACTGATAAGGCCAGGGAGTTCTGTTACTTGATGTTCAAAGTAGTATTCATTATATACATCATAATTATTAGTGACGTGACAGAACTCAAAGATTAAGTTAATAATTTGACAAATGCATGAAAGAGAGATCTTAGAAAACTAGGTGAAAAAAATAATGTGATTGAGTATTTGAGTTATGAATGGGRATGGGGGGATTCAAAGAGCTCCTTGCCATCATTACAGGATGTGCAGAGGAAGATTCTGTCTCAGTGTGCAGGGATGGGCAAAAAGGTAAAGCAGATGTATCAAAAAAAATTTCAGACAGGTGCCAAGTGGGCTACCAATGATTATGGTGTCCTCTGAGCAAAAAGCTCAGTCTGAAATGTCATTGATTTTTTTACCCTTGTCTGAAGCATAGCTTTGTCTGAAAGACTGAAAAGGAAATTTGTTAAGATTTAAGAAGAAAACTTAATTACATGAAAAGACTGGAAAAATGGGAAAAAAGGATTAACAGCAAGGTGACATGATMGTTTTCAAATTTATATGCCAGACATGGAGACCAATAAATCAGTATTAAAATTACTTAAATGTTGTTGCAATTGTTGTAAAATGTTGTTTTACTTCTTCTACTCTGAAATGTTACAAATCAGTATTTCATTTCAAATAATATTCACTCTAACAAATCCTACCAAAAGTTTMATATGGAGATAAGTAAAAAACAATATGGATTTTCATGCATGAGTCTCATACTAAAAGGTGTGTTCAAAACCTAAGGGATGATATAAATGCTTTTATTTTTAGCTTTAAGAAGTGAATAGCCYTGGATGACAGTCTACATTCTGTCGACATTATTTATATAGGGCAAGTTAGACATCAGTAAAAGTATATTTTTTTGTCCACTAGGTAGGAAAAATAAAGGAGTGATAATGTTATTCATGGTAACATGGTAACATGGGGTATTTGTATTCCCTTCAATGTTGYTTAAGCAATGTGATGTGTATAGCCTCATTTCTGAAATGCCCTAAATGAATTATTCTCAACAGAATGTCCTACACTGATACATTTTATTCAGSACATCTGTTTATTCAGGGCATTTTCTAGCAGCACACCTGTTTGGGAGAGTTAGTGTAATACTGTGCACTGTGTTTTAATTATTCCTGGTATAGATATGATACGCAATTTAAAATGGTTGAYGAAATTAAAACCTTAGATACAAACTAGACTTGTTTTTCTGCTAATGTCTTTTTTAATTCTGGGTTTACTTTGCCAAATTAGAAAACTTGGTAAATGCACCAAAGATGGATGGATTGTAAAGGGGGTGAAAGCAGCATCCACTTATTTATGATRGTTAATTATGTGGCTGCTTTGTTTCTCATTTGGAATTTTTTTCGGCTCTCCAATGCAATTAATTCACAAAGGTTTTGATTTTTTCTTATCAACTCCTGCTTTAAATCATTCTCTGGAAACATTGTCAGCAACTGCTCGTTCATTGCTCCTGAGGATTCTGGCTGACTTCTGAATGTCTTCATAACATAATTCTACAAACAACTCATCTATCTAAAGAATGATCAGTTGCTATTTCTCTTTGTGTAGCCCATCACTAAGGAGCACYTTGAAGTGCCTTCCACTTTTTTTTTCAAGTCAGGTTATCTTTTTTTTATAAAAATGGTCTCCACTTCGGTAATTTCCAGCTCTGCTCATGGCTAATTCCACCATTCAGAGTCACTTTTGTGTAACGCTGTTATACTGCAAAGTGAYACAATGCAAATACAAACACATGTTCTCACGGGTTTAAGAAAGCGTGTTGCCAAGAGGACTTCTCAAAAGCAATGAAGTATTTTGAAACCTGATGGAATTACTAAAATGTGCAGACATGTTTGTGGGTTACAAAAGATTGTAAACAAGGGGTTAAACGTCTGCCCCACCTGTGGTCAGACGAGTYTCTCTACAGTCTCCAGAGCTTTGTCAATACCATCAGCATTGCAAAATTAAAAGCATAACTTTAAACTGGCTCATTTCTATTTTTTGGRTATGTTGATAATTTGGCTGATTTAGAAGAGACAAATTATATATGACATTATATATGGATAAATGCCTTCCAATGAGAGGAAGGCATTTGAAAGAAGAAAAAGGAAAAGAAGTTTGTTGAATAAAAAGTCAAATAAAGATCTTGGACAAAACTGATGACAAGCCAATAGCTGTAGTTAGTGGTAAGATAMATTTATAAGACAATATAAAACTGTTGTTAATTTTCATGTGGGATATTAGAGAAAGCAGAGACAGAAGTAGAATTTGAGAAGACTGATTGTTTTGGAAATAATTTTTTAATTTCCCTGCAAATATTGAATAAGTCCCACCWACACTAAAGGTCACCCCTACACATCTGCTCAGGAAGGAGCTCTCCCAGCAGTACATAGAGGTGATGTTAAAGGCAGCCTGCACCAATGCCACAGCACAGGCTCAGGTTGTTTGGTCATTGTCCACACTGACATACAAGGCCTGGGGTTACCTCTGCCTAATTTGTGCCTGAAATCACTGTCTACTCCTTACAGTGTCTTCCGCAGTGACCTGCCACATCCTGTGGAGAGCTGAGTGTAGTAGTTGGAATAAAAATCACCAGGACATCTCTGGGCTGTGTGCACCGTTTGTTCAACACAGGCAAGACCTGAATACTCTCTTTTGACAGATTGCTCCAATGTTAATTGTCCTCAAAATTTTCCTAGCAGAATATGGAGGGTTTATAATGAGCAAGGCATAAAGAATGCTTTATGTGAACTTTTAGCTACAGGGAAAAACACAGAACCAACAAAAAAAAACCAGTTCACTGGAAAAGAGAAAAAGAGCTGCTGAGATCTTTGTAACCAGGTAACAGAAAATTGATATTCAAAGGTAGATTATAAAAATGGGGGATTGTAGAGATAACAGTGGGTTGTGTGGCTTACTCTTGATTGCAGACAGGGTGACAGAACAATGCATACAATCTGAACATTTTAAAATGCAACTTGCAGGCTGGAATCCATTTCTGTGGTATCCCTGGCTGGGTATTCATTGTGTGTGTACTCAGTGATCAGTATTGGTGCAATGAAAAAAATTGTCCTTTGACACAGGACTCTTGTCTGGAATAATGCAAAACAGATACCAGCTTGGAAAAGAAACCAAGTAACATGGATAATTGTAAATTTGTGATTCTCTATGTTAGTTGTGTTTGACTTCACAAACTGAATATTCTTCTATTWGCATGTATTTCCGTAAGTTCTCACTAGCTTTTTTTTAATAAAAAATAAAACTACACATGCTTAGAATGTGTGTTAGGAATCACAGTACTCTAATTTAGCAAAACAACCTAAACAACAGGTTGAGAAGCTTTGAGTCAAAGTAATTGTGCGAATTGCTGCAGTGTTCTAATTTGTGTACATATGTTTACAGTGGATTGTGTCAAACATAGCTTAGGGTAGTATTCTTAATTGGACAGTATTTTGTACCCCGAAAGTAGAAAGAGCTTCCTTATGAGATAGCCACATCTCCTACAAAGAAATAAAAGATTTTCTATGAAATATTTTCTATTATGTACCTATTTGAATGTTTGGTTTGTTGTTACCTTTCCATATTCTATATTTTCACAGCCAAGATGATAAATTTATATGGGGCAATTGTGTTCTTTTGCAYATATGAATGTAATTCATAAATTTGTTTCAAAAGACAGCTTCCCAAAACATTATTTTCATTATAGGCTGCAGTGAGAAAAATAATTACACATTACAGCTTTGTMAGTTTAAGTTGTGCACTAACCAAAATAAAACAAACCTTTCATTAAGKTTGAGTAAATGTTTTTGTGATGCAGACCTACATTAAAAAATTGCATGAAACAATGAAATAATTGTATCTATTATATATATGCATTTAGATACAGTATTCTCTCCCTGCTTTGGAGTTTTTTTAGTTAATTATTAATTCTTTCATATTTAAGTAATTTGTCTTGGGATAAGGTACTGACTAMTGAGCAGAAATATGGAATCATCTAAAAGATAAGGCAGATTTCCTGGTAAATCACATAAACAGTGTAAAAGAACATGAAAATATTTTCCAATATTGTTGTTCACAGTAAATCTCATATTATAACCTCAGTGAATAACATCAGTTTGGATAAGCAAGACAATGAATAYGTCTCTTTCTATTTCCTTTTTGTCTCAATACAAAATATTCACTAAGGTACTCCATAGATGATTTATATTGCGTGATCTTACTACTACTCTGGTCTGGCACTGTTAAATATATTCTGCCAAGATAAAACTGTCCATGAGTAGTAATTGTAATATTTGGTCTGGCCATCTAGAAGTATGATTGTAATTTTTCAAGAGATGACTAAGATATTTTTGGGAGCATTTATTTAATTTCTGGGTATTATTGGTAAGCTGTTAAATGACAATTTGTTAACATGCAAAAAATGTTGAAAATAGTTAATCATTATACAGACTGGTGAAATTTATTTCATCTAAATGAGTGTTGTTTAAGGGTTCTGCCTATTTTTAGTTTCCATTATTATTTTGAATCTTTGAAAACATCGCATTGATATGAAAATATTATATTATCAATAATATTTGCACAAAAGTTTTTCTTCAAATCTATGTTTGGTCCTGTACAAATGCTGTGGTTCATGTCCTGAGAAAAGCTTTTCCACTTGGATAGCACAGGGCTTTTAATGCTGTCTATTATGGAAAAGTAAAAGTGATGAAAACTCACCAAAATGGTTGAAGCTTGGCAACCACATGAGTCAGATRCATTTTTTTGGACCTAGTTCTCAGATGCCCCCATTCCTCAGTGTATAAAAACTATGGTGTCAGCAATTCAGGGTTCTCCCAGCAATCTGCTCTCCTCAGCGAATGTTACTGAGTCCCTGGCAGAACGTCTGTCCTTTTCCTYCTTCCCTTCCTCCTTTCCTCCAGCACAGCAATAACCCAAAATGCTGCCGTGTTTGCAGAAGCAAGAGGGAAAGGGTAAGGATGACCTGGGCCCCTGGGTCAGCTGTGGGAAGGGTGGTTTCCAAGATAGCATTTGCTGCTCTAACATTGTGGTCTGTCTCAACACTTCCCTGGCTTTTCTGGGAGCAGCTTGGGGACTGCAGTCACTCCACAGGTCTCCCACGTGGAGAATGTTATTCAGAGACTACTAATGCACTGCATGAGAGGGAGATGCTTTGCATGACATTACTTATACATGAGCAGAGGAAAGGTGTGCATATGGGAGGACAGGCAGGTGGAAGTTTCCCATCTGTCTCAGCTATCAAGGAAGAAATTTGTAGATTGCCTGTGCCAGTCTCTATTTGGAGAGGCTGTGTCCTGCATTTCCCCACACCCCAGTGGTGATAGGAAAAATAGTGAGACAAATCACTGCTCATCTTTTCTTCTCAGACAGCAAAGCTTTTGAGGGAGATACAATTAAGTTTAGGGAGCCCTGAGCTCTGAGATTCCAAAAAAAAAAAAAAAAAAAAAAAAAAAAAAAAAAAAAAAAAAAAAAAAAAAAAAAAAAAAAAAAAACCTCACCCAAAACCGAAGCAGTAAACTATAACTGAGAGATCACTTTAGCTTGAAGATTCATTATTTGTCTCATTCAAGTTACATAAAGTGATTTCATGCTATTTTTTTATGATGGAGACTCCTACAGATCAAACAAAAACATAGATTGTTTCGAATAAGAAGAGGGTTGGCAGAAGAGGAGAGGGAGTGTAGTGCAGCAGCTTTTCTCTCACATTTAGTAGAACACGTGCTTWTCTACATCCACACATGCAACCACACACTTGAGATGACACAGAGAGAAGTAAGGGARCTGCCAACACCCCTGCACTAATGCCATTCCCCTGCTAAGTTCTAGTGTGGAAACATTTATTGTCCTGGGCTTTTAAAAAAATATTCACAGACCAATCTGGCTGATAGTTATACTGAGGAGAGAAAAGCATCATCCATTYGTGGGGTTTTGGAATAGGCTCATAGACATCAATTTCACCTTTAATTTTATTTTAAATTCTTTGAACCATTGTAGTACATGTGTATTTTATACCATATCTTTTCAGTTCCTCAGCCCATTTAAGCTTTTTGAGTTATATCTGGTAGATACTTGCAATTCAGTAGCTGATAGCCTCTTAGAAAAAAAGCCTGGTTTTATTCCTACATAATTGCTAGATTCCTAAGTATAGCCTTCATAATTGGATGGATMCGGCAACCCATCTTCACCTCTTTAAAAGTACATTTTATTCCATCTCTCTTACCGAGAAAGAGGTATATCATGAACAATTACTAAAAATATTTCATCYAATATGTAGCTTTAATAAAAGTCCTGAAATTGCAGTGTGTCAAATTTCTCAGTAATAAGAATACTCCCAAATGAAAATACTTTCATAAAATCATATTCTATGCCAAAACCTGAAAAGCTCTAATATTTCAATGAAAATTTTCCTTAGGAACTTTCAAAAAATTATTTTCTCTGAATGGGCATCTGCAATTCTCAGTTCAACCTAAGCTGTGCAAGTCCTTTTTTCACACCTTCTCTCCTCTTTCTGCAGAGTTCTTGCTGARCAGGAGACACCTCTTCCCCCACTGAGACCCTGGATGATTTTCCAGAACAGCAGAATCAGTGATGTGGTTCTTGTTCTGTCAGTGCCCTCTTTCTGCTTGAGTGCTTTCTCTTTCTTCCTTTGTTATTAGAATTTTTTCTTTTATCTTTAGCTTTTGCAGCTAGTCTAGGCCTTTTTCTAGGTGCGCTCCAAATCAGGATGAGTGTTAACTGTCACATAATATGCATATAGGGAAAAAAATGTGCTAAAAGATAAATAAATATATAATACAAAAATATAAATATGTAGTCAGATAATTGAGATGGACCCCAAGACAGAATTTCCAAGTATTGCAATAACATCAGCATGCACATTGTGGACCATTATTCAKACAACAGAAGGAAACATTTTAGATTATTAAGGTGGAAAATCAGTCTTGCATTCTTGCTTCAGTGTGTAGAAGCCTGTCAAAATTATASCATAAAACATGGTCAGTTCAACTCAAACTCATTTCTTTGGGAAAGCTGTAAAGAATCCATCACACCAAAGACAGAGTGTGTAGAGAAGCTGCAGTATCAGCCTGTGGTTTTGTGCAAGAAGAGAACTCTGAAAGCCCATAAAGTTCAATAGAGATCAGAAAGTGTTTCAGCTGCACAAGCACACAGCCAGAGTTCATAGACTATGTCATGGCTGGGTTCCAAAACTGAATTGAGTTTTCTAAAATAAATGTGATGATTAGAGTAATGAAATTATTTTCCTTCCTGGAAAGCTGGAGTACTTTTTTAAAATTGCATTTCTCCCTAATGGCATGCTTAAATTTGTGCCTTAGAATTTGCTGATGCACTTAGCTGAACTTCTGACTCATCTTTCTCATAGAATCATAGAATGGCATAGGTTGGAAGGGCAGATCATCTCTTTCCAACCTCCCTGACAACACCTTTCACTACACCAGGTTRCTCAAAGCCCCATTCAAACCASCCTTGAACAATTCCAGGGATGGGGCATCCACAGCTGCTCTGGACAACCTGATCCAGTGCCTCACCACTCTTGTAGGAAAGAATTTCTTCCTAATATGTGATCTAAACCTATCCCTTTTCAGCTCCCATTCTGTCCCCCTTAGATTCTTATACTCCGTGACCACTATCAGAATGAACCCGTTTCAATAAAAAAGAAAATGTAATTAAAACTATTTTTTAAGGATATGCCTAAAACAGTTATAAATATGAATGTACATAAACTTATTTAGTAATTGTATAGAACCTCAGTTTAGATGTAAGGAGCCTTTCTTTTGTATCTTACCTGCTTTTTCTACTTCTTAGAAAAAATCGGTATGGCTGTAAAATTAAATGCATCTGCTGGCAGCCATCTTAATCAAGGCATTCAACTTTATAATATCTTTTTTAGGCATGGTACCATAATGAGAATATTGTGGTTATGTTTTTATTTCAGATAGCTGCATGTTGCCTGCCTGTAATTGTGACTGTGGAAAAAGCAAGGCCTAAAAAACAAAGGGTAGATTAAATTTTCAATGAAATCACAACAAAAGGTTGTTAACAAAAGGTGCCCTGCAGATTTCTTGGTTTCATAATGTATGTTTTGATACTTTAGCATCTTTGCTAGATTTTTCTTCTTTTAACACAAAAAAAATCATATTAACAGTTAAGTTCTTACACAACCAGGTGCCAGTTAGGTTTCAGACCACACATATTTGAGCATGCCTTGTCTAACAGGAATTTATCCTGATGAACGCAGTGATTTTGCAATCCTGAGTAATCTAGGAGCTTTAGTGAACAGTGTGTAAATAACAATACTTTGAATACAGTGCTGGACATTTTCCAYCTTTTCATATTCTTTATGTGCTGAAATGATTGAGCTATTCCTTGAATCAAAACCACCTTGACTCCAGTTTACTGCTGTTTTCTTTGTATTACTGATTGTGTTGATGCATTGGTGAGCACAGTATCGCTTCTCATGCAAACAAAGAGTAAATCTTTCTGKATTTCAGTGGAAAGGGCATCAGCCCTTGTCTGTGATGGCTGAGGGGTAAAGCAAAGCCAGTGACAACAATTGGAAAACAACTTATTCAGCCTTGAGAAAAGTTCATATTTTTTGAAGCTTTGTTTACTGCTTTTTGTYATTAGTGTACTCTTATTTGCTGCTTCCCCATTTCTTTTCAACACATCCTGCCAGATTCTGCTAGTTCTGCCATAGAAAAAATTGAATTTAATTTCATTTATTAAAGAATATATTAACGTCGGGAAGGTAAAGGGCGGAGGCCAAGCAATTGTCCAATTACTACATTAAAATGAAGGAGGTTTTCATTTCAGTGTCATGACTTGTTGTGGTAGTTTTAATTTTTTAAATGCTATGCTTAAAATAATTTTTTTAAAAAAGGAAAGTATTTCTTATTTTAAACATACTAGGTAGAGGTTTGTCCCATTTCTGAACAAAYCTTTTTAAGATTGTGTGCCTTTGTCAGCTCCAGTGTAAGGTCCTTTTTCATGCATGTTTCTTTTCATTTAGATGGGTTGGTTTGAATTTTATTTGAATTTTTATATAATGGTTTGAACTTGGCTGGAAATTGACTGAAGTACCTCTTCTMTGAAGACARGCTGAGAGAGCTGGAGTTGTTCAGCCTGAAGATGAGAAAGTTCCAGGGACACTTTATAGCAGCCTTCCAATGACTAAAGGGGCTGRCTAGAAAGATGGAGAGAGACTTTTTGCAAAGACATGAGAGGACAAGGGGGAAGGGCTTTAAACTGAAAGTGGATATGTTTAGACTGGATGTGAGGAAGAAATTCATTCCTATGACAGTGGTGGGGCACTGGAAGAGATTGTCCAGAGCCATTCTGAATGCCTCATCCCTAGAACTGTTCAAGGCCAGGTTGGACAGTGCTGTGAGCACCCTGGTRTAGTGAAAGGTGGAAAGGGGGTTGGAACAAGATGATCTTTAAATTCCCTTCCAACCCAAACTATTCTGATTCTGCCACCTCTGCTATGAACTGAAACAATTAACACATTTATAACTTTTACTACATTAATTTTCTATAAACAACCATCCACGACCATTGTTTGAAAACAAAGTGCTATTAAAACCCAGAGAGGTGCTGAATMCCTCAGCTATAAACGTATGTTTGCTGCTCACAAAAGTGGTGTGCTGGTAAAAAAAAGAACCTCAACACATGCTCAGCTTCCAGTTATTTGCATGCTTTGCATGCTGACCTCATCTACTGAAATATTCAAGGCCAACTGGCATAGCACAGGAAGCATAGGTGTTGGGAAGGAAATAGAGCGAGGCATGTTTTCAGTGACAGTAAACAAGCTGGAAATATCTTATTTGACTTTTAAATGATACACTGAGTTGAAAGAGCTGGAATTTAGGTGGGAAACAATCAGTTTTAAATTAAATAAATTTGATCTGGAGGGTCTCGAGGAAGATAGCACCAGAAATGTAATTTTTATTGCATTAGGTTTCAGGATGAAACTTCTCTCAAAGACAGGTCCAGATTTCTTGTCTAAGCTTCTCTCCAGTATTCTGTCACATGAAGTCTAGCACATTCATGTTTGTAAACATTGTAAATAAAGTATAATATGAATATAAGTGTTCCCCGAGGATTCTTTCAATGTCTGATACAAGGTTGTCCAAGCTTCATGAGCATACCTCTATTATAAGGCATTTTTTCTTTCAACTGTTTTTAATGTCTTAATTGCTAAGGATTTAAGACTGTCTTAACCTTAACCTGTAGCTTTCAGGTTGATCATAGAATGATTTAGAATGGAAAAGACCTTTAAGTCCAACAATTAACTGGCTCTGTTCATCACTAAACCTTATCSCGAAGGTTTAAAAGATGTGCCACCCATCTGCACATCTTTTAAATACCTCCAAGCACTTCCCAGGGAAGCCAGTTCCAATGCTTGACAACCCTTTCAGTGAAGAAATTTATCCTAACAGGCAATCTAAACCTCTCCTGGCACAACTTGAAGTTGTTTCCTCTTCTGTCACTTCTTGATTGTTACAAGAGACCGAACTCCACCTGGCCACAMCCTCCTGTCCTGGAGTTGTAGAGAGTGATAAGGTCTCCTCGAGCCTCCTTTTCTCCAGGATAAAAAACCCCAGCTCCCTCAGCCATTCCATACACCTGTGATATGGACTTGTGCTCCAAATCCTTCAAAGATTTTGTAGCCTTTCTTTGGATATACTCCAGTACCTCAAGGTTAATCCAGAATCAAGGCAGTGCTTATGGAGATTTTATGGACTGTTTCCTCAGGGAAAATTCTGTTTACTCAGAATTTTAGCTGATGTACTCTAATTATACTTACCTTTAATAATTTGAGCAGGAAAAGTTTTAGTTCATGGTAGAATAATTTGCAATTTACAGCATCATCTTACTTTTAATTAAGATGTTTAAAAAACATTCAGCTTTTCCTCYTGTGCACATCTGAACAGATAAAATTATCTGAACTCCTAAAGTTTTATTTTTATGTAATGTAAAAAATTTATACTTTCTCCTAAAGCAAATTAATTTACAAGATACAAGCACAGAAAAAAAGCATCTGGTATGGGATAATTATATTTCAAAGAATGATTGTGTTATGTTTCAGAAAGGTGGGACTTAGAATTAAGCTTCTGTTTAAAATGTTTAGTCAAGTTTTTCAACCTTTTGTATGATTTCCAGCTCTTACCTGAAACATTTCGGTGAAACCACATACTGATGTCTTCAGCCAGGAGTAACACTTTCTTCTTGTGCCACAAGATCTTTCAGTGACTACGATATATTTTGGCTGGTTTCAAAAGCATACACTCTCTTTTAATCTATACACAACCTCAATTAGTGTTCAGGTCAGTAAGTGGGAAGACATTTATAGAATCAATCATTTTGGGTTAAGGAGTACACATACTGCAAGTGTACTAATGGAATGGAAATAATGCCTGGAACATCTCCAGAACAGTCACAGTCTCAATGGAGCAATTAAATATGTATGAAGAATGTTTGCAGTGAAGTTCAAACACATCAGCCTGAGGCTTATTTTTTGGTTTAATTTATTCTCTGCTTTTCTGTGTACTGCTGCTTGATGATTCAAAAACACTTCTGCAAACTGCCTCCTGCATCATCTATGGATCCACTGACTGACAGATACAGTGACAGTTGCTATTTTTAATCATCATCTCGGGAACAAGGAGTAGACTCTGCGGTGGAAAAGTGCAGTGTTACTATTCAGGTTAACAGTTTTTATTCATTAATGAATTTGACATAATTCACAGAATGCAAAATAGTCTTCAGCATTAATTCAGGCWGTGTTTGAATATTTAGCAAAACTTCTTAGTCTGAATCTCCTGGTGTTATTAGAGTATTTCATTATATGCCCTGTATTCCATATCTTCATGTCACTGCTTTTATCCTTCATGAGAGAGATGTTTGTCCTTTAGTTAAGAGGCTGCTTTTTAATATCATTGTGAATGCCAGCACTCCTTAAAAAGTTAGTGGCTGTATTTCCTGATAATTACTGTTCTTGGCAAAATGTAGAAAAGGACACATGTTATTTTCAGCTTTCTCTGCTGTTTTCAGCAATAAATAAAACCAAGCTATCGGGGGCTTTGTAAAGCATGTTAGTTTCCTTTGATGGGTCTGGGTTCTATGATTTGTGACTGATCAGAGAGCACCAGTGTATTAGCTGGTTCATCTGTTATCAATTCATGCGCTGTGAGTAAGTGCCATTGTCATGTAACCAAGCTCGCAGCTATTGGCAAAGCAACTGAGCAAAGAGAGCCTTTTAAAGGGATTACTGGTAATGTAATTACTTGTGGAAGATGTATGGATATCTCCCATATGAAAACACCAGCATCTTAATATGTTCTTAAAGCAATAACATTAGTGGAATGAGAGCTTGTGTTCCAGTAATGCCATGCTCTGCTGGTGGATAATGGCGCAGTGAAGCAAAGGCATTTGTGTGAAGTAAACACTGAATTAAAGCCAGAAATTTCAAGGCTATTATTGAAGCAAAATTTATTTTCTAGTGACACTAGCTTTTTTTTTTTTTTATTAAATGCATTGGGGTTTTGAGGCCTCAGAGCTCCCAGTAGATTTTCTGGAGGAAAATCCTTTTATATCTATAGTAAATTTATAACTGCTAATAATATCAATACTTTTAATGCGAGAAATATATTGTTGATATGACCCCTATTACCAGAGATGTCAGCAGTATGTCATATCATATAACTTTATAAAGAAGCAGAATTAATTTAGTACCTTCAATTCAGGCACAGAAAAATTAATCTGGGTGAAGTTGAAAAGTTAAGAAAACCTTTGTGCTTCTGAAAGTTATTGATGGYCTTTGATATTGACTTTCACTATCATGATTGACTTTTCTTAGCGGAAAAATACAATCACATAAGTATGTTTAAATAAGCACCTGACCTTCATCTTTTGAAAATCAATKATAAAAGGCCCAGTTATCATAAATGAAACTGTAATCCTCTTCYGGATATGGACATATTTTTCTTTTCCACGGTTAGGTGTATGGCACGTTTTTTCTTGAAGTGGTTAATAAGCTCCATGGCATCCATAAAAATGCAATGACAGCTGTCCTCTTTGGTTTGTTTAGTCTTAAACTTTTTTTCTCACCTTTAATAGTACTTCCTTCTTATGACTTCTGTATTTCATTCTTCTTTCTTTTTTTATGTTGATTCATATCTTCTCATTATTCAACAAGCAAAATTCTGATGCTTGGTGCATGTGTTTTCTTTTTCCACTTAATCAGGCTRCTTTTTATACTCATTTATTGAGTTTTGCTATTGGCTTGTTTTTTTCTTAAAGATCTAWTTTTTGATATTGAGTAATAATCAGAAACCTCATTGGGTTATTGACTGTGATATGTGGGCAAATAATCTGGCTTTATCAGTGTCAGTTACCTTGTGTAGTGCAGCATTCTAAACTTTCATGTGTCTTGTGACAGCAGCTTTTGGCTCTCAATGGAAGAACAAGTCAATAAAGAAAACTGAGACTAATATCTAGATGAATGTAATCAGAAAGTGATGCATAGRAAAAATGCTTTTCCCTTGCAGGAAAATGAATCATAGCCAAAATATTCATACCTTAACCATTTGAGCTTACTATCCTATAGTATTATTTTAAGCATCTAAATATATAAAAAATTATCTTGAATTTTACCTACATCAGACTTGCAGGGCTTGTGGTACTCCAGATAAACAGACCATTTAAATATAAATCTCTGGCTATGGATTTAGGATCCTAACTTTATCCATGAACTAAAGTTGTATCATAAGGTCTTTCTATGGACCTTGTGAAAATTTTAAATATCCATCCATCTTGTCCAGTCATCTTATAATTCTCTATTCTTATTATTATTATTTTTGTGTTTTCTGATCAGTTTGGAAATAGAAGCAGGTTAAAAAAAAAAAAAGGGGGAGAAAAGAATCACTTTGTAATGCTATTATTCATTTTAYGTCCTCAGTTTTATCATTTTAGTTTTTAAGATCATTCATGCTATATGGATATCTGCAGTGATGTGACSTCCTGTGATTGAGGTAATTCCCAGAACAAGGACAAAAACAGAGCTCCTTGAACTGAGGGAGGAAGGATTCAATTTTCGTGTCTCTCCTGCAAAAGGAGAAAGAGAAAAAAGACATTATYCCATTTGCAAATACCATCTAAGGTCTGGGTTTTGGATTGTTTCTGGAACCTTTTGGCTTTGTGACACAGCTGTGCTTCTTAGGACACTGGCAATTAGGGCTTAATTTTATCATTCCCTTTGCAGCATGAACAAACTGAAGGATCATTAATAAGACTCTAATTGGCAGCAGGTGTGACTATGTTAGAACACAACCCAAAATTAAAGAAGCATTTCATTTTGCTACCTAATATTAAGCTTTTCAGTATAAATTAATGAAAACAAAACAATCATTAGCAGGCCTTGGGTTGCAAAAAGAATGGGCTTTAAAAAAATCACTGCAAAGTGTAATAATGTAAGTAGAAAGTTCTTGGAGGTGTTTTTAAACAATTTATTTTTAAAGAGCACCTAGGTTACAGCTATTTGGAATGAAATTGATGGCAAGGTCCAAGGTTTACACAGCAGGCACACATTGCCAGCAGAGTATCTTAAGCAGGAACTGAATCAGCTTTCCCAGGTGTTAACGTACTTGTTTGTTCCAAACTTCTTGACTTTATGAGCTGTTCTGTTATCATCTTTCTGAAAGAGATTTGAGGACACTTTTCCACAGTCCAGACAGAAAATAGTCTTTATTCTTCAGACTGAGCTATGAAAACTTCTTGTTTTGGTTTGGCTGGTTTTTTTCCCTTTTAAGAAACAAGTGATCTCTGCACTGTCTTTGAATTATACTGTGTAACCAAAAATCCTCACATGCTTGGTTATTCCCATTCATGTAATGCAACAGAAGTTTGCCAGTGTCATTCATTATAGAGTCACAGACCCCATCTTTTAAATGAATTTGCAAATGCAATTMCAGAAATCTATATAGAATTAAATATTTTCACAGCATTTTGATTTTTGCAAATTCAGGGAAAGGATCATTTGATTGACAGAGAAATTGGTAGTAGCATTAGAATCTGGAAACATTAAAATTTTTTCTATGGTGCAGTATATTGTAAAGAACTTGTGAGCTATAGAATATCCTGAATCCTCTATTCAGGATATGTAGATATCCTGAATTTGTTTAGCAGACAAATTACTTCAGAGAATATGTTTGGCATCCTGCAGTTACTGTTCATAAGACAACCAGTGGTCACCTTAGTCCTGAATGATCCATGTCTGAAGCCACCTTTAAATGCAGAATAAATGCCTATATTAGCAATTATTGATTACAGCATTTATGAGCACTTTTCAAACTTAAAAAAAAAAAAAAAAAAAAAAAAAAAAAAAACAAACCAAAACAGCTGATCCAGTATAATATTTAACAATATTTGGGGAGTTTTAAACGTAAAGTCTATTTCCCCCAAATAAAACATCAGAATACTCCCACTGTGTAGTGAAAAGTTGCTTGGACTTAGTGAAAGTGGCCCCTGCCTCAGATGAAATAGAATTCCTTTTTTTTTCAGTAGACATTGATGGGGTTATCAACTCAGAAACTCTGTGATAGATTGCCAGTAATGTTAGAAAGGCCCAGGGATGATTGTAAGTCACATTCATCTTTCACGGCCTTTTAGCGAGAGATGACAGTTATTTTCAGGGTTCCCAGGAAAAATATAAAGCAAAAAACTTCAGTGAAGAACTGATCAAACTAATTTAATATCAACTCTGTACAATTATTTAATTACCGAGGAGAAAACTGAAGATATTACTAACGAAGTTAATCAAAATTACTAAATGAAGCTTTCTGAGGTGCTATATCTGGTATCCAAAGCTGTCTTCCCTCTTACAACTTTTGTGAAATGGATGTAGTTATTAGCAATACAAAAGTCTAAATATTTGGCTGATTCTAGTCTCTCCAGTGGTTGATCAAAGTAGCTGAGTGCATCCATCTATTCCAAATTCTGATTTGTCCCAAGGTTTCTGTTCTAAGAAGGTTCTCTATTTAGAGAGAAATTTATTGCATCTTTGCTGGGTTCCCTGAAGATTGCTATTACTTCCAGGATTTCTCTGGTTTGTGTTTGCTGTAACAATTTGCAAAAGAGTGCAGATTAGTTTCAGGATAGAACACAGGACCTCTGAAAATTCTGAAAAGTTTCTGTTTGGAGGGGATAACCATTTCTGGGCAGAGTAACACTTGCTGTCAGGATGTATTCTGGTGAGTCTCTTTATGAACTTMTTTCCAGCCGTGTTCTATTATTAGAAAGGTTAACCTTCCAGGAGGTCAAAATCATGGTAATTTGCATGTGGTTTTTCTTTGTTTTTTAAGACATGTGTCAGCCTTATACTGGAGCTGACTCAACTTGTTAAAAATCATGCATATTGACTTTTATTTTCTAGAGTATTTTTGAGCTGGTAAAAATTCTCATCCTGTCATTCACCTTCTTTGAGGAGGTGGGSTCCATCTTCTTGCTCACCTCCCTGGAGGAACTTGGTGCGGGGTAGCTGTTAGGATCTCCCATCCCCACGGCTCTCTTCACAGGACAAGTGCTTGAGCCCTCAACCAGGAAAGCTTTAAAATACTACATCGCAGAAAACTCCACGTTAGTTTATTGGTGCTTTTTATGTATGGTTGGTCAAAAACTGGATGTGGTGTTCTGGATATGGTCTAAAAAGTGTGGAGTAGAGCAAAGTAGAGCAAATCCCTAGATCTACTGGTGATGCCTCTGTTTTTGCAGCCCTGGACAATGTTGGGACACCTTTGCTGCCAGGAGATATGMACAGCATGCACTCAGCTTGCTGTCTACTAATGTCCTTTCTCATTAAGGTAAAATTGATATTATGYGAAACATTTTTGACATAAAAATGCTTTGCTCAGGAAGCAAGATTAAAGCTTTGTTTTCTTTTTTTTGTGTTGGAGTTGTTTTGGAAATGCATTTAATCAACATATTATCAAGTTGTTGGATGAAAGACCCTGCATTTATTAAAAATGCTTTGGGAAAAAATCCACTGAAGAGAKTTCAAAACCATTGCAATTATATTTTACTTTTATAGGGTTTGCACAGATATAATTGTAAAAGGCACAACATTTTGATGAATGAGAAACCATGTCCCATAAATACCATRGTATATGAAGCATAAAATAAAGAAAAATTTCTTGTTCCATCAAAGTGCCATATATATATATTATAAAACTAATCCAGAACATAGAAAGCTGTTAAACTGTTACTTTCAGTTTTTTGTAAATTTGAACTGTATTTCAAAATTTTAATTGTGGATATAATATGTTGTCTGAGAAGCCCTGAGAATGTAAATGCATACTCCCACCCACTAATCAAAAATGTTTTGTACAAGTAGCAACATGACAGTATCTGGGCAAGGACAACACGTTCCRTATGTTCTGTATAGGTAAAGCCCATTTTTATCCTTAATGCTTTGTAACTCATAGAATCATAGAAAYATTTATGTTGGAAAAGACTTCCAGATGATCAAAGTGGTATTGCAGCARGGCACAGACTGACTTAACCTCTGTGCTGGGTGAACCATTGTCCTCCTCATGATGGGTTCCACTTGCAGGGGCTCTCACCTGTGACACCTGGGGACAGGGGGCAGCCACAGAGGAGASGAGCCTGCTGCCCCAGGCAGGGACTTGTCACCACTGCCCCTGTCCCTGGAGTCACTGTGCTCCACAGGCTGCCAGAGGGAGGACAGGGGATCCTCCTGGCGCATCCTGTCTGCCTGTTGGGCCTTTTTCAGGGAAGGCTGAGTGCAATTCCAGCAGTCTCTCTCTGTCACCCTCATCCCTCACACCTGCACCTGCTGTCTCCTGGTGCTGCTGTGGGAGCCAGGCACTCTGGAGCTGCTTGATTGATTGGTGACTGAGTGATAGTTTTGTTATCACACATACTATGGGAAATTTCATGGGTCTGTTCTTGGGTTTTTCCAAAAGTATGTGAGGATAATTTTAAGATTACCACATCAAAATTCTATGTGAAATAATTTCACTTTTCTGAAACTTGTTTTAAAAAGCAAGTAACTCCAGCTTTTCAGTGAGTGTTTTAATTTGACAGTTTCTAAATAGAAATTTTCCATCGTTTTATTCAAATGTGTTGTCAATTCCTATATAAAATGTATTTGTTTTCCAATTCAAACAGGTTTTCCATTGTTTTCTTTAAAGAAATTAAAACATCAAGAACCGACTTCAGTTTTGACATTCAGCTCTGGTTCAGGTGTCTGGTGTTTATGTCTTGATTATTGCTATCAACATGGCAGCTCCTACTAGAGCCAGTGGAACTGAGGCCAATGCAGATGCGGGTCATTCAACTTGCCACAAGAAATTTACCTATGGTCAMCTGCAGAATTTTCCAAACTCCATCATTTGAATAAAGGTGGGATTCAGGTGCCTAAAYATAGGCATTGACCTCAGTTTTAAATGCTTTGGTGTACTGAAATAATGCACAGGGCTGGTGGATATGACACAGGGCTCAGAGGAGACCTTCTGTTGCAAGGTTTGAAGACCYACCAAAGTACTCCACATTTGCCCAAATCATACTGAACTAAATTTAGTTTAGGYAACCACATCTCACACTACATCTCTGTTGACTGTCCTGAGAGATTAGATATTTTAACTCATGTGTAGACTTCTAAAAAAAAAAAAAATCTATGGTTAAGTTTCTGGGTGATTCTGAATTCCTTACAAAATGTTTTAATTGCACTAAACTAACCCATATATGAAAATAATCTCTGTTTTAAAAAATAATGATCAGTTTTTCACTTGGCTGTAGGCAAAATGTAGCAGACCTCACATGCGATTTGAGAAAAATATTCAGTAATTTAAAGGCAGAAATGTCACTCTAGAATATCCTGAAAGAAACATTCAGAGTTGTTGGTATAGTGAAACATTGACCAGGTTAAAAGTTCCATTAATAATGAAATAAATTTTGAACAAAAACGGTAGTAATTTGAGTAATTGAGAAATGAGTTATTTATTAATTAAATAATTTGTTTGTTAATTAATTAATTTTTACTACTTTCCTAAATGTTTTTAATTGTGCCTTCTGAAAATCAGTAAGTTTGTCTTCAATCAATCATCTAAAAATCCAARTAATGCAGAACATAGACAGGGTTGAAAATGTGCTGTTAAATCCACACTTACACTCTTGCTTGTTTCTAAAACTAGAATTTAATAACATGTTTCAGCTTAGGAAAATGAAGTAGGTGTTKAGATACACTTCTAGCTCCTGCTCTAGGTCTGAAAAATCTTAATTTTAGGATCTTAGAATAACATTTCAATTACCATATAAACGCATTTGAAATAGAATTTGCCTTCTAAATGTTAAGACATATGTCTTTTGCATTTCAGAAGTTTTTTTCCCCATTCTACATAGCAATGAATGTAAGAATTTAGTGAGTATTTCATGATAACTGAGAAATAGAGGCCAATAATGTTTTCTTCTCATGACTRGTTTCTAGCAGTTGCTGAGGATGCTGGAAACACGAAAGCCAAAGTCCCTGTTTTGTATGCTTTGGTGTATGATCCCGTGTCTTTCCCCTATGAAAAGCAGCATTTCCCTCACTCTTACCAGGGACTGGGAGTMACTAAGCACCAAGACACTGGGTGTAGGAAATCTATCCAGAGAACTGTGCTAATGGAATGTTGACTCGCATGTACTAAGTAAAGCAGCTCCAGCCAGAGAGTCTGAACAAACAGTATGGTGTAGCATGTGAAAACCTTCTCATTATTGCATCCASCTGCTCGTTAACACTAATATTAATTAATATTCAAATATCTGGTCTGACTCACTCAGAACAGGTAACGTCCCCTGTGCTGTTTGTTGCATTTTGTGTAACTGAGATGGTGCCCTAACTCCTCAGCCGCAATGAGGAGCAGGAATTGTGCCCAGTTCTGACACAGCTTCCCTCACATTGCAGAARTCATCCCTTTCACAGGTAAATTTTGCATATGGATGAACTGCCCTTGTCTGAATATAAACCATTTGCACTGAAAAATTGCCAGGCAGGTCTATCCTAAGGCACATTTGATGCTCTGAAAAGATTTTTTAAATCTTGTTTCTGTTTTTTTTTGAGAAGCTGTCTTCCAATCCCCATTCTGTTGATAGAAAAAGTGATTATCCATCTGAAAGTAAACCAGAAAAATGGCTTCTCTTTATCTTGTGTTTGTTTTTTTTGTTTTGTTTTGGTTTGTTTTTTTTTCCAAATGCTTTCTACTGGAGTTAAGCAATTAACTTCTAACTTTGGAAGTTGAACATGAAGTAGAGTTCCTTGGATATGATGCATGTGACTCTTATACCTTGCATATGATACGTGGTGATTGAAAATGTTTGTTACAAGTGAGACCATGAACTTTCATAAACTGTTTTTGCTTTTCTGTGTCACAGATAGGAAATGGCATTTGAAACTTAAAGCTTGTGGTGATGAGTTTAATTTAAATGAGCTGCTGTTTGAAATAGATAACACTTTCATTTTAGTAAATTAATGGTGTGTCAAAGGAAACTCAAAGATGCTTCTACCTGTAATAAAAATTATGCTCTCTAGAATTCTAATATTTCACCATGTGATTACGTTACCTAATCTTATTAATTTTATTACATGAAAYATAGCAAAATGTTTCCTCTGTGCATTACCATAAATGCAGTTTCAGGCTTTATACAAATCTTTGTGCCAAAATCCCAAATAGYTCTGGAATCATATTGATACACTCTAATTAAATTGCAACTGTTGCAGTCAAAGGATGGAATTAAAGCAAGGTTTGTGGGCAAGGCTGTGGGTTAGAGTCGAGAGCGTAAAAGAGCCTACAGCTCCAGGAACTCTCAAGTGTCAAAGTGATCCTGGCAAGGTCCCAATCTYGATGCTTCTACATCTTTCTGATCTGAAAACCCCACAATATTAGTAAATGAATTTATAAAAAGTGGAGTAAACAATTCCAATTTTGCAAAACTCAGAGCATTCTTTATACTTTGTGGTATCAAATTTCTTCAGCTCACCAGGCAGAATGACAACAAGCATAGTTTAGAATACTTAACTGGGAATGTAAGGTTCTCAAAACATGCATTATCTGCATAAATCTGTAAGTATTTATGAGCTGGACACAACACAGAGAGTGTTTCAGAACAGGCGTTTCAGAACTGGGAGTTACTGGCAGGTGCTGAATTACTTACCCATTACTCTCAGCCGGACAGAATCAGACATACACTATTGTGGTGACAAGGACTTTAAAAAGAGAATGCAATTCAAAGTTTGAATTCTAAAYCATTTTCTTCTAATTGCTATTTAACTTCAGATAATTAAGTCTTATTGATGGTAATCTGCATTAATGYAATTTCTCCCACTTATTCATGCCTGCAGTGCATGCCATGGGGAGTGTGGCACTCTGAAATCCAATGTAGTCTTGTTCCATATCTCTGTCACTCACTTGTCTCCATCAGAAACAAGCACCTTATTTTAACAAGATATCCAATGTAATTAACCCTCCAATATTCCTGGATTTCTAGGGTCAGTATGTATCACTCAGTAGCACGCCTCTGAGGTGGATCTGCCAGTTCTCTCTCCCCCTGCACTTTGGTTGATGCTATGGATTGCTCTGGGGTGCACGAGTGGAATTTCTTCTGGATATATCTGAAGTGGGCACTACTTTTTGGGATCTCTCCTGGTATGCTGCAGTTATGGATGGGTGCTCAGGTCAGCCCACACTACACAAACACTGAAAATGGGATCCTCAGCACCAACTGTGTCACTCTGTGGCACTGCAGTAGCTGCTGATAAAGGCAGAWATCTGGAGTCCCTGCCCTCTCTTCTTTCTGAGAACTGTCCTTTGGGGGCAGAAGAGCAGTGGCCAGCTGGAGGATTTATGTTATGCTGCCCCAGGGAACACAGATGCGTTTCACCAGTGGAGCATCTGTCCCTTATATTTGTTAAATTGCAGAAGTAGTTCTGACACCAAGCAACAGGCAGACTAAATATTTTATTTTAAATGGGTTTAGAGTTGCTACTTTTGACAGATTAAATAGCAGAGCCCTTCTTAATTAAAACAAGCAAAATAAAAAGTGTTGGCATTTGTTTACGAACATCTGCAGTAACATTGTTCTTTATAGTTATTGTACACTGTGCAACTGTATATTTGGCCAGCTCTGATTCTGAAATTAAAAATTATGCMGCATATTTGACTCTATGGATGATCTTTCTTTCCTGAGGATTGGAAAGCAATTTTAAATATAAGGAGCAGTAAAATGTGTTGTTCCCTTTCTGCATCTGTTTTCACGGGGTATTTGCAACAATTTGGGTTTTCATGAGAAACTGCCAAGGCAATCAGCACCAGCGCAGGTGCATTCCACAGCAGAATGAGGGGTTGCAGCATAAGGGGGCTGGTTCTGGGTTGGGAAAACCCCAGGGAAGTGCGGAGACCTGCCAGGAGCTGGCAGTGTGATGTGGGTGGGACAGGAGTGATGGCAGACACCCCTCTCCCACAAAGGGCAGTCTAAGGAGTGTGACTGACCAGTTTCTTTGGTTCTGTCTAGTGTGTCCCATCCCAAATGAACATTGTACTAAGCAATGTTGGAATCCTTGTTAGCTATATTTAATGATTTCCAAATGATCTAACTTAGTGACAATTACATGTGAAATTACAGTGAAAATTCTCAAAATGCTGTGTCATACAAATCTAAGAGCTACTTTTGACTAAGTACAGGTGCGTGTTTTTTTCTGGGAAAGGTGTAGTCAAAGGGCAAGATAATGTTTTTTGCCTCTTGAATAAGACAAAATGAAAATGAGGAAAATCACTAAAGTTTGTCTTTTATCCCTTCAGTTGGTCTTAACAGAGCTCTTACTTTCTGATCATCAAAGCTGTAGCATCGTAGAAGATTTGACAGAGGGTCATGTAAGACAAGAAATATCTCTACAAATGAGCAGCCCAAAGTTGCAAATAGAGGGAAAGTAGTTGTGCAAAGACTTGTGTTTAATGTTTGAATGAAAACCTTAATTTTCTTTATGTTACAGTTTGAGAAATGAGGTTCCATCACAGACCAGAATCTGTTTTTTATATACTTTTCCCTGCTGATTTAGACATGAAGAATCATGAGACTCAGACTGGAAASAGTTCTTGTTTCCAGCATTAAATGTTTTGTGAACATGCATTCATTTCTTAGCTTGTCTTTCATCTTTCCAGAGACAAATTCTGGTTTGTTCAATTTTTCACTCAGTACAGGCRAAAACCAGATTGATTCCTGAAGGTGTGGCTGTATGGAGTCAAAGATACTTGTGGCGTGGGTTTGGAGGGGATGTGCTGTGAATGATTTTGTGGGACTGCCTTGGGGCTGCAAGAGAATGAGTTGTGGCCTYACGGGCTCTGCTTATGGAGTTCCTGGTGTGGGAGGTAGGACATGCTAAACAGCAGAAGAAAGTGTCTCCAAACATCCAGGACATAAGATCACAGCAGTTTTGTGTTTTCTCTCTGCAAGGTTTAGGTATGACCCTGTCTGCCGTATGGAAACCTCCACCAGTGATTCAAACCTGCTCAGGGAGGTTCACTTGTGGTTCACAACCTCTCATTGTGTATAATAAGCTGAGTGATAGAATTAAAGTTGGTCAGTTTGGTCAAAGCTTGTAGTGCAAGAAAGTGTTGTGGAAAGGTGCAGAAGGGAAGATGCATCTRTTTTGGACCTTGACAAGTTTTAGAGAACCAGATTAGTCTCCTGTTGAGAAATGAGGGTCAGTAATGTGGATTCAGTTTGTCATGAGTGATTTGATTTGACAAATTCAAGACCAAACTCAGTCCTGGTAACTAAAGATTATTACAGAGATACAGTCTAAAAAATTGCCTGGTTTTTGGGAGTTCTCTGGCAGTAAAAATTCTTCTCTTTCAGCCTCCCCACTCTTTGCCCCCTCCCTCCCCCAGTTCAGTGTTGCACTGGGATTTTAAATCATCACTGGCAGTGATAAGCACAGTAGTGACTTTTGTGGACCTTCCTAATAATTTTAACTATTCAGTATGCTATTGGTCTGGACAGTGTTTATTTGCACTCTTAAGGAGTATACAGTAGCTTTTAAAATGTGTGTTATTGCAGCTGAATAGGTGCCCAGGGCACATAATCATTCAATACAGCAAGCTAGAATTAGAAGCGAAATATAAAAGTGAATTAGAAGTGAAATATATTTCCTTTGTGAACTAGAGGCAGAAATAGCTTTTCTTAGTGCCTAGTACAGAGAAGAGTCAGTCCTCTTGTCCTTCACCTTGTAGCCTTTCCCCTTCTGTAATGAGGAGAGGTCCTTCCAGCAGTGGAGTGAATAGTCTGACAGTGTAGCTCTTTCTCAATAATGTGCATTGCAGAATAAAGGGCAGACTGTGCTGGGCTGGATACTGCAGGGCAGCTCACACTGGTTTATCCAATACAAGTTATGTCAAGTTAAATGAAATCCTCTTTTTTTTTTTTTTTTTTTTTTTTCTTTTTTTTTTTTTTTTATTTTTTTTTCCTAATCTCCAGGACACTGTACTTTCACAAGAAGTGAACTGAACTCTAACCCAAACAAGCTCATTTTATAATGACTCCAAAAGCATGTACTGAATATCTTGCTGTGTTCCAGTATCATAGGTCAAAAACACAACTGAGTGCTAATTGCGCTGTTTAATGCAACCATTTCAAAAGTCTCCTTCTAACCTATTTTTTTGGTCTCACATTTTCTTATTCTATTAGCAGCCCATTTTCTGCTTCCTTCCCTCCCTATCTGACATTTCAGAATGAATAACAAAGCAGTTTTCTAAGTGCATATGCATTTCCTTAAGGAAATCAGGGCTTGAGCACACACATCAGTCTTTGCATGCATGCCAACGAAGCATGAATAAAAATATGCCTGCCTTTGCTTGCCTACATGCCAAAGTCTGACCTTCCGTGCTTTGAACTCTTGCTCCAAAATGCAAATGCATAATTCAAGAGGACTGAGGCAGAATAGTCTTGAGCATAACTTCTGGGTATGTGCTTCCTATAGCAAAATACTTAGATTTGAATTATGGTTCTAAACTTCCTTTGYCCCAGGAGATGTGGTTCCACATCAAGGTCAAGGAAAATCAGGGCATCTGGTGGCTGGGTCAGTCTGCCTCGGCCAGCAGATAAGTGCTAAGGATTGTTTTCTTTCTGGAGAACTTTTCAGGTAAAGTAAGAACATTAACCATGAGAATTTCAGATATGAAGGTGAAATAAGCAGGAGAAAACACCTTTGTGTGTCTTGAGAGACTATATGCAAGAGAATTGTCTTTCCAAAGTAAACTATTCTGGGTATGAGCCAAAGTGGAGCTTGTAGAAAAGTCAGGTTCAAGTGCTGACAGGTGAGATGGTAGCTAAGCAAATGTTTTGGGATAAGAAGGCTTGACTATTGCTTAGGTTTAATTACATCTAATATGCCTCATTTATTGGTTTTTCCTTGCCCAGATGYTCATAATTATTTCGAGGGAAGTTGTTAGGGTGTCAAACATAGCGTTGCATGTAACTGACTTAATTTATTGAGACTGAAAATAAATATTTGAATGTAAAGGTGGTAGCAATCAAGTAATTTTGTATTGCATTACATTCTGAGGAAGTGCAGCCCATCATGTCACAGGAGAATGATGTTTACAAGTCCAAAWGTATGAACTATTGCCTATGTGAATATTTGTTTTCCCCTCCTCATTGACACAGACAAGGCTGCTGTGTAAAAAGAAGTGCATACACACTGGTAGCCTGTGACCACTGGTGTACAGGTTTTTTTTTTTCCTCTCTGCTGAGTATTTGTCTTGTTTGGAAGTGTCATGGGAAATATTCTTCACTTTATTTTACAACCCTTGGTAGCTGAAGAAAATGAGATATTATTGCCATAGAAAAAAAAAAATAAATCCACCCTGCCACAATTATTTAGCCATGAGTATGCATTCAGATTTTGATATGCCCCTATCATAGCACAGATTTACTGACAGCTATGGCTACTGGGAGAAGCCTTGCTCACCCTTAAACCACCAGCTAAATTTTCCAGCTTCCACAGAACCAGAAATTCAATCAGTCACTGCTGCCAACTCTGTAAAATATCACCAAAGTGCTGCTGGAAATGATGCCGAGGTASTTTGCAGGGATAGCTTAGGAAGATAATTTCTTAAATACTGTGTTCCAGAATTGTATGTATTAGTCAAATGTATCTTCTGGAATTCTTGTGGCATTTATATGGAGGCTTTAATACTTTTGTGATTTACTCTTCACTGACTTCTCAGAAAAATCATAAAATTTTTGAAAACTTTTACGAAGGATATCTTAGAAGACACAAAGCAAAATCTTTCTACAATCCCCTGAATTTACTAAAACTTAATTTAGTGCCTTGATTTTTTTTTTTAATGCAGACGTGTTTCTGTATAAAAATTAGACTTTCCAGTTAGTATCTTATACCTGCTTCGGCTTAGAAAAGATTTTCAAAGGTTCTCATGTCTTTTGGTGCCTTAGACAGTGTTCTCTCGATTAGTTGATTTGAATTTGGCCTAGATCATGTGAGCCTTGGTACATTTTACTTCTCTCTTATTTTACTTAATTGGTTTTCATCTGCAGTGAAAAATGTGGAATGGACAACCAGAGCGATATATTCCAGCCTAATTTTGCAACATGCTTAGTATTAGCCACTAAATTTCTTTTCATCAGGGATGCAGCTGACTGCTATCTTTTTTAAATTTAAAGAATTGTTTGTGCACTTAATTTGCTTCASTCTGTTTTCATCAGTGGAAAAGTCCTAGTAAAATGCTAGTTGACCATTAGAAGACAAGATAAGATAAAAYAGAATGATGCATCTTCATTACTATCGTATTCTCTCTGAACTATTTTTTCTTCTTCCTTCCAGGACGGTTCTGTTTACTCTGACCTCTGTAGTTGTGCTCGTCATCACTACYGACTGGATCAGCTGGGACAAGCTGAATCGTGGATTTCTGCCCAGTGATGAGGTCTCAAGAGCCTTCTTGGCTTCTTTCATCTTGGTGTTTGACCTTCTTATTGTCATGCAGGTACACCCTCCTAATGTTCTACTCAAGCTGCCAGAGGCTGCCKAGTCACTCCATTTCTCCTAGAGCAAATGGTGTTTAGCTAAGGTTACAAAAAGGTAAATAAATGTTTAGTTTGCAATCACTATTAGTAGGGGCATTTTACAATGTCATTCTCAGTGACTTTGCAAAAAAGGCCACTGGCTTCTTGTTGTGAAAATATTGCTGATTTCTCTTCTTACAGTATTAGATAAGAACTGCATGACTTTCCAAATTAGAAAGTGTTTTCTGCAAAAGTTGCATGAGGAAAAGAAACAGAAGCTGCTTGTTTTGTAACTTCAAATCTTCTCTGAGGAGGATGAGATAAATTCAGACAAACAAGAAAGGAATACTTCTGTATTTCAAGCATTTTCAGTATGAAACTGAGAAATGTTAATAGGTGAAAATAAGTATTTCTTATTAAGATTCAGCTTTCCACTTTTACATGAAAATTTTGTTGCTTGATGACAGGTCCTTGTAGTGTAATGACTTCTATCTGAAAGGTTAACTGGGGAGATGATTCATTGTAAGCTGCCTGATGTTTGCTACTTCGACTCTAGCTGTTAAAAAAAGAATCTGGGTCACAAGTATGTGGCCAAAAACCTCCTTCATGTGATGCTGTGCTCTCCCCTTTGCATTTGTCTGTGGTTTAAGTCTTGAGTGAATAATTTACCCAAAGCTCTGTGAAAAATTAGGTCATTTGGGTTGAGGCAAGGAAGAGGAGCATCAAAGGCCCATGACTTTTGCCCTTCGTCCTAGACATCTTAGACTGTTGAACTCTCTTTAAAGAGCTTTCTATTACTTGAGTAATTATCACAGAGGTGACACTGGTGGTACTGAGATTCTATCACTGCTGTATTAGGACTTTAAAGCTGCATGGTCCTATAGTTCAGTTTTGTTTTCCAGTGCCCACCACTGTTTAGTTTTCACTGTGGTTCATGGTTAGAACTAGGGGGATAAGGAAGGAAGTACTGTTTTTCTTGTAAGATTTCTGGTGCTTTGTTTTCTTTCCCTTTGAATTTTACTTTTTGTTTGATGTTTCAAAAAGATTCAAGAGAATGTATAATGAATGATTGTACTTTACAGAGCTGTAATGAAAGTGTGAATGAAAATACAGGATGTATCAAGCTATACTGAATTTGATATTGGATGCAGGGTAGAAAAACAGAGCTGCCATCACACAAAGTAATTATTAAAACATCCTTTTGACTTTGAAAAATGAAATTCCAGTATTTTGACCTTGGAGCTGCTGAATATAAAGAAGACTCTAATGTGAAACAGCTTGTCCTGAATACTCTTTCATATTTCTATAACACAAAGGAAGACGCTCATTTTAATTGCATTTCCAAGTGATATTTGTGCGATTGAGTTATTTATTTACGTGAAGTTATTTATTTGGACTGTGAAAATACATTGGCATGTTTTATTTAAAGTGTTATTCTAGCACTGCTGGTGCAATGATCTCATTTTGAGGGACCAAAGTATTAAATCACACAGAATCACAGAATGACCAAGGTTGGAAGGCACCACAGTGGGTCATCTGGTGCACCCTCCCTGCTCAAGCAGGGTCACCCCAGAGCACATTGCACAGGATTGTGTCCAGACAGTTCTTGAGTATCTCCAGCGACGGAGACTCCACAACCTCTCAGGGCAATCTATTCCAGTGTATGGTCACCTGCACAGTAAAGTTCTTCTCCTCACATTCAGGTAGAATTTCCTGTGCATTGGTTTCTGCCCATTGCCTCTTGCTTGGAATCATCAAGTAGAGCCTGGCTCCCTCGTTTTGACACCTTCCCTTCAGATTTGCAGACATTGATAAGGTCCTCTCTCAGTCATCTCTTCTCAAGGCTGACCCAGCCTCACTGTCTCAGCCTGTCCTTGTAAGAGGGATACTCCAGTTCTCTGATCATATTTGTCGCCCTCCACCCTAGTTCTTTATATTTCCTGGGACAAAGGAAAAGGCAAAGCCCCCACAAACCAACCAGTTAATTTATCTACTTTGAAATGTTAATTATGTTTTGTAGATGTCATTGTTCAACAGTAACACAGAAATGTTGTCATTCAAAATGTTTTGATTAAAATCTAGTGGGATATTTGAGTACATTAAAAACACAACACCCAACAGCAAGTGCATAGAAGAAGGTGATGTCATTTGCTTGAACAGTTAAAGATTGAGTAGAAATACGGTCTTGTTCCCAAAAAGTGTATGAAGACTTGGTTTTGGTTTTTTGTTTTTGGTTATTTTTAGAAAATCTGTTTAAGTCTGGAAATGTAATTTGATGATACTTTTAACTGGATTTGGACTCAGTAATTTGACAGAATTAATTTACACGTATACAAACAAGAGGAGGATCCTGATTTACACTTTAAACAGAATACACAGGTATGGTAGTTTTCCCTTGAAACAGATAAGCAAAAGATATTTTGTGTTCACAGACAAAATGGGATATACAAAATAATTTGTCATTCCTGTCAAGGTAGACTCTCTCAGCTGTATATTTGATTCAAGAGTGGTACATAAATTTTTTTGTTTCCTAACAAGCAGCAGTGGTAAGCACTGATGTATAGCTTGTTCCTGAGGAAGTTGCTAAACTCTGAATGAAAATGTCCTTCTAAAAAACTCCCATTTAGCACAAAAACTTCTGAAGAAGTGCACATGTGAATGTCAAGGTACTTTCCATCATGCCTCTTCTGGGTTTTGTAGCATTTGAAAACAGTTTAATAAAAGACAAGTCCAAACCCATAAGAAACATTCGTGTTAGTTAAGTTAGCAAATAACTTTTGCATCATCTCTGACATTCAGAATTTCTTCTATGGGTTTTTATTCATGCACTACCTGCCCTTTCAAATGTGAGCTTAGCAATAAAGGCAGGTGACCAGTGGCAGGCTTTTCAGATGTCAGGATAAATGGGAATTCACCTTTAATAAAACTGATGACACATTCAGCTCCATTACTGGTGCCTGCAGCCATTACCATGTGGCAAGGCTGTACAGGGAGCAGCAATGTACCCTGGACTACTTTTGTCAGAATTATGTGGAGTGTTTCATTCCACTCAGAGTATGTTGCTCTTCACCAGCAGACTTTAGACATGCCTGTCAAGCAGCATTACAGAAATGGATCACCTTTTTGAAGACACACTTGTACTCCGCCAGTTGTGCAATGTTTGCCCAAGAATCCTGCTGTGAGGGCTGCCTCTGTTGTGATGTATCTCCCCGTGGCTTGCAGATCTCTCTAGGAGAAGGGACAAGTTCAAGTGAGGTAACTTTGGGAGAAAGCTTTCTGCAGCAAGGAATAGATTTTCCTTCCTGCAAAGTTTCTCACACAGTAAAGGCTTAACCCCTCTTCTTTCGTCCATTTTACATCCTCCTCTCTCTATGGATTGTGGGAGTGTTCCGTATCAGTATGGATGTAAAGCATTCAGAAATAATCCTGAAAATAAAAGTGAATTAAAGGAGTGGGAAGGAACAGCCTTGATCTACACCTTCACTTTATTGGTACTTACTGTGAAATTCAAGTGACATACCTGAGTATATTCCTAAATAACATTTATCTAACAAAATTATAATGTTTGTCATGCCATTGTTGTCACCATGGCATTTCTTTGTAGTGGATCAGATGTGCATCTTTCTTGCCTATTCTAGATTTGTTTATTTTCTTGAATCTGCCTCTACAGCTGCTACTCATGGATTTATRGCTGCATTGAATTTCTCAATCGCAAAGTGCTCTGTTTTTTTTTTCCCTGAGAGTCACTGCTTTGAGTGATATCAAGTCTCTTTCCTTTCCATTTTGAACACAAAACAGTAGCTCTCCTGAGCCCCACTTTCATCCACCAGACCTCGGTTTTCTCTTAACTTTCCTGTATCATGCCTCTGTGACTGGTAACAAGGGAGTGAGTTATTTCCTGGCTGTTGTGTACTAAGAAGAACAAGTTAGTGTGGTCCCAGAAATGTTCAGGAATGAGCAAGTAGAAATGGAGAGTCCTACAGAGTGAAATGTTCCTGCCCATCTCCTGGCAGGGAAATGAGGCTCTGAGTTACCAGGGCCTGAGGACAAGGCAAAGAGRAATGTACTATACTTGTATGTCAGAGAATGAAACAATGCATTGGTAATTCAATGCTTTTCTTTTAAAGGAAAACACTTTTGAGTTTGATGAAATGTAGGTACTGTTTATGTAAAAGGATGATGAGGTGCAAAAAGTACAGCATTTATATGTGCAATTGAAACCCAGAAGTTTCTGTTGCAATATTTTCAAGATTTGGTGGGATGTATAAATCCCCTCTAAAAATCCTTGAAACATTCCTTTGCCCCCTTGCCAGAGCCCACTATAAAGCACAGTTTATTTCTTCAAGTCTTTCAGTTACTTTGGGATTAAAGAAATTATAAGCAAAATAATTTTTCTGCTGAGAATAGGTGGGTGTATCTTGTCCCTTACTGCACATTATATGCCTCACCATTTTAATGAGCTGTCTGGTTTTTCTTGCAGTGTTATCATTCTGTGCTTGTCTAGTTTGATAACTGGCACCATCATTTTATGCTGTAGATTTTATTAAACCAGACATGTGAATTACATTATTTTTAAGTACATTTCATCTTTATGCTGATTGCAGATGGTTAAATCTTGCTTGGATGCATTATATTTGTCTCAGGCATTATAAATTCAACTCCAGTGTTTTCTTCAGCTGCTGTAACTTGGTGTATTTGTGCTGACCTGAATCCTCTTGTGCCAATTTATACTGGCTGAGGGCTGAGCCCTTTTTTTAGCTCTGTCACTTAGTTCCTCATTTTCAGAAAAGGAACAACTGTAGTTCTTTTCTTTCACTAGTTGTGTGATTGTCTGCTTAAGCCCCCAAGGTGCTCAGTGAAGGAGGCTGTCTGACTTGGTACAGCTTCCAGTGTAATCAGGCACCGGTCCCAGCTGGAGCCTCTTGGCTCTGAGAYGACTACACAAAAAATGAATTAGCTGGAAAAGCTTCTCATTTGTCACAGTTGTTCCCTTTTACCCTGACAATGGGTACATGTCATACATGTGACACTGAGGCCCTTCTTTGGCAGTGCAGGTATTTGCCTGAAATCACAAAGCCAAATCTCCAAAAGTAGACCCAGCATTTTCACATACTGGCCCTGAAAACCAACATATCCAGCCCAAATTCACGAAAAAAACCCAAAAACCATGCAATTGTAGGAACAAGAAAACCTGGAAATTGTTCATAGGGCTTTCACATGACTGTTTTCATCTTTAATAGCAAGGAGAGCATTTCAATGATTCTGCTCTAATAAGTGTGTGATAGGCTTTGTTATTGTGGGATGTATGCCTGAGAAATGTTGCATTGCTTAARATTATATTGGAGTGATTTTGTTGATATAACAGTAATGGTGAGATTCAGATAATTTCAACTCTCCACCGCAAAGCTCTGGAATGTATTATTTGACTGCAGAAAACTGCTTTGTTATGAGTGTTACACAGCTTTTTATCTGAAAATGAAAAATCTGAGATGAGTCTGAACAGGTTTAGCTGTTTCTAAGTGATAGGATTGCTTGCAATTTTTAAATGCAAAGCAGTGAATTAGAAAGATAAACCTCAGTTTGCCATCATTAAATAGAGCACTGCCTTGCAACAAGTTTTATGCCTATCCATACCTTGCATTTAACTACATGGCATGCTGAATATACAGGATTTAGGGACAGGTTGAGCAGGCATACAGAGTCACCTGTCAACAGTTCTGAGTTCAAGTAAGAAGAGGGAACCAGACTAGCTGGGCTGCTCTTAATCAAAACTCAGAGGGGAAAAGAAATTAGAATATGCTTGATAATGTTAGTCTAGCTGCATGATTTCTGCAAAGCTGATTGAATGGCAGATTTTTATACTTCCTTGAAAATTTTGAAGCCTGTAATATGAAACATTAACAAAAAGATGGAATTACTTTCATTGCCTTTAACTTTTTCTAGCATGCTGTAAAGCTGCTGCTTTTATTTGTATAACAAAACAGACATATAGAATCACTGAGTGTCTTGAGATACCAAATACATTACATATTTTTGCATCTGTTAGAACCCAGACTTTATTGASCCCATCAATAAGAAATTTGTTTTCATATGTATTGAGGAGGTGAGGTATTCCCTAGTGGTTTTAGAGATTTGAAATTATAGCTGTGATGGTTTCTGAGTTTGAACTGTCATTTAATTACTCAGCTGTGGGTCATAGGTGGTGTGTAAGTGTGGCCTTCAGTCAACCAGGTTTCTGGTTTCCTGCAAGTCAAAAGCTAAAAAGTTTCCCTCTTATGGAATCTGACCATGTTTGCCTCTCTGTAATGCTTGTCAAGGAAAGGAGATTCCCCAGAATAGCACCAGATCTGACAGATAGATTGGGAACCAGCACTGCGTAACACAGGGTGAATCTGTGTTTCCCACTGGAGCAGCAAAGCAGCTAAATGAACACACCTGTAGAGTCTCCCAAAGGGTCTCAGTGGTGTGCTGCGCTGACTTTGGACTGTACTATGCCTTGGCTGGTCCCCAAATAATTAACTTCTTCTTTGTCTCTTCCTAGTACCCAGATAGTATTTGCAATATAATTTTTCATTATAATTCCTCAGAGCCCTGCCTGAGCCAATGGGTGCTGTGGGCATATTAACAAATGCTTGCTGTTGTTGAAATGGCATGAACAGAGACAAAGGGCATGTTAATCAAACCAGGAAAGAGGCTGTGGTTWTCACCTCACTCTCCCCAACATTTGTTTGATTGCTGCAGTAGGCAGTGATGCTGAACTTGTCTTGATACCTCGAATGCCAGAATGGCACAGCCTCAGGTAGTGTTTGATGGCGCCAGGTGCCTTCATCTCCCACTTCATTAGCAGAGAGGGCAGCCACAGGCACGGAGGGGACTATCCATTAGCAACCTGTGCAGGGTGGAGCTGTCAGAGCCTCTGAAATCAGTCACAGCAGGCATGGAATCCATTTCTCCCTGGATGAAAACAGATTAAATTAAAGAGCTGCTTTCAGGACTGGCTCTGGGGAAAGCAGTGTGTGTCCTAAGGCAGCTGATGCTGGGAGTTGTTTGAAGCCCTTATGAGGGCCATAAGGGAGGGGTAAGCCAGGCCCAGCAGTCATGGCTGCAGCTCCAAGCCTGCCCACCTCCAGCTCAGAGCCGACATTTGAAAGCCGTTCCCTGTCTCTGCATCGTCATGGTGGTAGCAGGATGGTCCTGCTGGGCAGGGGAACACAGCAGCAGAGACATGACACTGTCTTAATGCCCTGAAATGGTCTCACTCCATCCAACAGCACTGTGCAGGGCACCAGAGGCACAGAGGGAGGCATAGAACACAGGCAGTTCCTGGTGGTGGTGCCCCATTCCCGGGGAAGTACTCATGGTTTCAGTGACCCAGCCCTGGCAGAGCTGCTCTTCTGCTGTGGCCAGCCAAATTTGGATGTCATCTTTAAGAAGCTTTTACTCTGTCCTGGCCAACTCTGTTTCCATCTGTTTTTCAACAACCATAGAARCTTCTGGAGCACTGCACTTCGCAGTGTATTCATGATTTGCACCCCTGCCAGCATTGATTTAGTGATACAGGAAGCCTGAAAACTGCACTGTAGTTGTTCTGGCTGGGACTGGTCATTTTGGGCTGGGATTTTATTTCATCTTTCAGAGGGACATTGAAGCAGTTCCTTTCACATAAACCCAGCTTTGATTTCACTCTCCATCAGTTCTCACTGAGCTTTGCTGTGATGTTGTTTCCCGCATCACCTACCACACAAGGAATTAAATGATGGAAATTTGTGGCTAGGTAATCCATTCTATTGCCTGTAGATGAGAATGAGAAAACAGTGTACATCACTTTCTAATGCATCTTACTATGGATTTAAGGATATAATCCTATAATCCTTCTTGGATGGCTCTTTACTTTTAGTTTCTTTCACATAGTTTTTGGGCATGACTATATACAATGTGCAGCACGCATTGGATCTATAATGAAATTTCATTCCACTTCAGGATTGTGTGCCCAAAGTGGAGAAACAAATAATTCTCAATAGCAGCACTGATCCCATGTATAGCACACAATCTGTTTAGGAGTAGGTGGCAGAAAAGAGGTGATTAAATGATCTGCTTTATCAGACAGCTAGAGTTAGAGGAAACCTGGAATGTGACTGTACTTTTTTATGGTCTTGATTTGGCCTCATTTTTGCAGACTGGACAAAAATCTTTTTTGGAGAAAGCTGCCCAGACTGCCCAAACTGTGTAGGGTGACATTTCTGGAGGCAGCTGCTTGATGGTACCCAGCCACCTGCAATTGCCATGTCCCAGGCAAGAACTGCAGCAGGTTTTTTCGGCTGTATGTTGTGCTTTTGTCCTGATCTCAAGTTGTGAAGMAGCAGCTACATCTTCTGAATGAATTTAAATACCCTTGGGGATGTTTCTGGCATCTGGGCCAAACAATTACTGCACTAATCTAAATTATACAAACTCTTACTATTCCTCAAGGTCAGGCTGCAAAGATTTTCTTGTCTGGACAATGTGTTCTAAATACAGAGGATTAGAGAAAGAAAAGCATCACACAAACAAGCCTAATATCAGAAATGAGCAGATAATAATTTAAGCCACACAAATGCAGTTGCACATAAAAAATGGTGTAAAAAGTGAGACAACATCACTGAGGCTGCAGAGTCATGCATTCAGGAATTAGAAGATGTGAGAATTAAGTCACCAGTATAAACTTTCCACCCCTATTTTGTGCATGCATTATGATACACTCTTTAATAGTCTATTCACATCCCATTTTTCCAGAGGATCTATGTCTCACTTGCTGCACTGGATGAATGGTGTTCCCTTAATGAGAAGCTATTCAATATTTTGGTTTACCTTTTCTGGGCATCCTGTGGCCCCAGGCCTTACTTACTGCACATGATTGGAACCTTGATATGAAGATGAAATCATTCATTTCCTTGTGGACTCTTTTTTGTGACACTCATCGCTGTATTTCCTAAGGGCTTCTCAAGCATTAATATATTTATCTTCACAATAGCCTTCACAACAGGAGTATTATTGTCCATTATTGTCCACATTTTATGCTGAGGCACAAAAAAAATTAAAGTCAAAGGGCCTCTAATTTGAGATGTCTGAGGACATTATTATGAAAATGCATATTATTACCCATCCTTTATCTGAGCAATTACCTAATTGAGGGAGGAGGGTCTAGCATATTATTTCATTAGGAACAGACAGAGCCACATATTTACTTGATGTAATCTTATATATTATTATACTGACAGCCCTATTTCTCTTGCAGCTTTCAAATGATTTTAAAAGCAGTTTCTGTGCTTGCTTTGAATGATGCCCATAACTGTGTCAAATATCTAGCTCCATAAAAAGGTCTGGTTACTTTTTATGCTGATCTTAAAGGAGTACAGTGTAATCCTGTCTGAGTACTGCCATGCACTACAGAACTCTTGCTCTCCTCATGGATATTTTGTCAACTCTTTCTCTTCTCCCCAGTGGTGATATATTCAGGTCTGTCTGTCATTGCTTTTAATACCAGCCATTGGCACTTGTCACTTGAACAAATCTAAGCATAGGTCATTATTATGAAAATGCATAATGGGATGGGGATGCAATCCCACATTAAAAAAGAAAAACCCAACAAAAAAACCCCAAAAACAACAAACAAACAAACAAACAAAAAATCTAGGGAATAGTTTGGTTCTAGAAATTTATTTCRTAAATCTTATCTCTTAGTTGTCTCGTATCAGAGTTGGTTGAGAGACCTGTCATAGCAGAGCTGGTTGAATTCAGTTTCTCCTTGCAGCAGTGACTTCTGTAACAGGAGGCAAATGTTTTCACATCTGCTGCTGTCTCTTGCATTTACACCCCTCTTCCCACACAGCTTMCAGCTTGTGCAGCAGATGCAGAGTGCAGGAGAGCTGCAGGGGTCCCTGTCACTATATGCTTCCACCTCACAATCATAAGTTAGATACTCTTTAATGAGAAAAGGTTGTGTCTTCTGGAACAGACTGTGTGTGATTGAGTAACTAAGAAAGAGAACCATGCCTCCCCACCAGGTACAGATTACCTTAGCCTGACATCTTCTAGTTCTTGAGTCTTCATTGCTGAGATCTGAGTCCTTCAGAGAGCAGGACTCTCTGTGTGCATAAATTTGATATTTTTTACAAAACTATAGCAATCTCTAAATCAAAAGGCTGCCATATGAATCTGATGTGTCTAATCAGGGTACCAGAACTGTTACCTTCCCTGCATGGATGTTTGCTATGTGAGCAACTGCTAATAGCAGTCTGTTGTTTTATTTCCAGTGAGACCGTTCAAAAGAAAGAGGAGAAACACACTTGTTAGCAGCAGAGAGTGGTGGTAATTAAAATCATGGTAACCAGTCCAACCTCCAGAGCCAATGAGGCACTGACACTTTCTGATCATTTCCCCAAGTGTGGCTTTTTCCTTTCTGTCACTTCCAAATCCTCGCTCTGTATCTCCTTCTTTGCCCCCATCCTGGCTCCTCCTCACATCTGGTTCTGTGACATACCCTATTATCCAATTCCAACTCYCAGTCTTCATATCTGTCATTTCTAGGCTCCACATTTAGTGAATTCTACTCATCCTGCACCTGCTGTTTGAAACAAAATCACTCCTTGTCTCCCTTCCCTCACTCCCTAATTCAGTCCCATTTTCCAGACCAGCCTGTCCCACRTCCTGCTCTCATCCCCACAATTTGCTCTAACTCTCCCTGCTCTTGCATTGATTCAGATCTCTCCTTTCTTCCCACTCCTTTTGTGTTGCCTGTTCTGATTTTCCTATCAAATCTTGTGTCTCTCTGTGGTCATTTCCCTCCACAGCATGGCCCAGGCTGTGTGGCTGCCATGGATATGACAAGCCTTGTGCTCAGCCTCTGAGAGAGGGCTGCTGGGGAGGGGGGAGGACAGGGTTATCACAGAATTATGGGATAATTCAGGTTGAATAAGACCTTTAAGATCCAAACCTAACACAGCCATCTCCACCACTAAACCTTGTCCCTAAGCATCACATCTAAATGTTTTTTATGTAACTCCAGGGGTGGGGACTCAACCACTTCCCTGGGCAGCCTGTTCCAGTGCATATAACACAAAGTTGTGCTGTGGCTATGTGCAACCAGAAAAAGTTTAAATACCTTTACTCTGAACATAATGCTATGTCATGCTATGTGCAAAATTAAAAAAAAAAAAAATTAATTTTTAAAAAATAGTCCGTGCTAGGCTCAGTCTCAGACCCAGAACCAAGTGCCCTTGTGCCTCCGTCTTCCCTCAGTTCCAGATGCCTAGCTCCAGCTGTACTTGCCTAGCTCCAGCAGTAACAAAGTATTTGGAGAGTACTTGGGATTAGTAATTGGAGGAAAGCTGGCTCTCTGTCCCTTGGCTTCTGTACAGGGCCAGCTCAGTCCCTGTTTGAGAGCACTTCAGTGTCCTGCCAGCAGCAGCAGCAAAAAATGGGGCTGGAAGGCAAAGGGAGAGTGGATGAAGCTCTCTCTTCTGAGATTGGCAGTTTCACTAGAACCTGATGAGCTCCAGGAGCTGAAGGACACTTTGGCATGCTGAGTGATGTGCAGTTGGGGAAGATTATTGCTTCTGAACCTTTAACTAAATTCTTATAAACACGAAAATTATTGACTTTTCAAGGGTACCTTAAACTTTTTTGATTTGGGACAGGTGTTCACAGGGCAGCAAGAGGCACATCTCTGACACAAAGTTACTCCTTTGCTGAACTATATCTCTCCATTTGAGGCATCTCTACAAAGAAAAGCAACTTATTTTCTGTTCCTGGCTTCATTCTCAGAAGTGATTAAATGGTTCTAGTTGAAAATGTCAAAACCCTAAACCAGCAACATAGAAGCAAACAGAAAAAATACCCTGTGTATTTTGACTCAGCATTTAAAGCAAAAAGTTTGTCAGCTGACTGAGGAAAGTCAGAAGAGAATTGAGAATGACAGGGAGAAAAGCCATGAATATTTTTGGAAGGAGCATTTAATTTCRAATACTATTTATTTAAGTTTTCATCCTGAGTTTCCAACAAAAGGCTTGGTATTCTAATTGATTGTTGAAGAGTAGCCAATACTTTGATCAATCAATTGATAAAGCATCCAAGAGGACAGGAAATGTTGAAATTAATTTTGTGTTCTTCAGCATCATGTATGTGCTATGTTCCTGTAGGAGCTTCTAATCTTCTATGGCTCACTTGAGCAAAAATTTTTTAAAAAAATCTTTCCTGGTCAGGGGTTTTTGTAGCCTAGATCAGGGAAGTCTGTCCTTTGTGAATGAGATTTCCAGTAGAAATACTAYGAGCTGGAGCTTTCAGCTCTTTTCAGTATCTTCTAGGTCTAGCAGGGTCTTCACTATGGTACMTCAGAAATGTTGTTTTATTAGTAATTTAGATTTAGATTTTTTTTCTTGCAGAATCCAGTGAAATTTCATTTTGGACAGATCAGACCATTTGACCAACCTCTGCAGTCAAGCTTGCTGATGCAGAACAATAGCCCAGTAGTCTTTWATTTCTAAATAGTAGATTCCTGTAATAACAACCTGTTGTGTGGTTCTGAGTTGTTTCCCTGCATTATAGATCTCCAGACCTGATTATAGATTCTTTGAAATTGCAGTAATGCTTGTTACAATCTGGTTTGCTCATGTTTCTTTCATACTTGCATCTCTTGAAACCATGCTTTGTACATGCAAACTGGATGAACCTCAGTAAAAATGTACCCTGTCTGAGGAGACCTCAAAGCAGGGTTCTCTGTTTTCTTTTAAAAACATGGCAGCAAGCACGTTGTTCTCTGGGCTCTCTAAGTGCATTTACATAATTATCCAGCAGAATTATCCAGCCAAGTCAACACGTGGTACCTAGCACTGCTGCAGACCAGAACATCCCTAAATATGTTTTGTAGTGAATTYCTCACATGCCTAAACTACTATATTTAAGTGTGAAGTTTTTATCTGTTCATTATTTTGGTAAATGTAGATTGCTSGGGGCCCTCTGATGAATAATTGTATGTTTGAATGAGCACAGCAACTTCAGTAGCAGACATTTGTTCTGTAGGCATGTTAGGAGAATTATAATTGATGCCTTTTTTATCACTGAATGAAAGAAAGATAAAAGTGCTGCTATAAACTGAAAGTTGAAATAAATTATGTAAAATACATAATTCGCATAATGACTGTCCCTTTATAAATGCTCGTATTAAGTAACCATATCATTTGGGATAATTCCTCCTTGAGGAATGCTGTGAAAGAACAGCTCATTCATTRTCGTGACTTGGTGAATTGCTCTAAAACAGCTCCTCTGATGAGAAAATTGATTTAGCATTTCTTTAAACTGTTGAAAATAATGCTTGAATTCTATACTTTCCCATCCAGAAAGTTTCAATCACTGTGTCCMCTATATGGCTTTGACTAGTTAAACTGGAACTTCCCCCAAAACCGCACACATCTACCTCTTGTCTGCATGCATTTGCACATGCAGACCCTTGCTTTAAAACCCCACCTGGTCTATTAATCAGACTGACAGAGTAATCACTCAGCTGCTATAATGTAGCTCCCTTGATTCATTGATGGCAGTAATTAAAAGTTTTGGAGTTACTCTTGGAAGTTTGGAAGCCATGCATTTATCTGCAGGCAGGATTCTGTGTCTGCTTTCTGCCTTCATAACAGTGTCTCTGAGAACAGGCAACATGCCATTTCCCCAAATTTTGACAAGAAAATTCCTAAAATTAAAAATATGAACTTTTGAATTARGTCTAAAACTTGTAGAGGCTACAGAGCAAGTTGTGGGAGAAAAGACAGTAAAGGTAAAAGCACTTAAGTACTATTATTAGTGGCAAAGGTTAGAGAGATACAAGGTTGTGTGGGTAGGTGAAAGAGAGCAATATTTCTGAAATAACAGATGGTGTAAGAGATCATCTTCCCCTCAAAAAAGAGAGGCTTTTTGTGGGGCACATACAATTTTCCTCAAAGAAAATTCTCTGTAGATGAAAATTAGCAAGCTGTCTTCCAAAAGTAGCATCAACAGCAAGTGGGGAGAGAAATTTCTTGCAGGTCAAAAGTAAAGACTGAGTAAAAGGGTTGCAAGAGGATATCGTTCAAAAGTGTCTGTTAGTTTGGATGAGCTTCTGCCACTAGCTGTGTGCAAGGTTTCTTATCTACACTGAATTTCCAAATCTTTTTAGGTTGTCCAACCTGTCTCACCCTGTCTCACCCTGTCTCATCTGTCTTTTTAACAAATTGTAATTCAGCCTTACCTTGCAGACAGCATAGTTGCTATATTTAGATTCAGATCTCACTAGGAGAGCACTTTAATTCATTGCATACCACCAGCCTTTGATTTTGTCTTTGAGATTCAAAAAAAATGCCTTCATAACACTATCTCTTCTCTCAAGGATTTTGATGGGAACAATTCTGATATTCGGACCAAACAGTTGTGTTTGCCAAGACCAGGGTGAGCTTGTGCAATTAGAACTTGGTTCACTGTGTTTTTGACATGCTCTCCCAGGAGCTTTCTAAACATTGAAAACCTTTTAGGATGAAGTTCATGTTTTCTTCATGTGCTTGGCAAAGGCAGATATATTGCTCTAGTATAAAAAGCTGAAGTTGCATTTTCCTCTCTCGTGCTCAAGAAGTGAGCTTTTGCATTGGGGGTCAGAAAGGAGACTGTAGAAAAGTTACCTTCCCTAATTTTTATTCACATTGAAGACCATACTTTTGGGTTATGATTTTGTTCATTCTCTAAAGGAGTGTAATTTACGTATGTGTAAGATACAGAGAGTACTAGCATCATTTCCTCAAGGAATAAGAAAATGAATGGATTTTTGGAGAGGGGAGGGCAGAGAGGAAAGAGAGACCTTAAGCAAATAATCTGCAACTATCAAGTGACATGCACTGTCTCTAATAAGAGGATATTTCTTGTCACTGAACTGGAGTGAATGACTCTAACACAATACTGTGCGCTTTGTGGAAGATACAGTGCAGTAATCCCAGCAGCACACTGGTTTTCTGTAGCTTCTTATTATTACCAAAAATAATAAAACCAGTWGACCTGTACCTTCATAGGGAGACTTATTTTTTTCTTATTTTTCTCAACTCCTGGAACAGATATGCCTAATGGCCACACCACAGCTTTTGAGGATAAAACTGGAGGCAGAGGRGTAGCACAGAGATGGGATAAGTTGCCCTCCGAAAATAAAGTTCTGTCTTCAAAGAGTATGCTGCCTTTGCTGATCCTATCAGCAGGCTAAAACTCAGGACACAGAAAATTATTTTAACTTCAACTTAAAAAAAACCAAAAAAACCAAGAGGGAGCTAGGAAGACCAAGCATATTCCATATTACTCTTGCCTCTGAAACAAAAAATTATGTATAGATATCCATGTTTTAAAAAGTCAGCCTTTCTTCTTACATTTGTACACAGTTTCCTTTTTCTTTCCTTACATATTAGAGCTGATTAATTAGCACAAGTTATGAAGAGGAAAATAATTTTGGAAATAGTTATTACCATTTTTTAAGGAAAAGGGAATTTGCACTGACTTKTTTGCAAACCCTACATTTAAATTCATGAGACATTTCTCTCTCTGTTCCATATACATTCAGTGTTTTTACTTTATGTAATCGTCCTAAGCTCTATTATCTTTTCAATATCAGTCAAATGCAGCATGCACTACTGTTTTTTTCTTTAATGGAAATGTAATGTTACTGTTTCACTACCTTAATCACAGCAAGCTGAACTCTGAGCAAACACATGTAATTTACTGTTATAACTGAACCAAAATAAGTTGGAATTAAAGTTTCAAATTAAGACAGTTGGTCCAAATTTGCCACTCCAGAWCACACTGAATACCCACGGGCAAGCTAATAGTTTGGTTTGTAACCAGACCCAAATTCTGGGGACTCAGAACAGGTGATGGTAAAACCCTTCAGAGCACATATAATCTGAAGGAATTTTGTCCAGAACAGAGTGGCTCCTCGGTCATCCATTTCTAACGTTGATGCAACTGATTCACTTTCCACCCACAGTGAACAACACTCAGTGATCCTCTTGCTCAGATGCTCTTTATTTCTGTAACACATTTTGTTATGTTGTAAAGCTTGCAGTGAGGAAATACCTGCTCAGGTATTTTACTGCAAATCTCTCCGCTCAGATTTAGGCAACACTAAAAAACTCCATTAAGGTTTGAATAGCAGGCAACAAGAAAATCCATGTATGTGGATATTTGGAAAGAGAATGAACAATATCAATTTTAATACAGCTGGTAATACAGCTGGAGTTAGCTGGAGACAGTTGTCTCAATGCAAAATGAATTCAAAACTCTAAATAGAGCTTGCTGTTCTCAAATAGGTACAAATGGCATTAGCAGTGTTTGCAAATCCTGAAATGCTCCAGATACCATATTACTGCTCAGCTCCAGTGTGGATGTATTTCTCACAATGCAGTAGTATGTGTTTCATTGCATGTACTCCTGCAGTGTTCTGATATTGTTGAAGATGATTATATTGCAATATATTTTTAATTTATTTTTATTCTCCACATCATAGTCAGATATTTGTTTTTCTAGGAAAGATTGACTCTTCTTGTCATGATTTCCCTTGACAGCAGGCTGTAGTCTCAGTAAATCTTAAATATAAGTATTTTGTATTATTAGCAAATATTTATTTCTCCAATTAGCCACAGAAATGGCTTTCATAAAGTGTGTCACTGAGGTATTTAGAAAAAACCATTGCAACTGGCTGGTGGTTAAGGGAAGTTTCAAGTAGAGATCAGGACACAGTTGCTTTATGGAAGCTGATTTCTTTGTCTTTTACAGATRCACAATATTGTAATATTACCACTTTGTTTAGCAGCTTAATAGACTCAAGAATTTACTGGAAAAGTTTTCAGTGGTGTTTCTTGTCCAGATGAATTATCTGATAGCTCTCTAGCTCAACTGATGTCAGACATGAATGAAACAGTAAAATAAGAGTAAAAGCTTACAAAAATTGGAGAAATTGAGAAAAAAATCAAGGAACACTTACTTTTGAGTATCTTGTACTCCTCACACTTTCCTGATGGAAAAACTGGTGGACTTGCTGCTCCTGTTTGACAYTAATAACTACTTAAGGGTGGCTGTAGGACAGAACAATCCTTGCCTTGAGGAGGAAATGGTGACCACTGTTGTTCCTGGTCACTACACATCTCAAGATGTGAGACCTTCTAGTGTTTATCCTTCCTGGTGCACTAGTTTGTTTTCAAACACTATTTCTTCCTAATGTAGGGAAATGAATTCATAGCCATTAGTTCTTCATCTGCCAGCAATATTTGTCCCATCAAGGAGCTAGCAATGATCACTGAGGACTAGAGCAGTGTTSTGCTAGATAATGCTCAAAGACAGCCAGAATACAACTCCAGTCCTAGAGGATTTCATTGCTGAAGAAAATCCAAGAGTTATAACTGGTTACACAGGCTGATACAGGCAATAGCAAACTTTATTGGTCAGGATGACAGGTAATCCAGGATATTATGACATCCTCTTTTCTCATAGTAAAAGAAAATTATAAAGAAGAGTGAGATAGTATAAAGCTATGCAGCTGATAGAGAACTGCTCAGGGGAAAAGCTTTCCAAACAGAGAAAAAATTTGTAGCATGAATTCATAGGCTGATTGAAGGAGTGGCTGTCACATAGACAGACTATATGTAGAGTATTGAAAGAGCTAAAAGAATTTGAATGAAATTAAGTGGCCTGTAATTTATTGTATGAAAGAAAAGAATGTCATGGTCAAAAATAGAGAATTGTCTTTGCAGTAGCATTTCCTTACCAGTGCAGAAAAATTGCACCCATGAAGGCCAGGGGGAAAGRTGCTGATGTAACTGAACAGCAGATGATGAGAGCCTTGATAAACACTTTAACTGGGGGTTTGGGAAGAATTTCCACATCTGTGGTATGTTACCCTCACTCGAGGTTGTTAGGAGTGAGTAGATGATGATACCCAAGGCACAGTCACAGGGGGGACAGAGGAAGGTGCCATCTATCATGGATAAGGCATGTGCCAGTAAGCACAGCCATAGGTATGTTACTTTCAGTGCAATGTGAGCATTTCTTTTTTTTTGGTGGACTGATACACTGAGATTACTGTGAGTTTCCTATGGAAAGGCTAAATACCAATTCAGACAGTTTGGTAACAAGAGATACTGTTTTGAGTACATGTGCACACACAGCTTAGTCTATGCTCAAAATGCATTAATGTGTAAGTTTAAAATGCAGAGAGTGCAGAGTGTAGAGTGCAMAGGGCTTGCCTGGGTCCTATGTGGCCTGGGAATTGCTGCCTTTAAATAAACAGAAATGGATAATAAACTGAAGGATTCTGTAATGATTTTTTAATGGAAGGGGTCATTCAGGGCCAAGCATTCATTGCTGGTCTAATTCTCAAAAAGGGAGTTATTGTCTTATTATCATTTTCTCAAATGAAAGAGAAAAAGAGCAAGATTTGCAGTGGTCTGTCTAGAGAAAGGAGAGGAGATTGAAGAAGCTAAGCAAAAACTGAGGAAGGAAGAGGATAAAGATGATAGAGAACAGGGTTCTGTGTACGTTCATGCTTTAAATTGCCTTACAGTGCAGGGTTAGCCTTTCTGTACCTGTGTCTGGTCCTGGAAGCTGGCTTCAGTCATCTGTCTCAGCAGCTTGGATCCTAACCAAAGAAGTTATTCCACCACCACAGTGATTTTTCCGTATTTTGCATTCTTTAAATCAAGACTAAATGATAAATGGTAAAGCAGTGTCTTCAGTTAGGGACTTGGTGCCCCAGTTCCTGATGGGGTTTTGTGATTATTTTTGTCAGTTACAATCCAGAGAGGTGAAGCAAAAACAGATGACCAGATCAAATAAAATTTTCTGGACTCGAAAACTGAATAGATTAGTACTGATAGTACCAAAATTAAGAAGGATGTCTTTCAAAGAATAACATGTCATTTTTCACTGTGGAAGCTAAGTTGCCCCACTGAAGCCATTCAGGTATACAGGTGGAAATATTAAGAGTAAATGTATATTTTTTCTTTAATGAAGGCTAAACCCAGCCATGTCTATCAAAACTTCTTCCTCTACTTGCCAAAGAACAGAAGGCCAGAAGCTGAGCAGTAAGTTTAATCTCACAGGTGTGAAAGAGAGTTCTAGTCATGGCTGCTGACTTCCTTTCTTATGTAAGTTTGAATAAAATATTATAAATGTTTGCATTTATAAAATATTTATAAAATATTTATAAAATATTTATAAAATATTTATAAAATATTTATAAAATATTAAAAATGTTTGCATTTTAGCAGCTGACAGATGCAGAGATCTCAGCTGTAGTGAACAGTGCAAGCTGCAGCGCTGCAATGAAGTGCAGTGAAGCAATGAACTCCAGAGAGGAGTTGTGCCTTGGTCTGAGTTCCAGATGTTCATTCTTACTTCAAACACTTGCAAAAATACAAAACCATTGCCTCTCCTTAAATTTCCTCTATGTGTCTGTCATGTTCTAAGATGCAAAGATATCTGAAAAACAGTTTTCACCTCACAAACTTCTTAATAAATGAATGAAAAATGCTATAGGCAGTTTCTGAAACACATACACACATTCGTATAGGTATTTTCTCACTTCATGCCCTGTTTTTGTTTATTTATTATTTTGAGACATTTTAAGTACTATTGAATTCATAGCATTAAATTAGCATACGTCATCACTACTTAAAGCAGAAATATTCAGTGTGCATTTGTCATCTTTCGCAATTATATCGAGCAGCGTTTATATTATTTTTACTGTTATTTCATATTTACTGTGTACAAACACTCTAAGATCTACACTCAAACAGAAGGAGAGATGAAATCATGGCACATCTGTTGTTAGTGGTTTCTAATCATGGTCCCACCTTCTCTGTGGCAGTTTTCCCTGGGTGGGAAGAGGGCTATGGCTGAGGGTTGTGGGCTTGTGTGTGGATGAGGCATGGGATGCAGTTTGCTGAGCTTGAGCATCCCCTTCCCAGACCACAAATGATCCTGAGCCAATCCTGCCAGCACCTGCTCCTCATCCTCTGGACTCTGGAGACACAGCTCAGAATCCTCAACGAAATGCACCAAGRAGTAATGCTGTATCCAACCAGGACAGGGACCGATATGTCCCTGGACAGCTGTGTGTCCTGGCTTGAGGTCAGGACAGGGCTGCCCAGCAAATGCCTTCTCTTTCCTCAGATGATGGCAGAAAAGGGCCAGATCATATCAGAAAGTCTGGTTTTGATGCTCAGTTACCATTGCTAAAAATACCTTTATTTAAAGAGGTACCAAGTGGCTGCTGCCAGCTGCTCTGTAGGGTCTTAAACCAACACCTGGCAATGCAGCTGAGAGTATGTGCATTTGTTTGCCCTGGGTAGCTAGAAGCAAAGGGAAGAGAATCAAAATACCATGATCTCCTAATTTTTGTTCTGTGCTTCTGCATTTAATGAGGTAGCTGATGGAAATCAGAGGTGCTCTCTGCTCATTGCGACACGATGAACCCCCTCAGTGAACTTAAATTTATCCTCTGGCTGCCCTTTCCTCAATGACTAGAGTGAAATGAGGCAATAACCTTATTTGATTTGCACATGCCACAAAACTTTCCGCTGAGGTTAGAGACCTCTGTGCAGCTGATTTAAGCCTGCTGGTTCTGGGTTGGTTTCTTCTTCACACACTGAGTAGATGTATGCTGCAGTCCCATTCCCTCAGGCTGGAAACCACTGAAGTTGATGAATATTAGAAATCCAATGCTGATGGGTTTAAAGGAGAAATAATCTGTTCATGCAGTATGAAAAGTATATATATGATCTAACAGTATGGTTGTACAGCTTTGTTTTTCAGATTCTGCAATGCATTCTAAATATGGTATTTTGGGCCCAGTTCCTAATGAGATCCCTAATGAGAAATGGCAGATTAAAGACACCTCAGCAATAAGGACTAAAGCTGATGAAGTGAGAATTTGCATAATTATGAGCTGAGAACTTTAAGAACATGTCACTCATGTCCCGGTGGAGAGCACAGCTGATATCTGAGACCACAGAGAGAAAATACCATGTAGGGAAACCTGATGCTGTCCTGAGCTCTGTTCCACTGTGGGGAATGTTTGGATTTATGGGCTGTATATTTGTGCTATTCATGTAGCTGTTAACAAGTGAGGTGGAATACACCTGCAAGGCATCTTGAATTTCCTAGAAAAGTAGTTTCCTGCATATGGCAAAATTGTCTTTTGCTTGTCAGTAAGGGAAAAAAAATAAAAATAACAGAGTCAAAAGATTTTGGACAACATTTTCTTAGAATCTAGTTAGTGGAATGGCCACTTTTTTGGGTTTGGATTTGACATCCTGATATTGGCTGTAGCCTGAAAAGCTAATAACAATCTGCTTTCGTTCAGCACAACAATACTACAGCTATGTTTCTGCCRGTGGTAATGTCTCTCTATGAGCAGTAGACACTCGCACTTACCAAAGCTGTGAGTCAAATGAAGCTCAAAGRCTATTTAATCCCTAACTTGAAGCTTCATTTTCCTAACTGCTGCAGCTGTAGTGATTTCCATGGAAATCAGTAGGTTTAACTCATTATTATGGTTTCCTTTGCTTAAAATTGCTTTCAAAACCATTTTATTATTTGTTGGTTGGTTTTTATATTATTTTATTTCTTTCATTTCAGCGAACTGTTCTTAAAGAACAGACTGTATAAAAGATCTGATAAAGACGTTACATTCAAAGTGCTATTTGTGGGTGAAAAACGACCTTTATATATAAAGCCAAGATTTTATTATTAGTGTTAAATTTAAACAGTGCAATCCAAGAATCATTATTAGTTGAGATCTATTTATTATGGAAAATAATACTTCTGCACAGGAAGAAGTTTCTGTAGTAGTAGAGGTAGCATTATTATTATTATTATTATTATTATTATTATTATTATTATTATTATTCCTCTACTACTACAGAAAATAATAATAATAATAATAATAATAATAGTACTGTGGTCAAAATTCTTATACACACACTTCTTGGTTTCTATTGATTTTCCTGATGTTTCATCCAGCCTCCTTCAGTTCCTGTGGGTCCTGAAATGGCCAGTTTCAGTGTGATGGGGTTCAGCGAGAGCATTATGGCATGTCAGTGGCATCTGGAGTCCACTTCTGGGAAGGATATGATGTTCACCATGATGGCTTATTTTTCCTTATRCTTCCTTATGCTAGGAGCTTCTTGGGGCCATTTTTATGTTTGATAACACGTGTTTAGACCTTCTGGTTCCTCATTGATCTGAAGTTCCACATTACAGATAGGTTTTACAGATAGTGCTTTATGTTAGACACTTCTTTGCTCTCCTTGTTGCCCCAAAAAGTAGTTTTGCCCAGCCCAGGTCTGCATTTCTTCAGCTGAACACYAGTGGGTTGTTTAKAGCTGTGATGTCTGCATCCCCTGGCCCATCTCTCTGGTTGTGGCCACACCATATTTCAGTCCTGCATGGAATAGAGGTCATGATACAGTTCAGGCATGCTTCCAACATTACGGGGCATATATATAGAAAATGTTATTATCAGGTAATATTCATCCTGAAGAGAAAAAAAAAATTAATAAAAAACTCAGATGCAAAGACACAGTCCAGTAGAAAACAGTAGAAAATTCCGCATGGTGAAATTTTATCTGTAAATGAGCAAAAGTCACAGTAGGGACCTTAGGGCAAGGWAGGAGCAGGAGGCAAGATTTACAGACACATGTTTACTTATAACTAATGCAATCCACAGCTCTCCATTCATTTATTTTCAAGAATATGTAATRCATTTATTCCTGGGTGAGAGTATGTATGAGTTAACAAGAGACACCAGTCCAGAGATATGTATTAGAAACTGTGAACTGAAAGTGAGCACGCATAAATATTTCATCTTTGGGCATTACTTCAATGCCTGCCACCTGCAAGGGGGTGTCTACAGATGCAGGCAGGACTGCACAGCTGGGCAAGTGTTAGCAGGAGTGCACGCCTTGCATCAGTGGTAAGGCAAAAGGAGAGCATCCTTATTTCTCTTCTACATCTGTAAATTGGCACTTTCTGCATTGCTGTGAACATTAAGAACCACATAAAGGGTGTCAGGTTTTCTCCTTGATTGCACTCCTGTTAATCCATTTAACTCTGTACCACAAACAGTGAGCACAGATCAGCTGTTGTTAGTGATTTGACTGTGCTATTCCCAGATGATAAAACTCTTCCATTTCCCTTCCATTGTAGAAAATGTTGGAGAGCTCAGCAATTCTTGGAAGTTAAGTTATATATAGTGATTAATCTTTCAGAGATCGTATAATCATAGAATATCCTGAGTTGAAAGGGACCCACGAAACCTATTTCTGGCCCTGAACAGGGTACCCCAAGAATCATTTCGTGTGCCTGAGCTTGTTGTCCAAACATTTAATGAACTCTTGTCGGGCTTGGTGCTGTGACCACTTCCCTGGGGAGCCTGTTCCAGTGCCCAACCACCCTCTGGGTGAAGAACATTTTCCTAATATCCAAACTAACCTCCCCTGACAACTTCAGGCCATTCCCTTGTGTCTTGTCGCTGTCACCACAAAGAAGAGATCAGTGCCTGCCCCTCCTCCTCCCCACACAAGGAAGGAGTGAGATCTCCCCTCAGTCTCCTCCAGGCTGAAGAGACCAAGTGACCTYAGCCACTCCTCACACAGCTTCTCCCAAAGCCCTTCGCCATCTTTGTTTCCCTCCTTTGGACACTCTTTAACAGTTTAWTATCTTTCTGATATTGTGGCTCCCAAAGCTGTCCCCAGCACTCGAGGTGAGGCCRCCCCAGGTCAGAGCAGAGCAGGACAATSCCCTCCCKTGCCCGGCTGGTGTTGYTGTGCCTGATGYCCCCCAGGACACGGGTGGCCCTCCTGGCTGCCAGGGCACTGCTGACTCACGTTCAACTTGCCATTGACCAGGACCCCAGGTCTCTTTTTGCAGAGCTCTTTCCAGCATCTCCTTTCCCAGTCAGTACATCCAAGGCTGCCCTGTCCCAGGTGCAGAATCCAGCAATTGTCTTTATTAAACTTCATAGAGTTGGTGATTGCCCAGCTCTCTAATTTGCCAAGGTCTCTCTGCAGGACCTCTCTGCCTTTGAGGGAGTCAACAGCTCCTCCCAGTTTAACAGATGATTCTCAGTTTTGAATGTTTAGTCTTTCACATTACTCTGTAAGGAAACTTTCCATCTTTACAAAACTGAAAATAAAATAATGGAATTGGYTCTGATGGAGAGATGGCTCTGCTGGAATAGTTTTCACGTGTAGGAATCACAAGTCACTCACAGTTTGGATTCCTTTAGGTTTTTTTTTTTAGTAATTCAGGTGCTTGTTGCACTAGCTTGTTGGATGCAAATCCAGGAGTGTGCATAGGAACAGAGGCAGTGTGTTTTTATCAGGAGAACATMAACAATCTGCAGTGCACAGAATAATGACACTGGCAGTAATCATATGGATTCTAGCACCATAGCTAGACTTCCAGTTTGGGCTCTGATGATCCATGCTATCATACCCATTTTCAAGTGACTTATGGTGAGTGCAGATAACCAAGTGAAAAATTCCTTTCAATGCAGCTCTTCCTCASCTGGGTTGCCTCACGCTAACAAAATATGCATAATGCTAGGTAAGAGCTTTCACATTTTCAACTTTATCTTGTCAGTTGAAATATGGCAGTGAAGAAAACTGTGCTTAGATTGATTCAGGCAGATTATGCTGAAAAGCCAGCATTTGCAGTGATTGTTTATTTAAATGTATGAAGGTGAAATACGGAAAACACTCTCTAAGCTGAACTASTGGAATACAGATATATGTAATGTTTGAAAAGCTCTGGCCTTCTTTGCCAATTTCATACCTGTGAACTGTTTGCCAAATAATAAATTACTAAAATTGTAAGTAAACTAGCAAGGTTTTTATATAGATATTCTTAGTATAGCAAGGTTTTAAATAAGTATTCTTGTCCTTAGACTATAAGTGTTCTTGTCCTTAGACTGTTTTGTACTATCAGCTGATAAGGTGGGTTCAGTATTGTCATTCCAAAGTGAGCTTTTATACATGTAATTACATGGAGCTGAGGTAAAAATTATATTGTGTCTAATTATATCTAATATAAATAAGGTATTCTATTTCAAGTGGGTCAGTCAAACTTACAGGAAGAAAATCCAATAATGGGAGGCTTAAATGCAGAACATTTCTTTTTTATTAATTTAAGCCATTTTAAATGCAAAAATATAACATGAAAGCTTACTTTTAGGCTCTTATTTTTCTTTTTTAACAGGACTGGGAGTTTCCACATTTTATGGGCGATGTTGAAGTGAATCTTCCAGGCTTGCCCTCAGCACATATGCAATTCAAATTACCTTATTTCCAAAAGATACTGAAAGAGGAATATCACATACATATAACAGGTATGTAATCTTACAGATTGTGACACTGTCACWCAAGGAAATTCTTCTGTGTAATAAATGTATGCTACCATGGTATTAACCATGGTACTTCCGTGAGTGTGTCCCAGGCATTTTTTCAATCACTTTATCTGCCCATATCCTTATTCTCTGTATATAAATATCTCAAGGATATGAGAAACCCATATCTTACAAATCAGAGAGGCTTGCTGTTTTTCATGGATTTCAGCAACTTCTTGTGACAAGTAATACATAATGTAACCTCAGACATCTTTTATCTAAAATTACTCTCCCAGGGAAATTAGCAGCTTATTTCATCTTCAAATCTCTTGTGCTTTCAGATGCCTTTGCTGTGATTTATGCTAATATCTTTTCATAACTTCGGTCATTCTCGTCTGGCAAAGGCCACTCATAATCATACTTCCATCAGTCATCTAAGGAGAAGCAGACAGTTAAATAACCTCAAATAAAATACAATTGCAGCCATTCAAWTGGATGATACATATAGATAAAAAGTACCTGATCCTTGCATACTGTGAGTCAGTATTTTAATAACAGTAGGGAATGAAAAAGAAAAGAAGGTTAAGTAGGGATAAATATTTTGGTTTTACCTTCAAGCTATACAGAAGGAGTATAGCTCCTCTCTCTACACTGAGAAGAGATGGATAATAATGGATAACAGAAGAATGCAGGTGTGAATTGGCAGGGGTCTTTAACTGCTAATATAAAAAGTCACAGCACATGACACCGCAGAAATAAGATAGATGAGGGCAACCAAGGACACAGCCATATGAAACTCCTGCAGACCAGGGACAAAAGGAGTGTTCAAAGATGATACAAAGGCCAAGAGCTGGCAGGTGAGTCACAAGCTCAGGAGACAGCAGAAGCCAAGGGAARAAAATGTGTCAAGGGAATAATGACACCGGCACTGAGTTGAGATAGACTGAATGAAGCCTCAGAAGAGGTATTTTCAGCAGAGAATACAGAAATGAGATTAAAAAAACAGAAAAGAAGATAAAATTAGAGCAGAAGTTGTCTGTTGGCTATTGAATGAGGAAAGGCAAATGGGCCAGGAGGAATTATGGATTTCAGAATTGGATATAGGTGCCTTGTTGGAATRCTGACAGAGAACAGCCAGCCAGCAAGGAGAGAGAAGAGCTGGGACACATCTGAGGGAGATCTTTGTAGCCATCAGTGCTTTATGGAACAGGATAAAGTAAATTATGTCCCAACCAGTGACTAGAAAGTGCAGAGTGAAAGATGTGATGTGTACATGATGGACACATTTTTCTCTCCAAAGTGAGCAAAAGAAGAAAGGAACAGAGGATAGAAAAGAGTTTGAGCGTGAAATATTTTATGTGAATGATAGGTATGATATTCAGGGAGAGTAAAAATAGATTTCTTTTTTCTCTTTTCTCAAGACTAGGGAATGAATTTGAAGGTGCTCAGTCCCACAGGCTACTGTTATTCCATTGTATAAGGATAAGTAGTGGAATKGATGCACAGAGGAGCAGCAAAAATGACAGAGGCATGGTAGTTTGGGCTGTGTCACCAGATGCAGAAATTTGGCATACAACTAATGCGTGATACAGGAGGAATTGAAGAGCAGAGAACAGTTTTGCTTTGTAGAAGAGGCAGAGACATCAATAATCAGGGGTAATCAAAGAATAAACAAKAGCAAAGAACATAAATTAGTGATCAGAAATGCAACTGCTAGCAGTGCTGCTATTTGAAAATAGGCYAACCAAAGGAAACCAATATTTATGTATTGTAGTCTTCTGCAGAGASGACTAGAGTCCTTTCTGATTTTCTAGTGAGAAAGCATTCTTTTAATGAGGATGAGATAATGAATGAAGGTTGAGGAAAATTCTTCCCTGCTCAGCATTAACAAGATCCATTTATTAGATTCACTARACAAATCAATCCATTTGACTGCACATCACGTATCCTGTCTACTGAGTGCCTGTTTTATCTCAGTGCTACACCACCCTTTAGGAGATCTAATAAACAGCCATAACACATGGCACARGAACCTCCCTTTGGGTAGGTTTTCCTTGAACCATCTGTTCTTGCCATCAGTTCTTGTCTTGGGTTAGGGCATCATCTTGGATCCTTTTCAAACTCTAGTTACTATGTGGATGTGCAGATACTTGAACATTCTACTCAAATCAAGGTGCTAATAAAGGAAAAAGTTGTTTATATATATATATATATATATTATATATATATATGTATATATATATATAACAAGATGAATATAATCCAATCTAAAATGAGGGTAGAGAGTGATGCACATGAATGCAACTGCAGCAGATGACATGGGGGTAGGACAATGATAACAGTAAGGAGCCCAGCCAGCCCTATTTAAACCCTGTTTAATACACAGAATCCAGAATGTTAAATTTAAACATAACATTTCTTTTAAGTAACAAACAGTAAAAGAAGACTGAGACCTGAAGAGATTTTTTTAGTACTAACTATATAGATAAATCCAGGCTATAAATCTATGACCTGTACTCTGATTTTTAGAAACTAGAAACCATTTTCTCTCAAGCAGTGAGGAGAAAGAAAGCATGGCTGACATAACATTTGCCATCTTTTCCTGGTCAAATTTTATTCTTTATTAGTTCTTATACAATCTGGTTTAGTCACTGTTGATTGATATAAATAAAAGCAGCCCTATTCGATACTATTTTTTTCAAATAAGCAGTGGTACCACAAAGAAGCAGCTCTAAGGAAAGGGACATTCAGAGGAGTAAAGGACTTCCAGCCACCTTTCTGTTGGCTCATCTTTAATGGCTTTGTGCAAATTCTGTATGGATGAAAAATTTCACATTTACATGCTCTGTGTTGCCACCTCTCCTGGTTTTATCACAAGGCTTAAGAAAGTTGTTTCTTTTTCTTTTTCTTTTTCTTTTTCTTTTTCTTTTTCTTTTTCTTTTTCTTTTTCTTTTTCTTTTTCTTTTTCTTTTTCTTTTTCTTTTTCT
>NW_026623292.1:2202859-2219285 GCF_030028575.1 Malurus melanocephalus
TTTTTTCTTTTTATTTTTTACTATTTTGTCTAAAAGACTTATCTCCTGAATTCAGTGACTAAATGGGAATTTCAGCTTTCATAAAATAAAGATCATGACTGCAGAGAAAAAAAAWTTGAAATTTGCTTCTGCATAATTCAGTGTCTAAAAAGGTAGATAAATACAACCTTACTAAGTATATTATTTTAACCCATGCTACTTCAAAGTAATAACATGCTTTCTTAGGCCTGACTTGTCATTTCTGAATATTGTTAAGTTGGCAATAATATTGAATTAACATGTCCTGACTGTAGCTGATATGCTTCAGTGTAATTTTAAATTTACTACAAAAAATTTATTGTATTTTTACTGGTAACTGAGTGCCTCATTTCACTCACATTTCTTTGCATCTAGGAACTCCCTGCAAGCATCTACGGAGTATTAAATATTTTCATCCTGTTTTAATACCCACTTTTTTATGAACATCAAAAGTAACTTGAATTCCTGCATCTGCTTAGCTCATCTGGATTTCCCTTGACAGATGTTTCATTGCAACTTTTTAGGCTGATGTTTATGAAAATACATAGTCTATCCTAGTTTCTATAATACCCAGGGAAATTTGTAAAACTTAAAAGCAAATTTTGTTACTTCAGATTCTTTCATGGTTAAAAAAGGCACTGGGGGGGCCTGCCTCATACCCTTTAATAGCAGCACTGGAAATCCAAGAGCATCTGTCATCAAGTATGCAGATAACTTTCAAATAGAAAATGTTAAGSTTTAGGTGTCAAAACAGCTGGGAGATTTTTATCTGTTTATGATGTGTTTCTGAGTGCTGATCCAGCCTGAGTGTCCTTCCATCCAAAGCAGAAATCATCACCTTCATAGCTGGGAAGTTCCTGGCATGGCTGGCTGTGAGTTAAATCAACAGTGTGTCTGCATTCAGCCCAAGCATTGCCTGCACAGAGTAGCCTGAGGGAGTCTGTGGGCAAAACCAGAAAGGTTAGAGGTAAAAAAAAAGCTGTCCATGCACAGAGATGTGAAAAAAATCTCAGAGGATTTACATCTCAGATCAGCTGTGAGAGGTCTGTCTCTGTGCATGTATCTCGCTAATAACACTAATGTGACAAGAAGATGGGAAGAACATTTCAAATGTTTTACAGCAGTGTCTGAATTGTTTTAGACACAAATTACAATTGAGATAGGAGTCTAAAATCAGCATTTCCTACACTAGCCTCTGGCTGTGGTTGTACAGCATGAGGCTGCTTGCGTCTAGCCTTGTTAAGTGGAATTTTCACGTTACCTCTCGACCTCAGGAAGGATGCTGAAGACTGACTTCTACATGAGATCCTTCTTTTGGGGGATGAATAATCTGTTCCAGAGCGGACATGCAAAAATAAAACTGCTCCAGAATCAGCAGCTGCTTTAGAATATTGGGATATATTCCAAACGTTGCAAGGGAGATTGCCCAAAAATGTTCAGATGGTGAAAACATGTGAATTCCTGGCAAAGGGAAAAATAAAAATCCGTACTTCTTTCAACATGAGAAGGCCCCTGGCATTCATGTGCAGTGCACAGTTGTTCAGCTTCAGCAGGGAGGGGAGACTGTTTCTAAGCAGAGTTCTGCATAGGCTGGTGTTCAGAGCAGGGTCCCATGATGCCACARGTGGAGTCATTCCAGGGTCGATGATTCTCTTCTGGTGAGTGCTCTAGCCAGGGGGATACAATCCCCTTCCACAGCCATGGTGTCTCAGAAAACAGGAATAAATTTTCATCCCCAAATACTGCTGTTAGTCTAAAATGCCCATAAAAACACTTTTGCATCACAGCCTGACAAGGGCACTCACACTCTTGGCTAACTGCATATTTCCAGTTTTTCTTTTGGAAGATCTTTATTGCACCAAATTGCTGTATTGTACCATGTTTCCAGATACACCAAATCATATTTACAACTCTCTAAATATTACATGTAGCATCTAAGAATGTCAGTGCTGTGAAAGCCAGTCATTAACCAGGTCTTTTTTTAGGTAGCACATGGCTGAATGACACAACCCATTTTCCCACATGATTTTCCTCATTGTTGACTTCAATGAAGACTGGATAAAATTCTTTTCAATTTGCTGAAATAATTGACTAGCCTTCCAGTCTTAAGAGTTGATCTTACTGCATCCTACCATGTCAAATTTTGTCTTTTAATAAACCACCTTCCATCCAAGAAGGGCTAGGTGGGGTCAGTCAATGTTCTTGGCCACACAAATTTCGCTGGAGTAGAACCAACACTAAAGCAACAGTGATACTGATGCTGCAGAAACTGGCTAAGAGACAAGTTAAATGACTTCATAGTGTGGGGCTCCAATTTCCTTTGTTGCTTTGCATCTGGAATGAAACCTGAAATATTTTGAAACAAAATTAGTGTCTGTAGCTTCATAATATGTTTATTATGACCCTTTGCAAAACTACAAACTTGAATGTGGTTTTTCTCAAGATCAAATCATGATTGACTTTTAATGTACCTAGCTCATTTCCTATGTAAGCTTGAAATATGGCTTAGAATTTGCTATAAAAATGATTGTGTTAAAATTAAGTTGCAATAGACAATCATTTATTATACATAGATTATACACATATGAAGTTATAATGTTAAAGGTTGGTCAGTATATTAAGTCTCTCTATAACTATGTAGGAACACAATGACATTTTTCTGCTGCAAAGCATCATGGATCTAGGATTGCTTGGTTGGCTTATTTGGCTGTCATGACTGCTGGTACAGCAGGGAAGTACCTTTCTTGAACAGGGGTAGATGGCAGAGAACACTGCTCTAGAAGGAGATAAATTATTTCTGTAACTAACCAAGACAACACTAACTCAGTCATTTTGTGTCTGAGGAGATTAAAGAAGCCCTTGACTACAGGGATTACTGAGTAGGAGCAGAAAGATGTAATTGTGTTCATATATGGTTATGGCCAGGCTGTTACTCATACACAGCCTTTGGTTCTGGTGACAGCAGTATTCAAAAGAAAAGGAGAAGCCATAGAGCTCATCAAGCATTACACTGATGCAGAGGATGGAAAAGTTGTCTGGAAATGAGAAATTTAGGGAATTTTGAGAAAATCCACTATAGAACAGCAGCGATTCTCAGTCAGCTAGCTGATAATCAACTCAGCAATTCTCAGTCAACTACCATTTAGACAAACAGTTCTCACTTCGTTAAGTGGGGTGATGGGCCTAAGCTGTTTGTGTAGCCCACACTGACCCAACAGTYCCAGCAGCAGAGCTCAGGGCTTTGCCTCTGCCTGCCTAGCTCTGACTAGGAGTTGAGTAACAGAGTTTCCAGTTCAGGCTTTTTATGAAACAGGACCAACATATCTTCCTTAGATCAGATGAACACTTAAATTCTTAATGTAAAAGGGGTGGAGCATTTTAAAATTTTCATTGTAACTTGCRTTTAGCCTATTTTTCCTAAGGAAATGAGAATTATGTGATTCTGTTCAATGCATTTCCCTCTATGAAACATTCAGCATCAATAACTTTTGAACCCATRGTCATTTTCAAAACATTTTTCAGACAGTAAGAATACGAAAAGTAGTGATATTATCCTTCTGTCCTAAGGAATGGTGGTAATGTAAAGAGGAGTAATCTAAGTTAGTGCTCAATGAGGAAAAAGCAAGAAGTCAGCCATTATATTATTCTGCTTGGCAGCAGCTATTGATCAGTGAATCCTGTGTCTCTCTTTTGGAAGAAAGACGTGATGGGGAAACTAGAAACATGAAACACRTGGCAAACATCCACAGGAAGCACCAAGTTGCATTGTATTGCTTGTCATATTATTTCATACTTTTACATCACTTTCAATATCTTAGTGTTGATTTAAGAAACTTAAATATTATAAAATGTGASATAATATTCTGAAAAGACAGTTTTCTTTAACATGTCAATTATAATATTAACAAAATCCCAGGGAGAAATCATAGGATGGTTTCAGCTGGAAAGGACAATAAAGATCATTTGGTTCCAACCCTACCATGAGCAGGGATACCTTCCAATACACCACTTTATTCAAAGTCTCWTCCAACCTGACTTTGACAGAGTTATTCAGGACTTATAGGATTGTCTGCAAGGTCTTTTTTGTTCAGTTTTGGTTTTGGACAGTGAAAATAACACAAGAGAATGAACATTTTTCTTCATTTTCAATCTATTTAATCTAAAGTGAAGAGAATTATTAAACATAATTGCTAAATACAATTGGAAAATTCTGGTTATACAGTTAGAACACACATGCTTTCAGGAACTGGAATCCATTTACTCTTTGTAAGTCACTAGCCTAAATAATTTGATATATACTCTAGTACATTAATTTTCTTTTCACTTGAAGCATACTTAAATACGATTCCCGCACAGACTAAGATCATTCATCACCAACAGGAATATTCCTGTATGTCTTTTCACTTAATGCTGACATGTAGATTTTCCAGGTTCTTGGGTGGTGGCAGCCATCACTGCACAGGTAAGCTCTTAAAATATGTCTAACTAGAATGTAAGACATTCTTTGACTATGAAAATAGTATTGTTTTGTGGATTCATAGACACAGATCATAAGAAAAGCTAAGCTGACTAGACTCTGAAGTCTACAATCAGCCCTCTCTATTTCTCAAGGGTGTGATATCTCTAAATCACAGTTTGTCTGATAGCACACCTGAGTATGTCTGCAGACCATGACAATGTCAGTATATACTCTTAAAATTAATATAATCACCAACCTCAAAAGCTTCAGTCACTTCAGTAATTCCCAGAATATAAATGGTTCTATCAAATATGGCCTTTTCATGGAAAATTTCCATATGAATATTTTTTAAAGCCCTGCAGTTAATGCTTTTTTAGCATTTTTTTAGGCTTCTTGATCTATACCCCAACACTTTGTCCAATCAACTGGTCACTAACAAACTGTAATGTCAATTGAATAGATATATTCCTATGCTTGTGTTGCAAAATTATTCTGTGTCCACACGTAATTGTGAAATTCTAAGGGATATTCAAYATAAATCTGACTGTGGTGGAAATTTATTTACAACTTTTCTTTAMAGATTAATAAAAATAACTTTTTTTTCCTCAGAGTATCTTTTATGTATGATGCCTTTTGTACTGCTTCCAAAATGGATCTATCTGATGACAGAACTTTCTTTTTCCAAACAGGCAAATGGTTTAACTATGGAATTATCTTCCTTGTTTTAATCTTGGATCTGAATATGTGGAAGAACCAAATATTTTACAAACCTCATGAATATGGTCAATATATCGGYCCTGGACAGAAGATCTACACAGTGAAGGACTCAGAGAGCTTGAAAGACCTCAATAGAACTAAGCTATCATGGGAGTGGAGATCCAATAACACCAACCCGCTGACCAACCGGACCTATGCYGAAGGGGACATGTTCCTGCACAGCAGATTCACAGGCTCTAGCCTTGATGTCAAATGCCTGGCTTTTATTCCAAGTTTGCTGGCTTTTGCATTGTTTGGTTTCTTCATCTGGTTCTTTGGGCGATTTCAGAAAACTGACCAAGGCATGGAGAATTTAGACAAATCGTACACAAGAATGAAACGAAAGTCACCGTCAGATATGGGAATGACACGAGAAAATACACAGGTGTTAGAAGAACCATTGAATTTTCAAGAACCCCATATGGTATCCATAAAATCAGACTTAAGTGAAATAGTTTTTAATTCTTCTCTCCTGACTTCTGAAAACTTGAACGCACAACTGAATGAACAAGACAGCCCTTTACAGCCAGTACCAGAGTCCTCTGTCCCTAAGAATAATCCTGTGACATAGAAGCACATACCCAGGAAATCAGTTTAAATAAGCAGTTACTATAAGATTGCAGTTTTACCTTTTGTAAGTTAAGATTTACATAGTGTTTAGAATAAGAAACTCAACCTATACCAAGAGGTGCTCAGCATGCTTTTTCTAGGAATTTTGATTTTTATTTGTATTATAGTACGTGCCTATTGTATATCTAACATTCCTTTATAGATTGCTTCCCAAAATTGCACAAGCTATTTATGAATACATTAACTGTATAATAGTGTATTAGATGATTACTTGCAGGTATAAAATTCTACCGTGGTGGTGCCTTGAGACATTAAACTGTTTTTTAACTCAATGCCAGGTGTATAGCACAGTTTCTCATCTGTTTTGCAAAGCTTTTTGTATATGTTGTTTCAAGTATCATTTGATGTCTTGACAGAGAAGATAAATATACTWATTCCTAAAGAAGGTTTTCTGTTAGGGCATTACAGCTTGACTTTGTTATTTATTCATCTGTGAAATCAGAGATTTTGATGACCAGACTGCAGAGAAGCATGTTGATTACCTTTTAATTTTTCTGGCTAGCTGCCAAACACAAATACAAATTTATTATGCAGTAAGCAGCAGAGACATAATACAGCATGGGTCACTAGTTGTGAAAATATGAGTTTCTCCATCAGTAATAGCAATTAGGTGATAATGCCTAATTATGTTTTTCTTAATTAAAAATAAACTGCTCCTTGATTAAAAGTTTTGCCCTTCACCTTTTAGAAACAGGGGTGAAAATACATGGTTGAAGCAACTCTTTCCATCATCATTCCAACCCCATGCAACATCAAAGAGCCAATGGAGTGATTACAATAAAGGACACAAAGCCCATTAAATCCAGTATTTTTGCAATTCAGTGCAGATATGGTCTGGGTATATATGAAATAAATGGAGGAACACACTGCATATAGTCTAATTTCTCCAAATATTGAAGAAATGTTTAAGGTTTTTAATAAAAATAAATTAATACTTGAATTTTATTGCACATTTTCTTTTTCTTCTTCATTCATTATCTATGTGTATTCATAACCTGGAATCAGAAATAAAGACAAACTGGGGTTTTTGGTTTTTTTKSYTTTTTTGAAGGGGACTTGGTAATGTGAATTTCTCTGCTCTATGATTGAACTGTACACACTACAGAAATTGCATATCTAAAACATCAGAAAGACTCTGATTTGCCTCTAATTTAGCTCTATAAAATGTTGTTGCAAGTTCCCAAATAATAAGTAATTTTTAAGTCTGAATTATTTCCCTGTCACTTTCTGSTGTTGCTGTATTTTGTCTTTGTGACTTTTTTATCTCTGTTGGTTTTGATCTATTTGCTTTTAAGTTTTAAGAATGCTGAATTTAGCATGCATAATAGAACTATGCATTTATTAACTGTCACTTGAGAAMAAATTTTAATAAATATCATTCAACAATTGTTTATTATGAGGCAGGAACACATTCTGTTGGTTTTGCAATTTTTTTTAAACATTTTACCCATGCATTGCCCTATTTAAATTCATAAATATTTCTGACACTAAAAAGGACAGACAGCATCACAGTGATGTAGAAATCAAATATTTTGTTTATGAAATCTTGAATATTTCATCAGGAGAAATTTCACTTTATAATCATATTAATTTTTTAACCATTAAAAATTATGACTAAAGCCAAATCTATTCACTTTTGCCTACTGCAGCCTATAAACTTGTTTAATTGACTAACAATATAATCAAAGACAAGCCATTAATAACTAATGATAAAACAGCGTGGGATCCTGCTTGTACTATACAAGAGGTGATATACTGATGTTTGACATTTAAACAGCATTTGATTTYTTAAAAAGTTGCAGAAATAGCTGTTTAATTTTGCACATACATGCTTCTCTGTATGTTTTGGACACTGTAARCCCAAGTAGTGAAAATCTCTTGTTAACTCATTTTTCTATTTGTGCAGAGTGGTATTTAAATACCTTAATATGTAGGCAGAAAAATGAAAGAATTACTTGAGCCTAACAGTCTGCATGATTACTTGGCTCTGAGGCARCTCTTATTAAGCAACTGATTTCACAGCTAAAGTAATTCCTTGACCTCATATTGAGTTGATGCTTTTAAGGTCATTATAAGCATTCATGAAAGAGAGAAAACATCAAATAATTCTAGATTTTGCATGAGTATTTAAATTAATGGTCAAGCATAGAGACTGCTTGTATCATGAATTCATCAGAAGTTGAAAGATTCAGTGTAACCACTCGCCATGGTCAGCTCATCTAGTTAATTAATGGAGAACAGACTTCTCTATCATGTAGTCTCATTTGTAATCACACACATAGATAGGAGAAGTGAGGACTATTTCCATTCTCYAGTTCAGTGTTAAGTTTGAGAAGCATGAGTTAGGCAGACAGGCTTGCCCCCAGCATCTCCTGAAACAGGCAGAGGCTTGGGAGGTGAACACCCTAAAGGTGATTCAGTACCTAACTCAGTCATTTATCTCTGCRTTACTGAGTGGTGCAACTCAGCCAGAACAGCTTTGTGGAGTAAACAGTTGGTGCTGAGGACCCACAGTTTGTGTATTTCAGGGATTTACATCAGTTTAGCTCTCRTTTGGCCCTAATAGAGTGAATGAATATTAGTGGCTGGACACTTGCAGAGACCATGTGAACTGAGTTAGGGAAGAGTAAGTGGGCACACTCACAACTRCATTCCTGAGCTGAGCTGCTAATGCAGAGTCAGTCTTCTTCCCAAAATGGAAATATTCCTCCTCCAAGCATTCATTGTTGTCAACTCTTGTTCACTTTTAATATTCTGAAATCTTCACTGGCTCCAAACAGTCTGAAATGCTTTCTAGTCTAGTACCCATAACTGGGATCTTAAATATGAAAGTTTGACCTTCTCCTGGAAGCCTAACTATTGCACAAATTTTTAGGCTTTTATTTCTTTTCCTGAGGAAGTCGAAAAATCCATAGGGGGGGAGAAACTTGAGGAAATGTCATTTTTTTTCACAAAACTACACATCTCCATTCTGCCCTCTGTAATGAACCATCTAGCAGCTGCCATCACTGCAGGGCTGGCCTGTGTCTGCTTTGTCAAAGATCAGATYTGGTACAATACCTCATCTTTTACCATAAATACATTGTACAGTGATGGATGATAGAAAGCACCTAATATAGCATATATATAGAAGACACATTTCTAGGATAAGCACATAAGATTTATGAGTCCACAGGTGCCCATAAATTGCCTTAGCATCCTCAACAATTACCTTTACTGAGATGAAAATGACATGAAGCAAATAGAAGGTAAGAATTTTTGTAGAAAGTACCTTAAATATAATATTCATGCTCATGGAAGTGTATAGATATCTTCAAAAACCACACGTATTAAAAGGATATGTGTATGTACACTAGGATCCTAGGATGCTTTATTACTGCCCTTTTTATGCTACATTGCTCCATCAGTTACTTATTCCAGGTTGTTTCATCTCCTTTGCCTCTATTTCTTTTACTGAGAAAATGTAAGGCTAAAGAAAGAGCATTTAATTGCACTATTTGCTTCCCCAAGTTATGTCTCTGTCTAATTTATCCAGAAATGAAATTTGTTCTATTTTAAAAGATTTCTGTCCTTTCCAACTAGTATCATCATACTTTGGGCTACAGCACTGTATTACAGTATGTGTTAAATCATTGCTTTTCCTGCAGGGAATGGAATCCATCATGACAACCACCTGGAAATAAAGAGCAGGCACCTCACAAAGACTGGAAAGGCAGCAATTCAGTTCCTTACTAGACTGGCAAGCTCATTTTCCCACAAGTGAACAGGTTATGACTCACTAGTAAAAGATGTAACAGATTTTTAATACACTGGCCTTAATTTTAACAACCTTTAGAAGGGGCTCAATGGGAGAGAACTTTTTATCAGACTATAAAGCTGAAGTTACGTCCTGCAAGCAGAGTGTTTCAACTTTTTCGGTTGCATTTAAGAGTAACCATCTTAAACTTTGAGCAGATTGCAAAACCATAAAAATTAGACCACACWGTGAGTAAAAATATGAAGGTGATTCACTTGTCGCTTCCTGGCACAGGCTGGAGACAAAACACATTTATCAGATGTTTGAGTGGCCCTGTGCTTGTGATTATGGATAGTGACACGCAAAGATTTGAACTGCGTTTGTTACCAAACAGGTGCAGTCCCTTTATCAGCAGAGGTTCTGCTGCCTGCACCAGACAGACCAACTCTTCTGCCATATGGYTTGTGTCCTGTTCATCCATTCTAACTTGCAAATGGCAAAGGAGTTATTCCTTTCCCTGTGCACTCAAAGCTGTCCCACGGGGAGCCTGGGCTCCCTGCATGTGCTGTGGCACATTATTGCAATGCCTGATATACTCCAACCAAGGACAACCAAGGACAGGCAAAAGCRGCGAGTCTGGTCTGTCAGTTTTACAGCCTTGATGTGAAGATGAATGACTTATGTGACCATTTCGGAAGCAAATCAATATAAACAGAAGTCCTGTTTCATAGGAACACAAAGGGACAAATGAAGAGACAGGAAATCACTAGAAATCTTTTCCATCCCCTTTAGATATTCAAACAGAAGCAGAAAGTCCCTGTTCCCAAACATTCAAATACATTTCCCAGCTTCCAGGTGAATTTTGGGTAAGTAGATCTTCTGGGTGTCTTGGTTTTGACACCATCATAACTCCCTCCTAACACTTCCTCTTCATGGGGGAATGTCAGCAGGTTTTCACTGTCTGGGGGAAAAGAGTAATGTTCTGAAAATGAAGCAGGAGAGAAACTGTGAGGGCGAAGCTCAATGAGGATGGTATTCTCCACAGCAAACTCCTTTTTGGAGAGATGAAAAGCATGAATCCAACTGTTTTGCAAAGAGGAGTGAAGTAACAAAATCAAATCCTTTCATATGCATATTTTATATCAGCAGCACAGTCACAGAGATACTTCTAATCTCATGCTYTTCTTTTAATGTGTAGCAATTGGGGTGTGCAGAAGAGCAGCTTATCTGATTCCTGCAGGMAGGTTATAGACCTGGCTCTCATGCTGTTTGTGACATCTGGAGCACTTCTCTTCATACTGAATTCCTCCTYCTCTTCCTTTTCCTCTCCCTTTTTGCCCCCAATAGTCCATTTCATTCTTCTGTTTTCATCTCCAATAATCTTTCATTGTTGGTGACCTWAACCTCAAGTTACCCTCCAAAGGCCTGTAACTGCTGTTATTGATTCAGTGCCATCTGTATCTCTCTCCCTCCCTTTCAGGAGGGATAAATGTGGATGGTGACTGCTCCGAGACRCTGCATGCCTTGCTGACCTTTCCTTTGAGAGCTTTGAGGGCACATAAAGGCAATGTGCTGGTGGCTACTGGGTCTTTTGGTCAACAAAACACACACTCAGACATGGCTGTGGTTTCAGTGTTTAATTGTTTACAAAATCATTTGCTGAAAGCARGTTGAGCTTGAGCCAACAGCAGCTAGAGTTAATGTATTCCACAACTGCAGTGGCTCCAGCTGCTCCAGATGTTTCAGGACTTTTGTGAGGTTCATTCCTTGTCAGCTGTGGCAGCATTGCTGAGGATGCTGTGTGGCTTAACTTCAGTGTCACCCAATGATAGCACAAACCTAATCCCACAAGTAGAGATCATTTCCAGTAACCATTGTTTCCATGTTTCCATGGTTACTGGAGAAATKTCTATTTTTGCTTCATGAAGCTATTAAAAAAAACAGAATGTCTTCCAAAATCTTTGCAAGGTTAAAGTTAAATTATGAGTAGACAATATAGCCATTTTTGCTTCATCTGTGCCATCGCTTTACTCCCTTTTCACCCTTTCCATTGCTTTTGAGCTGCTGGTCCACAGCAAAGCTACTCCTCAAAAATAACCCAAAAGGGGGCAGCTATCAAATTCTTTCCTATGGGGTTCTGGACAGACTTCAGACATCATTCATTCAAATTAAAAGAAAAAAAAATTGATTCCAAGGTCCAAAGAGTTTCTCATTTATATGAAAACAGTTAAAGCAGATGCAATGGAAGTTGGCAGTAAGCTTCTGCTCCATTTTAATAGCAAGTCTGCCTACAAGGGCCAATATAATTATTTTTTGAACCTGTCAGCTACAGGTAGGCTTGCTGTGTAGTATTTAATGAAACCTCCATGGAAATGTGTGTTGTTACACTTAAAAAATAGAGTGGTTTTCTCCAGTTTTCAAGCCCAGGCAATACCTCTGTCACCAAAGACGGCACAGTGACAGGTCCTTAGTTGGCAGCCAGTCTGTCCCAACAGATGCTTGAAGATCATGTACAACCATTCAAAGGAACAAGCTCAGGTCTATGTGAGCTGTATGGCTCTTTTAGGTCACTGCTCCTGCACAGTTTAATCCTGTTGCTCTGAGGAATGTCACAAAGACAGTGTAATACTGCTCTGACTGGACTTCAAAGGTGTCTGCTCCATTTGGATGTATTTCAGTGCCTTTCAAAGTACCCATGAAGGAATACATACAAATAGCCCAAATGTCTCTCCGGGTGTTTTAAAGGCTCCAGCTTTACATCACAGAAATATCCACCCACTTTTTGGAGAACCAAGCAGTTTACAAGACCTTTCTTAGAGGAGATCTCTCTGCCCCATCTTCTGGGGTCACTGGAAACATACATTTTAAAACTACCCACTCATTGTATTGCACTTGCAATGACACTACTGTCACATGTAAGCCTCTCAGACAACTACAGAAATGGGAAAGGAACTGCTTGAAAAATTTGCAATACAAAAATGCAGAAGYAGAGAGGAAAATTAAAAGGCTAATACATGAAAATATTTGCTCAATTTCATACATGTCTGGTATCCCCCTGCTCATCTATTTTATTAGGACTTCAGTCATTCTAGTTTTTTGCTGTCAAATGTTTACTCCATGTCATTCACATATCCATGACCATGGCATAGTGCATCCCAGGAGCAGGATTAGGCATATTTCACCCTTACACAAAATTCAGCTGGAGAAATCAAGTTTTTGAAATCAGAAGGCAGTTTTGCTACCATCAGATCCCCATTGGCTCATGTCATGAAACTGCCTCAGGGTAACTGCCATCTTCCTCTACTGCATTTTGGGGTTTCCTCCAGAAGAAACCAGTCTGGCTTCAGACACTGTGATCTGGAAAACAGACTTCAACAGTGCATCAAGTAACAGCATGCAACATKCAAAGGAGTTACAAAGCCACTCTTTTATCCCCTCAAATGGTGACATCCTCTCATTCCTTTGCAAATCATGACATCCTCTTGTTCCTTTGCAAATGATATTTCACAAAAAGAAAGTAGTTAAATTCCTTTTCATAGTTATAGTGAAGACTGCTGGTGTTTTTGTGATGGAAGCTTCAAAATTTATACTGGCTTATGTTTTTCCTTCAACTCCATCAAGTGTCACTGAGAAGCAATGCTGGGAGTTCAAAAGACAAGCAACAAAAAGTATTCTGCTAGCATGTTCCTGTCATGTACACTGTGAATGCATTAATTTTTACTTGAATTATGAAWCAGAGACCTGTAAAACAACAATCTATAATGGAATTCTGCACCCGGAATTCACAATACCTAATAGCCTCATCTGAGATGTGAAAGTCTGCATGTATCAGAGTAATGAATACTGGTTTTAGGGACTAGATGAGGGGAAGCATAGCTGAGTGAAAGCACATAAGCAGAAGAAAGTGGCAAGTACTGTGCTATATCTCTGCCTGCACAGAGCCAGGCTCGAGTGTTTTGCCATTCAAGGTCAATGTGGGCAGACAGAGGGAATGGTGAAAGGCAGGTGGTGGCACAAGCACTTTTAAACACACATCTGCTGGCAGCTCAATCATCCAGACTTAAGCTTTTCTTCCTCCCAGTTGCTTGAGCCAAAACTTAACTTCAAATAMTATTGGAGGATGCAAGATTGCTGAAATTTTGTCTTGCTGACKGAATCTTTTTTGAGATTTATTCAATGATGTCTCCAGTTTTAATAATATAAACTGGGTATTCTTGTTGAGAGAAAAGCCTGGATATCTTTTTTTCCTCACAGCATGGGAGATTTACCAGATAGTATAGCAACATTTTCAATCAGAGTTGTAACTGAAGAAAAAAAAAAAAAAGCCTAAAACAATCTAAAAGGGTTGAAACCAAAACTCAGCAGCCTTTTAGATAAGTGTAATAAAAAGAAGTCATGTTCTCTATTCTGACAGTTTGTAGAAACCTGAGCTTACCTCATATGACCCAAAGTTATTTCAGCAATGTTCTTGTTTGGTATTCCTTGGTAGAAGGAATGACTTTGAACTGTGAGCAGATTCCCGATTTAATTTTAGAAGAAATCAGTGTTCCCCTCCCAGAATGATCTGCAGCTGGGACTGGTGTGAGTGATCTTGTTTGCAGCCCYAGCACAGTCTGGGAATTTACAGAAAAAGAACAAATTTCTCAGTCCTGCCTGCAGGTGTGGCCTGAGAACCCAGTTTTGTGTGCAAAGCTGATGTAGGTCCTGTGGTGCAAAAGAATTTGCAGATAGTTACGGTATCCTATGTACTGCTTTGATGACACTTCCTCTGGCTTTTTTTCATCACTTATTTGAATTGTGCCTGCTCTCTAATCAATTATTAACTTCCCACACAGACCATTGGACTCAAGAGCATGGTGGCCTTAAGCAATGTCCCTGGATTCACCCTGGACACAAARGTGCAGTTGTGTTCCCTGGCTCACTCTGATGGAAGGATATGAGCCCCATTACAGAGGAGCACCTGCTTACAAACATTATTTCCCCAAAACCATGCAACAGAATTAACTCCAATAGAAAGTAGAAAGTTTCTGAGCAGCTGCATGGGTTGGAGGGTGCTCCCAGGAGTTGGGTCCCASCAGGCACCCAGGGATACCATACACTGGATTTTCAGCAGCACTGGGAGCTTCAGTCACACTGGAAAAAGTAGGTCAATTCCAGATAATTTATTGTGTTACCTAATTCAAAAAGTGTTGCACTTGCATATCCCAGCAAGGGAAGTGATGGCTGCAGCCATGGGGAAAGCACAAAGAAGATGGTGGTAAGAGTGACTCTGAGGGGCACCCTTTTTATGAAGGACATGAGGGATTTACCAGGGATGTCACTGAAGATGCACAGCAGCGCTTGAAGAGTTTCAAACTGCCCAGACTGTTGTGAGCTCCCACTTCTGGTTTGCTCTATCTAGGAAGTTCCTCTAGTGATGAGGATGGTTATCCCTGGTAGCACTGAAACACAATGTTTTCTTTTCTGGATCTAATTAGCCAAGAGATGTTGCCAGTCATACTCCATGACTGGCCGGGGGTCAGTTCCTTGAGTAGTCTTTATCTCACAGAGACCAAACTGAGTTTCTTGTTCAGTCAGGGCCTACAAGGGTTAAAAATCAATATTCCAGCAGGCACTTGGATTCAAGAACATACCCTTGCAACAGAGACATCAGATGTGACACAAGTAGGGCGTGCAGTAGGATCAAACACCAGACTGTGCCACCAAGAGCACATCAGCAGCTGAGTGTCTAAAGCAGCAATCTGTTCAAACAGCAGCGAGGGGCACAGAGAACTCAGGGTAAGAAGGGTCAGGCCTGTCACTACTGTAATGTTTTAAAATGGCTTTCTGGGGACTTTTAGAGCTCTTCTACAGGGAAGTAAGATGTAATCAATGCTGGAAATGGAGGAAAAGGACTAGTTACAGTAGTAAAAATCTGTTGTAAAAGTGTGCTGAATTGGCATGTCTTGATGGATGTGGGTGCTCCACTCTTTTGAGAACATGAATATATATGTAGGTGGAAAAATACAGATTTGAACTTTAGCTGAAAAGATTGTGAACTGAGGTGCTTTTCAGGCACTTGTTCTTAAAATGAGAAAAAAAAAATTCCAACTCAGCCTTTCTCCCTCTTCTTTTGTCAGGACTGTGACATCTGGTAGCCTGTAGGAAGCATCAACRTGCTACAGTACATCAAGCTAAGACTCTAATGCATGGGCAGGGGTAAATGACCTTTGGATGAGGTAGAACCTCCAAGTGAGAGAAGAAATGGAGTCTGACCACTGYAGTTTGTGGCTCAAAAGCACAGTTTTCACATATTGGCACGAGATGTTGGATGTAAGTCCAACTTCAGTACTAAGCTGGTCTAGGGCAGTGACCACCTATGACCTGAAGACTAAATTTCAGGATTCCCAACAGCTCCTATGTTATCCCCCAGTCCACCCAGCAGGTTTAGGGGAAGGTAGTTTGATTCACTCTGGGTGRCATGCAGGAGAAACAACAAAATTCTCAGGAGGCTCATTAAAAAAACTTCTGCTTGCAAACTTAAGGCCATTGAGGTATAATAAAGTACTTGGCRAATTTTAAAACAGCATCCAGACAAAGTAAGGCATTTCACAAACTTCAACTAAGCAAATTTAAACTTAAGCCACTTTATGTACCCAGACACAGCAAGACATTGACTGGAGTTTTCAGTCTGGCCTATAATATATTTTGAGAAGAAATTAGGAGAAGAAAGAAAAGAGAGGAAGGAAGGAGAGAAAGAAAGAAAGAAAGAAAGAAAGAAAGAAAGAAAGAAAGAAAGAAAGAAAGAAAGAAAGAAAGAAAGAAAGAAAGAAAGAAAGAAAGAAAGA
>NW_026623292.1:2219395-2262410 GCF_030028575.1 Malurus melanocephalus
AAAGAAAGAAAGAAAGAAAGAAAGAAAGAAAGAAAGAAAGAAAGAAAGAAAGAAAGAAAGAAAGAAAGAAAGAAAGAAAGAAAGAAAGAAAGAAAAAGAAAAAGAAAAGAGAGAAAGAAAGACAAAGGAAGACTAAGACTAGAAAGATATTACCACTCATGAATCCAGTGGTAAGACTTGATTGTTGAAATTTAGATGTCCCTTGGTCAAAGCAATGGTCACAGTCTTGATGCAATAGAGGTTGGTGGTGGGGGGAAGCCTTCGAAACACAAAGCTCAGTGCATTAATGTATGTTCAGATATYGGTGGGATTTACCACATACCTCCCATGTGTTGGGTTTTACAGTGATGCAACACTGTGGATCATGCTGGAAGGCCCCAGAAATGAGGTCTTCAGGGTGGGTGCTTCAGGGGTCTTTGATGGTTTATGACACCTTCTAAGACAYGACAGCTGCCTCTCACATCAGCATTGTAGGGGTAAAGCCCCATCAAAAGGGACAAATACCTTCACTCACTGTGTGAATGTCCCGGTACTTCCTACAGGGAGTTTCCATACCTGAGCCAGTAGTGTAAGGGAGGACATGATAAAAAGCATTATCTCACCTGGCAGGATCTGCTTCTTATTGGCCTCTTCCCTTATCTGGCTCAGCCCCAGTTTTTTGCTAAACAAAGTTGGATTTGCCACAGTCACCCTCTGCACATGGRCTGTTTCCTTACACATGGTCAGCAAACCTCCCTGCTTTTGCAAATGGCTGATTGTTTGAGCCATTAACCATTAAATTTCAGTCTCTCATTCCCTGTGAAAGAGAAGCTGAGAGACCAGAGTACACCTTCTAGGAGGCACCCATTTACTTAAAGCATCTTCTGGAATAATTCACTCACACCCCACTGGTTGTTACATCCCACGGACTCCACTCTTTTTATTAGGTCTRTACATTTTCATAATTACCTCTGCATTTATGTGTGTGCATGCTGGGTTGTTAGTATCTGAAGGAAAGGTGCAAAAATGTCAGAATTAGGCTCTTTTCAATGACAAGACAAGAGACAAGCACAAATTGAAACACGGGAGGTTCCCTCTGAATATCAGGAATCTGTTTCACTGTGCAACAGGTTACTCAGGAAGGTTGTGGAGTCTCTTCTGTTCAAGAAATTTGAAAGCCATCTGGATGTGGTCCTGGGCAACAGATTTTACATAGCCCTGCTTGAGCAGAGGAGTTGGACCAGAAGACCTGCAGAGTTCTTTTCCATCCCCAACCATGCTGTGATTTCACAATTCAGTGAAATTATCATATTTTCCAGGCGTTTTCTGTACAGTGTCTCACACCTTTCTTATCTCTCAGTAAAGATGCAAAAGTGACTCTAATAATGCCTTTACTATAGTTGCAAATAAAACAAAGCCTATATACCTGGTGGGTACTTACTGAGATGTAAGTCAAGAATACCAAAGGCAAGTATTTTAGATGACTAAGGAATGTTTCAGTGATCTGCTTATGACTAAAAATCTCCTACCTGCTGTTAGAAAGATTGTTATAGATTTCTGTGCAACAAATGTTCACAGATACTGCTCATGGGGAACTACTCACACTTTCAAATACTGCTTTCTGTACAGCATGACTGATCTTCACAAAGCTGTGGTTGCCATATGATGTATGTGAAAAGGACTATGGGATAAAAATGGAACACTGGCAAAGGAAGATTTCCTCCACACTGGAAAAATTCTGACCCCACATCCATCACCTAGTCCGGTGCAAAGATGCTGTTCAGTTAGCCAGTGCTTCATTCCAATGTTACACRTTCCATGTGGGAATTCCTAGATGTAGACAGCCTCGTTGGTGCAAGTTGTACTCTTGTCATAGTCCAGATCAGGATTAGTCTCCTCAAATCACCTCAGGAAACCTCTTCCCTATGAGCTCCAACTTCATGACAGAGCCCACCAGGGTACTCGTGAGATTTAGAACGAGTCTGCCATCTGCACTGGAGCCAACCAGATGCACCTCAATCCCAAACAGCATCAGAGTGGTTGTTCTCACTGTCAGCATGAGGGAAGAGTGGAAGCCACTGCTGCTGGGGTCCTAAGGCTGGATTGCAAGGTTGCAACCCCAGTCCATGACTTCAGGGGTTGTGAGGTCACATATGGGGAATAGTACAGGATATCTCACAGGGAGGATGTTCAGCTCTSCAACATGTGTCAGAGGGGATAGAAGACTTTTTTTTTGGTTATTAGAGCATGTAGGAACTGGCAAGCACTAAGCTACACATTTGGGATTGGTATCAGCAGCACTGCAGATCAACCACAATTCAAGACACTTAGCAAATGTTGAGAAACACACAGAAATTTCCCAGCTCCCTTCCATGCCTTATCCCCCACTACATACACACACACACATGCATAGTAAGGTGTACCCCCCTCCCCTGGAGTGCTGGTCTGTCAGTGCATCCACAGGGAGGAAATGAGGATGCTCTACGTGCACCCTGCCCACTGCTCCATCTGCCTGTGAGAACACCCCACAAGTTCCCCCACAGCCCACAATGCCATGGTTGTCACCATGCTGGCTGCACACACCTGGCTCACTCCATTTGGGCAGGCTGCTCTGGCACTGTTGATCTCACTCACCAATGCAGGATGATTGGCAAGATTTTATTGTAATGTAGTGAACATGGCTAAAGGCAAGGGACTGAGACAAAGCTCAGCCCATTTTGTCTSCTGAGCTCCTCTTTGTCATATCAGAGTGATTCCAGCCAGCTGGAGCTGCTACAGCTCGATCATATTGTTAATGGGAAAGACATATTCCTTCCAAAAAACCMACCCCAAAACAATATTAGAATGATTTGAGATAGACCTGCACAGAATAAGTATGCCATGCTCAGGCCCACATAGATGTGGGAAAGGAAGAAAAAGGATACAGTGTGGGAGACCAGAAAGATATCTTCAGCCAGGGGAGCAGGGAGGAAGACAGCTTCAGCCAGGGCTGCAGTGAAGATCTTGTCTGTGGCTGATGCCAAGTGACATCTGTGAGCGACTGATGAGTGCTGAGTTCAGAGAGAAAGCGCTGGCACRTGCTCTGCAGAACCCAATTCCAGAGGCAATGTTCCTAGCTGCAGGCTGAGGATGGGGGCACATGCTGAGAAATGCTGAAAATTAACTGATCAAGGTGGCCAGCAGTTTAGGAAACAAGTCAGAACAGTTCAATGAACTTTAAGTGTTTCCTCCTCCATATTAATTAGTCACTGTTACAAGTCTGTCAAGATTCTCTTTCAAAGTGTCTGTTCCCCATCTTCACTTACAGTAAGTATTTTCAGGTGTTTCTTCTTTTAAAAAATAAAGAATTGAATTGATGTGCTGACTGCAAACTGTCACTCAGTTTCAATTCTTGGCTGTTGTGTCTCGTTCTCTGAATCTCTGCTTCCCTTGTCTTGTTAAAAAATAAATTATTTGGGAAAAGAACTGTTCAATGCCCTGGGCTGTACTGAGAAGAAACTGTTTTTCAACTGGGTACAGAATTACCAGTAACAAAAATATCCTTTTTCTTATTTATGCTTGACAGTTTTCAGGAGTCATTGTTTTGTGCACAAGTTGTGTGGTTTGGGTGAAAAAAAAAAAAAAAGCTTATAGCTACTTGCATGAGTGATGATGCATTGTCAAGTAAAAAATTATAATTAGTGATAATATATGAATTGAATGCTAGACTCCCATGGTTTGGTGCTCAGACACTGATTTATGATTTACAAAAATAGCTTATAGCTATGATCTCCATGCTGCCATTACACCAACCCAATATWTCATCTCAATCTGTACATCCTCTGGGAATTTTAAGTGCAATCTGAGCATGCAATCATCCAGAAAAAGAGGAAGCATTGCCTTTATGTCATGGTTTATTTTCCTTCCTTAACTCCAATTTCTGCCTTGAAGTTAGACCAACTAAAAATGACTTGTGCAAATGTTGTTTCTTTGCACTTTGTGATGTCTCTGACGAAAGGATCCTTAGATTTCATTTCCAGATGAACAACACAGTTTATGCTTAACAAAAGTAAGCTTCAAAAGGTACAGTAGGGAACATTATATTCTGTCTTTGCCTGGGTTGATATATGGTKTCATTGATTTTGAGCTTTCAACTGGTATCAGACGAAACAGAGCTTTTCTTCTGAATCAACTGCACTTCAGAAGTTACAATTGGAAGGGAAATGGATCCATACCTCACGACATTTAATTCTTCAAACCTAAACCTGGCTCCCATAACTCTCAGTCATTTAAGAAACTTTATGCAGTCCCGCTATGTTTCATGGTTTTGGGAGCCATCAGAGAAGACTGTGGCATTGTTTGCTCCTGGTTTCATTCTCTGTCACTGGGACATTCCATGGGTTTGAGCTTCCTGGTCTCAGTTTAAAATTTTGGATCTAAAAGTTCAGTGGGAAATGAAGGGTAATTTCTTGATCCTTGAGTTTCACTGCARTAAAACACACAATGGCCCCAGAGTGACCAGGCTCTGGGCTCAGCCCAGGGGGRCTATTGCCATTCTGTACAGGGTCTGTACATGGGCTGGCTTCCCCCTTCTCCAGGTCTGAGGGAACTGGGTGTGGCAAAGCAGAGGGAAGACCCAGACTGAGGGTTTCAGTTTCATAGACTCAGACTGACTGGTCAGCATTTTAAGAGGATTAATATGAAAGTGTTGCACAGGCCTTGTTTGTATTCTGCTGCTTTCCAGCAGTCTGTGAAGGGTCTGCATTTGCACACAAATTCCCTTTGTGAGTTGAGCTGCCTCTGTAGCTCTCCCGAGGGTGACATGTGGAAAATGGAGTACCTGAATTTGAATTTTAAATTCCTTGTATTACATGGGAAATACTATTACCATTACCATACCGATAGTGCTTTAGATTCACTAAATGCCAGCACTGGCTTTCTTGACGCCAACTTTACAACCATCTCATATGCAGTGACATAACTGTGAAGAAACTGTTGTGGGGGACTTTTCATATGCTCAGCCACTGTTAACACCGAGGGAAAATAATTTCAGGGTTTTTATTTTGACAAGCAGTGCCTCTGTGCAAAAACTAATGTGCAATAAGCACTGTGAGTGGGACCGCCACCGAGAGCTAAATGGATAATTCTTGTTTGATATTCCCATACATTGCATGATTCACTTGGCAAGCACAAGGTCTGATTATCYTATAATAGTCTTATTTGGATGTGATTATGATATATTGTGCAAGTCAAAAATCAATACTTTCACTAAATGCTAGACATCGCTAAATGTTTTAAGTTTAGTGCATGCATTACAAAATACAACYTTTTTGATCCCTCTTCTAATTTTGAAAATACGCTTTATATAAATATTAGCATTCTCCCAAATCCTGATATTAAAAATTAYGCTTTACTTTATTGTGTTCCATGACATCCACAAAACAGAAAAACAAACCATTTCTAATGCCAGTTGGTTCTCCACCAACTTGTTTTGCAACAGATATAAAGAGCTGTGCCATACAGCCATGTAGGGAAACAAATTTTATCAGTAGGCACGGCAGTGCACTTGCCAGGTTTTTGTAAGCCAAAATCTCCTGACACCTTTTTTTTGGAAGGATCAATGTAAGTCAGGCTGACCATAAATTCAGAACACTTCCTTTATTACATGGCTAATCTCAACATTTAGTGAGCACATGTAAAAGTAACCACTTTAAGAATTTATAGCTGTTCTTGGTAAGTGAGGAGGTATAAGAAATACAGCCGAGCCAGCAAGACTCTGAAGTTTTTACTGTGATAGATCTTACATAGAGAAAGTACTGCAAAGCTGTCAATAGCTGCTTGTAAAGAGTAGAGTTTGAAGTAGGGAAAACATGTTTTTTCCCCAGTCAGAATGGTACAAAAGCTTGGCTGAAGCCCATGCCTGGCCTATCCATCTGGCTGATGTGAGAAATGAGATATTGATTTTTCTGATACCGTACAATCAGAAACTTAGAGGAGCCACGAGGCTAGCGAGCACCACACAGTTTATTGCACTYGAAATGAGATGTTGGGAAACTTTTGCAACATGTATCTTTTTATTTACCAAATAAAACTTGATTCACATTATTAAACAAAGAAATGTAGAACATGCAGTGCTAGATTTGCTTCTGGTGAGAATTGATGTAGTTAGGAGCTGGCTTACATGCTGCAGCTTCCCATGCTACAGAGGATTTGTTGTGAAAGGAAATAATTCCTTTGTTAAAAATAAGCTGTAAGTATGCAATTTTTCATAAYCACTCCATTAAATTCAAGACACAGTTTCTGTTCATTTCAAGGAAATGTGTGCAGCCAAATCCATTCTGTATCCTTGAAATTATCAATCTAAACCCCCAGAATGATCTCTTATCTAGAAAGTAGTGTACAAGAGGAAATCAGAGTGGAAAATTTAATTTATTATATATTTTTTATTTCATTTATTGTATGACATATTACATTACAAAGTCACAGAGTAAAGTCAAGAGTACCTGTAGGCACTTGCAAGAAGATCTCAGTATAAAACAACAAAAAATACTTAATTCTTTCTACTCAAAGCCACTTACTTACAAGAATCAAAACAAAATAGTCTGAAGATCCAGAAACATTAGTGGAAATGAGAACACACTCCTGGCATCAGTACCAAGTTTGCATTGTTTTATCTCTGCTACGGAGACATTGTAGCTTAAAACTTTCTTAAAAAGCCAAAAAGTCCTAGAGGGCTACAGTTTCCCGTAGGAAAAATATCTTTTAATCATGGACTGTATCTTTTAATGATAGCCCAGCACTCACCTCCTAAGCATCTGTTCTGCTGACTGCTATTACTTTAAATAGCCACGGCGTTAGCCTGTCTGCATTTAAATGAGCAAGGGGATAAATAGGCCTTTTGCAGTTCCCAAAAGTGTTGCCAGTGAGAGGGACAAAACCGCAGCGGGACGGCCCCAGTGGAAGGCGCGGAGCCGGGAGGGGCGGCTGGGGCGGATCCGCGGGCTCGGAGCGCTGCTGCTCGGAGCGCGGGGCTCCTCCTGCCCAGCGGCTCTGCGAGTTGTTTCAGAGCGAGCCAGTTCAAAAGGGGGAACACTTCTCAATATTCTCCCCCAAAAAGATAACCATAAATACAGAGTGATCCTGATTCTGCAATCATRCGGGAGGAGATTAAACATTAAAAACCCAAGTCCAACAATTCACATAAACAACACTCACAATGAAAGTTCAGGGAACAAGCCTCATCATCTGTACATGTATCTAATGTGAAGAAAACATGTTAGAGATGGAGTCTAGCCCTGACCAGCACGAAACTGAGAACGTGGAGTTTGTGCAACCTCCTTTTTTGTGCCCTTTTTTTCTTGTACAAYGCTCCATCCTGGGGAATGTGCTGATTAACCAAGGTCTGTGGGTACCTCTTGGGCACATCGTGCACATACCCTATAACAAGCTCAGAAAGCCCACTGTTCCTTCAAATCCTGTGCTTTCCCACACAGAGCTCCAGCAAGTCCAAATTGAATCTGAATTCTGTGAAGGCAGGAAATCCCTGTGCCACGTCATCCTGGGAATGTCCCCTCAACTCGTCAGTGGTTTGCAGACAGGCATTAGGGATGAGGTTCTTCTACTTAGCTGAACTGTACAGTTGTGTTTTCTCCTTTGTGAGTGGGTCTTTCCAAATCCAAGGAGGAGTGAGGGCTTTCCCAGGAACAGGAGAATAGATCTGCTGCATTTTTTCTGTGCCAAATATGGTGTCCAAAACACTGTCACTGCTTTGATGAGTAGCCCTTCTACTCTGTTTTGCAGGTCAGGAGAGAAAAACTATTTACTAGAACCTGTTCAGTCCTGGAAAACTTTACAGCACCTGACATTCTCTTCCTACTACTGAAGTATGTTCATTCTTCTTTGAAAATTCATTGTATTAATTAGAAGTTCATAAGAATGTCTTATCTGGTTAAAATTCAGTGATATTCTGACAGAAGTATATCAGGAAGGTGAAGTTTCAAATGGACACTTTGAACAATGTCAAGMAAGTCCAACGCTTGATGATGCTCCCCATGATTTACAGTCCAAAAGAGGCATGCTGGGAGAATTTCTCTCTATTTTCTAGTCTGGTATTGTCCGTTTCTGTTGAGATGTGATGCCATTTTTTCCCTTTTAGCTTCCAGATTCAGGCCTAGAAGCAWTTGTTTGAACTAAGTTTGGTGTCATAAATAAGTGAAATATACTAAGTGGAGGTTTTGATTAGCTGATTTGTACAGTGGGGAGAGTAAAGTGGTTGTGGCCTTCTGGCTCTATCTTTGACAARCATATAATTGGGAGGCAAGAGGGAGGCTCTAAAACACGCCACATGGAAAATAAGCCACTTTTCCTTATGAGGACATGAGGCCATTCTTCTAAATAGCCTCTCATTTATGTGATATGCAGTCTCTTTTAACACCCCTGCTGGTTTTTCTGGATATTCCTCAGTGGCTTGTTTGGTTAGATTTGGTTTTAGTGGTCAGAGAACATGAAAGAAATGACAGACTAATGAGTGAAAACATTGTGCATACAGTGCCAGGAACCTCAGCAGATAAATCTGAGAAATACAGAAAACCAAGAGCAGGGAAGGAAAAGGGAGGAGGAAAAATACCCCAGATGAGTTATTGGTTTGTTTTCCTGTCCCACTAATGGGCCTCAAAGAAAGTGAGAAATCCTTCACATAGAASTGAAGGGAATGAGTTCCTTTATTCTGATTGTGATGCAGAATCAGCTCCCCTGTTGGTCACTTGTGCTGCCTGTGATTTCATGTCCTCTGCAGTTCATTGACTGTCTTTAAATCTTCCATGTCAATGTAAATCAACTGTGATCAGGAAAGCAGAAGGAGGTTTTTTACCCACCTGGCACCACCTAAACACGGGAGGGGCTCTAGCAAAAACCACCATGATGCCATTTTTTCTGCTCATCTGCACTGATCCAGTGCTTTCAAATGGTTTATTATTTATGGAGACAATTTTAGGCCTAGTGCAAAATATGTTGTTCTTTTTGAAAAATCAAACCACAGTATATTAAACATGAATTGTATAGAATATTTTATATTGTTAGCTCATGGTGCATACTAGGAAATGCACTTTGCAACAGTCCTTGCAGTCTTTAGTGTCTATTTTTTATTAATGCTTTTTCTGTAATTCTGCATTTGTTTCTGATGTATGTTTGGAATAAAATAGGARCTCTCCAGTGAATAATATGAGATTTTTTGAAGTTTCATGGATGTTAACAAAAAACTGTGTGGTCCAGTGAATAAAAGCTACTTAGTAAGTTAAAAACTATGCAAAGATAATATCCCATTTCGATCTTATTATTTAAATTAAAAAATATTTACCAAAAGATTGTGATTTTTCTGTAAAATGGTATTTTAAGGAATATTTAGCAGTCCATGATTGAAAAAGGCAAGTGCATGATCAGCTGCCATTCTTCTATTTGATTTGCTCTAAATCTGTGTGCTTTGGCAATGCTGACAAACTCTTGTCACTGGGCTCTTGGTCTGTGCCATTCAGCTTTCTGTCTCCACAGTGATATTCACTAAAGCACATTTTATTGTCCCAGCTGCAGGGCTTGGGGGACACACTGRTGGGAGATCCTTCCTCTTGTCCACTGTATGCCTTGCAGTAACTGGGCAYCCAGGAATGCAAGTGTCCTGGGCAAAAAGGAGACTGAGTACAGACAGCACAGCTCAGCTTTATGGGCACTGAGCTGGGAGATGTTTTTGTGTTTTTAATTGGACTGAAAKAAAAGAAACATGGGGGAAAGGAAAAGGAAGGAATGAGACCAGAAATGTGCAGGAGGTAATGGCTGAGTATTTGCTTCCTGGGCAAGTGAAGAAAGAGAGACTCCAGTCTCCTCCATCCCAGAAGAGCACTGAGACACGCCACTGCAACACAGCTCAGYTGTGTACAGCTTCTATTTAGGTGAGCAATTCCTGATTGTCCTAAGGAACCCTTGAAATCAAACATTCAACTGATTCATTACTTCCATTATTGATCTCTGAAAATTTATAGTGTTGAAGCAAACATTTCAGAAAAAAATTCTCTAGTTCTATATATTCCTTCAGGCTAAATATTTTCTGATATATACCTTACAAATTCTGGTCATGATAAATGGAGTTATTTAAAGACAGGCTTTGGTTTGATGTATTATGTCATCTTCCCATATCAAAAACATTGCCAGTTCTAACAACACACATTATCCTGTGAGCTCATTCATTTATTTTCCTTAAATATGTTGAAGAAAATATTTGCTGCTTAAATGGGGTACATATGTAAGAATATAGCATAGGCCTAGTAGGAAAGCAATATAGATTTGAGGAACTACTACTGTACAGAGATAAAAATGCAAGTGATTAAGAAGAAATTGCATTCAGAGTTCAAAAAGTTTTGTCCCAGATTAAATGTAAATGAGCTTTCTGCTGTTTCAAGRTTTTGGGGTTTTTTTCTGGGTTTGAAGCTATTCTGACCATAAAAGAGGAAAATTATATGCAGCCATACAAATAGGATCAAAAACTTGTTCCATTTGAACTTTGGCCTATGAACTAAATAGGATGTGAATTAACTCAGGCTGCATAACTAAGCAGAGTTAGGAAATGTCAGCTCTGTTAATGAGCAATCAGACATTTATCAGGGAGCCACTGTGAAAGTCATCTTCATGTTAAACCATTGATGAGAAGCCAACAGGCTGCATCTGTAACTATGGGCACCAATGCACACAACTGGACAAGCTGGATCCCTGCTTTTCACTGCTGCGGTGTTTCAGTTATATGTCTGCAAGTCTTTCTTCTTTTTTATGTCTGTAATTTTTTGCAGCCCCTAATTGTGCACTCTTTGAAAAGCTGCCCCACATCACATGAATCCTTTCCTTTGGGCCACCTCAAGAAACACAGCCAATGCTTTCCTGTCATTACCAACCCAAGCTTGTTCTTGGAAAACAGAATATATTTAAGATGTCTTTGACTTTTCTTTTTTGCCTCAGCCAAGCAAAATAGACCAAATTATTTTCTAGTTGTCATAATTTGCAGGTTTATACATTTTTATAGCCTCTCTGAACTTCATCCCTGTGGAGAAGGTGAGGGAAGACCACATCTGCACTGTTCCARATATGATGTGTAAATACTCCAACCGTGCTGGAAGCCATGGGTTGGTTTAGCATGTGAATAAATATTTCAGGGCCTGGGTCTGTAGGAGACTGAATGTCTTCCATCAGAACACTGCACATGATCCACAGTRTTGCAACAGATCCACAGTGTTGCAAAAGACAGTGTAAAACTACTCTATCCGGGAGGTACTTGGGTGYTCCCACACACACCTGAATGTCTATTAAACCATTGAAACCCAGGTTTCATGAGACTCCCACCACCAAGAAGCCCAGAAGGAGCCAACAAAGAMACCTACTGGATCCACAAGTGGTGATGCCTTTCTACTTCATCTGTCCCTCTGTCACCCTCTTTCTCTCCACCCCTATTTCTTTTTTCCTAATTCTATCTCCACCTCAGTTACTATTAAATAAAATCCTTATTAGGCACTTCAGCACATGATCTGTTTACACATTAATTTGGACAGAGGCATAAATGAAATAATTAGATCTTAACATGGGTCCTAAGATGAGGACCTATTTTTTAACTGCTGACCAATATCTGCATTATTCAGTTGGTGCCATCTTAGGATTTCCTGGTGTAGACCAGCACAGTACTCAGTAAATACACTATAAATTCACCTCTGTGTTTTCCCCTGATCTTGCTCTCAAAATCTGGCAAAAAATTTATTACCTAATTCACTTGAAACCATTCCACATATTTATTTTTGAACATGAAAAACATTTTGGTGACAGTGAAATTCTCTGCTTCTCTATTTTCTTACAARTGTCCATATGTCTTAAGTTTTGATTCACACCAGGCAGGAAATAGCTGCAGTTGACCTTGTACTGATTGATTGTTTGGGATCCAGGTTTATACTTATAAAGTAGATTAATGCAAACCTGCTKGAACACAGCTGAAGAACACAATAAAACAGAAACTATTTCAAATACTAAATCAAACATAGTTTTGCCTTCTCTATTATGTGTACTGGGCCAAATTCACCTCTCTGTAGGATTTTTGTTTTGCTGACCAAGTACATATATTTCAGGAATATATTTCATGCATGATCCTTGAATTCTAACAGCTAAAAAAAAATCAAATCCAACAGCTGAAAAGCTTTATGTGCAAATGGATATTACCCAAAAGAAGAAATTCAAATACATGAAGCATGCAAAAATCACTTGAAAACAACACAAATGGCAAAAAACTTGCAATATAAGAAACAAAATGATTACTTAAATGGGCCATATAAATGTCTGAATATCTATAGCTTTTCTGGGAATTGATGAAGCATTTTAGATTTTGGGATAAGAGGATTCAAGAAATTAGACCTGTGRACATGAGGGTGCAAACTGGCCTTCTGGGCTGCAGATTTTGGAACCTGCTTCTGTTAAATAACCACATAAGTAGAATCTTCATTTGCTTTAATCTTCATTCAAAAAGAAAATAATTAGAATTTCAGCAAGCACTTACTTAGTTTGGTTCCATTTAGTAAACACAGATGAGTCTGAAATGTGAAAAACAGGACTAAAGAAAAAAAATGACTGCAAAATTTATCTGAATTCAATGACCTTAATTGTACAGTATATTAGGAGCATGTAAAATACACAGTGGAAATCCACATATTTTAGTTTTTGTGAAGGGATGGTTAACACCTGCTAAAACCTCCAAACCAACATGAGTGATTTCTGGCCCGAGCAATGATAATTTCCATGTGAGAAAGTTTGAAAACATGGGAGAATGAAATCACCTGTTATGGGAACTCTCTCTATGCTGAGAGAGACCAACCCTGAAAGGGATCTGCCAAGTGCTGATACAGCTGGCCACGGAGGAGATGARGGTGGGAAGAGCTCATCATTTCCATTATTGTGACAGGGGTGTTAAAAGGAAGTGCTCTTGCTGCTGAGGCTGGAGGCTGTCCAGAGCAGGCAGAGGGCATCACTGACACTGGTCAGTGTGCAATGTGAGTTTCTTCTGAGTTCTGGTGGGATCACAGGCTCCATGGGTTGCATTTCTCCTTCCTCAGGCAAGAGCAGCTGAGCAAATTTACCAAGTGAGGAAAGAATAATTTCTTATGTGCTGTGTTCTTCAAAGGAGCATCAGGGCCCATCAAATGTAATTATTACCCAATGGAAATTTAAAATGAAACAAGAGACCAATTTTAAAAGATCATTTAAGTAATACCAGTATTATGCCCTAAGCTTATCACTATTAGTATCTGCAAGGCCAAATTTTAACATCATCTTCATTAACTGGACTTTGACACTCGTTTGTCACCAGCCTGACCCATCTGGGCAGGGGAAGAGGAGCTGCCCAGTCCAGGCCAGCAAGCACCAGCTGAAAAGCTGCATCCACAGGCATCTCCCCACAGAGATCCTGCAGAGGGGAAGCTGGCCATGGCATGGGGTTGGCACTCAGTTAACCAGGGKAAGTCCTGCAGAGGTGTAGGGTCACGAAACGGCAAAGTGGTGGGAGGACCGAACTTTGAGGTGTTTGTGAGCACTCACAGTTTGTCCAGTGTGAATGARGCCAACACAAGATTTTTGCCTTGGAAAGCAGCTAAAGAACCTGGCTTCTTGCTGGACAATATGAACTTTTGTTCCTGACTTGAAGGCAGACTTTGCCTTTCCTGTGGGTTACACATGTTGGGGTGATAGGGGAGCACCAATCCCACCCCCACATCTCTTTGCAGTGACAAACCATGGGACTTGCAAAATCCCCATACAGCAGCCAAAAGGGGAGGCTTTGCCTTGTAAGGTTGCAAGAGAAATCACTTTGAGCTGGGTAATTTTGGTCACAGGTTATGGAGCACCCAGCTGCACAGAGCTGATAAAAGCAGCAGGATTGCACAGAGGCACCTTTAGGCAGAGTGGTGCTCACCCCACCCCGGCTCGATTGGTGCCTGCAGCTGCCTTGGGGCAGGATGCTGCAGCTGTGACACAGTGCCTGCTTCAAAGGGGACCTGGTCCAACCTGCATTGACATGGTCGCAGGCATTTTTTACATTTTTACCAAAGGCACGAAGAAAATAAACAGGAAAAGCCTGGGGTTCTGTCAGTCAGATGAAATATTGAAAAGCAACATCAACTAAGGAGCTTGTAAAAACTCAGGTAACCATGCAAAAGCCTGCATGCCTCTTGTTCAGATCAGCAGTAATTAAAAGAGGGACAGGATCAAGTTAATATCAGTGAGATTGTTGGTTTATTGTTTTTTGTTTTGTTYCCCTCTCCTCTCCATGAAACTTCCCTCCCCACCATGAAATTACACTGGAGTCTTTACTTTGTTTCTCTTTTGATAGATGCTCTCCACCTGTAGTGATGCAATTCTAGTTATTCTGGCTTTCATATATGACTGAGCCCTGAAATAAACCCTTAAAGGATTTTATTTTATAGTTCCAAGCAATACTGCTGACACACAAATGACATACTGAGAGTTATATTTGAAGTCTTAAATGGTAACATGAGAATACCGAAAAAAAAAATTTAAGATGAAGCATAGGTATTGAATTTGTCTGTCTTACGGAAGAAATATTTTGTGATCAATAGATTGTTATGCTTTKTAGTAGTTAGAGTTTGAAGTTATACAAATAATCTATGAACAGATTAGTAGATACAGGTTTGTGTATCTCCTATTGTCATAAACAATACCTGTTYGGTATTTTACAGACTATATAATACTGGCAATAAGAAAATACTGATTAGTGCTGACCTAGATGGGTAATTGATGTCAACAGTAGATTTTTTATTTTGATCATTTTGCACTAACATATTACTGACAAGAAAAAGAAGTGAAATACACTGACATTTTAATGGCCATTCACATGGCTGATAGACAACCACAGAGGTATGAAAAAGAGTTTTTAACACTGCCTTTTTCTTTTCAGACTCTCTCTAAAATGCTTCTTCTTACTCAAAAATCCAGTGGTACACTTTCTCTCAGGACAGAGATTTGGCCACTATGCTAAAGCAACAGGAAGTTTTTAATTTTTAATTGGAAAATATAATTGCAACAGGAGACATAGCCAAGATTGTGACTTAGTGAATATGATGGTGACTTGGGTAGAAGACACAACTGCAATGGGCTTTTTACCAGTGCACTGAAGAAGAGGCACAGGGTTACCCACTCAGGAGATGTCAGAGCTACTCTAGTCTTATTTGTATTACTCTGAAACATTTTCCTTATAGAGCTGGCAAAAGCTAGCTAGTGATTTTTAGCTTAAATTATTAACTGCTTTGGGGACAAGTTAAACTGCATTTGCCTGTGAGTAAGTTACTCTATTAAAAAATAACTGGCAGAGCCCTACTTTAAAGCCATTGCTATTTTTATCTGCTAAATCAAGGGAGTTCCCTCCTGTGGAGAGGGCATGTGAGCTCAGCGCTGCCATTTGCTGCAGTGGGAGCCTCCTTCACTTTGGAGAGTCTGTGGAGATGCTGCTGCATTCACATCCTGCATTAAAACAGCTCAAATGTGGCTCACGGGGTTGTGCCTCTCTGAGGTGACCCAGGATGACCCTGCTGGAGGCCAATGGAGTTAATGGCAAGATCCTGTGCTGGAAATGAAGGAGGGCACTTTTACAGCCCTCTCAGCACAAACACACACTTTAAGGCATCCTATAAAAAAGCAATGGCTAGTATTGCCCTGAGTAAATTGGTGAGTACCAGAAATTCTCAGGTGCACAGTTAGGTCCCTTTGCAATAGTTTTACAATGCTGCTGCATTTTGTAAACCTGTTTCACCATAGCACTGAATTCAGCATTGTAACCAAAGACATCTCTGCCATTACATCTGTATGTCTATTAACTTAGGGCAATTACTCTGCAGAGAGGTGACAATTCCTTTATGGAAGGTATTGAATTTTGGTACTGCAAACAMTGCATCAATAAAGAAAGGCCAGGAAGAGAGCACAACATACCTGCATCATTCATAGGTGCATGGTTTTTTTTTATGGACTATATTGTCTAACAGATAATTTAGCCTTGGAAATTAGACATCAATTTTTAATTGTATTTAAATTTGCTCTTCAAGAAAAATTAAAAACATGAGCTACTCATTACTGGCTGGGCTGAACAGGAGTGAGATTGGGAAGAGGGAATGAAGAGGAATGAAAATGAGAGTCACAGATATGTCTTCTTGGAGTTTGCTGACCTTTAGAGGAACTCCCAACTGATTAGTAACCTTAAACATTGATAAATTAGACAATATTCACTGAACCCATTCTCATCTTTTATCTAGTAGAGACTTCCAGCTTTGTTCAATAGTATGACTTCTGCTCTTTCCACACTTGCAACACTGAGTGTCTCCCCAAGGATCAGATTCAAGTTTAGTTATAACCTTATATCTCAATTTTTGGCTTTTTAGCTGATAGCATACTGCACTGTGCTTCACAAACCTACAATAGTAGAGAGATCCTCCAGCACTCAGGTCAGGGTAGGCAAAAAAAAAAAAGAAAGGGATGTTTGTTTTTTATCTATAGACCATTTCAGTTTTGATTAAAAGCTGGTAYCTGCAGCTTTTTTAGCCACTGCCAAAATAGGCAAGCTTACAATGCTGCTTACTATGTTCTGTAGGTATCTGCTTTACCAGCTCCACTGTTTTTTTCAGAGCTTTGTACAGCCTTTGCGAGAGCTCAAGGATTCTGCCCTTGAAAATGCTCTTTCTTGACCAAAAATGAACTATGGTCTTCATGCACTTTCTATAACTATCCTGTACCCATTCTTGAATGAAATTGAAGTGCAGTTCTTCGAGGGTAAAAAACTTCTGTGAAACTTTCTCTCAGAAACAGGCATGCAGCTGTTCATTAAATCCACTGGAGATGTCACAGTCTGAGAGGAGAACAAGACCTCCTGACAACTACTACAGTCTGACAACTACTAGCAGGCAAGAAAACATTGCAAAGAAAGCAACTTGTTTTCAGGGGAGCTAACGCTCTTCTTTAAAAATTACAGCTTGCTAGGAATAGGACAAAACACAAAAAGCCACCTTGAATACTTGTTATTTATGTACTAGATGAAGAAAAGATTTTGTTTGGTCCAAAAATCATCATAACTTTAATGGCTGAACGTAAAAAATTTGAAGTGRAGGGTTTTTTTTCATGTTTTTAGTTCCTTGGGCTTGTTTATCCTATCAGCATTCAGTGGCCTAGTGTCTCTTGCATCCCCCAATCCAAAAACATCCAATTCTCAGTAAGACACAAGGGTTCAAGGGATACATGCAGTTGCATGAGTTTCCTTTGATCTCCTCCATTATGTGAAACTGTGGCAGCATCTGCGTGCAGGAAATAACTCAGTTTTGTACTACCACATACAAGGACTTCCCTTGAAACTTCATATCACAGGAATAATATTAAAGGAAGTTTTGCCTGTGCTGGTTTCATGACAATCTGAAGAACTCATAAGAGAGATGCTGAAGAGCAGCAAGGAAGTGGAAAAGAACACAAGTACTAATGTGGTATTTAAAATGTGGTCATCTTGGGCATCTTTGCCACCACTATTCTTTGCAAATTCAGCCTCTTCTGCCTGTAATTTGTAAGCTTTGCTTTATTCTTAATTTCTCTTTGACAATAACATAGCTTTGGTCACGTAGCCTCCTTTGTTTACTGTCCCAACAGAACAGTAGTGACAATAGGKTTTGCATATTGAAGTAATCCCCATGCATTAAGATACTTCACACAAACAGCAAAAAGAGCTGCAGAGTTTACGGCAGAGAAGCCAACCCATGGCAGAGGGAGAGAGAAGGAATTTGGAGAAGATCCCCTGTAAATCTGCACAGATACAAGTCACACACAAATGGTCTGTTCTAGCCTGGGTGACAGCACCCTGCTGGCACATAGGGTCTGATCTTTAGGTGTGTGCATTTGATGTTTAATCCRCTGTAATGACCCAGATGCATGAAGTTACTTATTTGGATCTTAACAAAGGTAAGACATGGCAGGCATAAGGCCATGCTGGGCTACATGGGGAGGAGCTAGACAGGCAATACTTAATCTGTGTTGTCCAGATGACCAGGAACGCTGGCTAAGAAGAAGTAACAGCACACATGAAAAYAATGTCCTTGAAAAGGAAAGATGGCACAAACAAAAACTTAAGRTAAGAGAAATATTTATTTAAATTTGCACAATAACAAGCTTATACTGAACAAAGTCAATCAAGAAATAATAGTAGGTGCAGTAAAACAAGGAAATATTGATGACTTTTCCCATCAGAAAACATTAAGAAGCCATGCCTGTGCATCACGGGTTTTCTTTTTCTTTTTTTTTTTTGGATTTTTTTTTGTTTTGTTTTGTTTTTTGTTTTTTACAATAATTTCTATCTTGGTTTTTTTTTCAGCGCACATACTGTACATATCACATCTTAGCTGCTAGGTTCATTATTCCTGAAGGCTTCATCCTTTTATTCAAACATCTGCTAAGATCTGCAGTAAGCAATCAAACACATTTGTGCAGTTCCAAGTATGATTAGGTAAATCTGCTGCGTCTGGTCAAGCACTGGACTCTCAAAGCTTCGGAAGACCCCGTAAGAGTTCCTAGTTGATTTTAGATCATGACATCATTATGTACAGTTTTACAATGTATCACTTTACATTAACCTAAACATTCTGCAAAAGGATGCCAGACAGACAAATAGCCAGAAGATTTGGGCCTAATCTCGTACAAAAGTTTACTTATCTGAGCTTGTCTTGAGTCCCATAAATTTCACTGTGATTCAGGTAACCGAGTTCATCATGTATCTGCACTTCAGATAGACAAAACCAACCTAATTTTAGTTTTAATTTTGAACAATTTTTGGTCTAAAGGTCTATTTTTGTGAAGGAAAATTCTTTATCCAGAAACTGTTTGTGAGAAATAGTTGTTGGTGTCACAGTTCCTGAAGGCACTGTGGATCCACTGAGCAACAGACGTGGCCATTCTAAAGGATGGAAAAAACAGAAAGAAGAATTGAAACCATTTGCATTTTGTGCAAAACAAGTAAATTTAACAAGCTCAGCTGTTTGCAAACACCCATCAGATTTGAACGTACAGATTTGTAAAATACAAAACATGCACAGACTTGGATCAGATTCATGACATTGTCCTCATGTCCTCATGCTGCCGGAGGGAACAGGCTATTATGATTCCTCTAATTGCTTGGCTTGTTATGGTCTGTGTCCCAGAGCTCCAACAGTCAAACCGAAAGAAGCTGGGATCAGTGGAAGGAACGCTCCCAACATAAAGGTATCAGGCATCTGCTCAAATACATAAAGCTGTTGAACAAGACAGGGCACTTGGGAATTTTATTCAGATCAGGCAGAAGGGACTCTGAGTTTTATTTAGCCCTGAATGCTTCAATTTCATTCATCCTGGCTGTAACACCAGCAAATATTAATCCATAAACTTTTTCCAGATAGTCCAGATATTCTTGTGAGACTATTAAGGGCAATTAAGGGAACAGATTGCCTATGGACATCATTAAAATACTGGAGAAAAACTATTTCTGCATCTCTACTACTTTTCTAAAGTCTGATTCTTACAATGCAAATAAAAACTGAGTATTATTTATAAATGAGTCCAAATACATTCAATTGCCTAAACAGACAGGACTTACTAAAGACCAAGATCTGAATAATTCAAGCATTCGCTTTCACTCCTGTTACAGAGGTTACAATCCTACTCCCCACCTTATTTACTTGTGATTAGAAAGGTTTTTTTGGCAAAGTCTGCTTTAGCTGATGCCCAGGTTTTTAAATTCTTAAAGGATTTGTGTAAACCTATTTTGCTATAGCTTGTTTAGAGAGGCTTAGACCAGAGCTTTGACCTTTCAGGAGATGCTTTACAAGACAAGAGTGGGGTGACACAGGATGCATGAGAAGGAGCACCATACAAAATGGGCACCATTACCCTGATCTGGAGGAGTGGGCTGCTTGCATCCAGAACTGCAATGTGAGCAGACAGTGTTTTTCAAAATGAACACTCCTTTGTAAAGAGAATGGAGTAAGATTTGGCTTGCTTAGGACAAAGCGGTACTTCTTCTTTGTTAGGCAGGTTCACACTTGAGTCATTAAAACTGTGGAGGCTGGCAAAGCACCTGTTTTAATCCTACTTTCACAATGCAGCAATACATTTGATTAATCTGTGTATGTGTTTACACTGAATACCAGTTGGTGCTTAAGGTTTGGTCTTTGCTGAACACAAAAGCACTTAGGCGGCCGCCACCAGAACAATACCTGCCTTCTGCATTGCCACTGATCAGCAGTGCAACAGGAGCACATTTCCCATCACTGAGTCTCAAAAGTGCTTTAGGGGAGAACCACAGACAACAATCTCTTTTACAGATGGGGAACCAGATGCAGAAGTATCTTAGGAATTTGCCTGAGCAAAAAATAACTTCTAGCATTGGAGCTGGTGTATAGCACCAGCTATGGACCCCAAAAGTACAGGTTTCTGCCTCTAAGCCTGTTTCAACMTCCTTTGGGCAGCAGCTGGCTTTCTAAACATTAGCCAGTCAGTCAGATTGCAGCATTTCTGTTTAGTCAGTGACCTGTTCTGACCTCAAGACAAATACTGACACCTCCTTGGTGCATACCAGTGCCCTTGAAGGGCTTTGCCTCCACTGCAGCACCTATTGCACACGGTATTGCACCAGGCAAAGTGGAGAAAGTGGAGCTTTATCACACTGAGTTCTCACACAAGGAGGTGTTGAAGACAGATTAATTTTATGAACATCTTTTCAAAGTAGTTAGTTGCACAATTTATTAGAGTTTGGGAAGCATCTTGCTTGGGAAGAACATAGAATAAAGCCCAAATTCAACAGTGAATTTCAGTAATAATTAAAGAACTATGAATGTATCCTGCTGTCTCCCTCCTTGGCTACTGTGGAAATGTCACTCTTCAGTATCGGGTGGCAGAAATTCACAATTCACTTTATGGGCTTATTTTGAATAGAAACTCTTATGTTAAGCCCTTTTTCATCCTCAAAAGGAGATGCCAGAATTCACATATGCCTATAGCCATTAATTTTTCTTCTCAGACAATGAATTTCTTTGACTACAAAACCAGTAAATGTTCTAAACACATTGATTAATTTTGAAGTACAAAAGCTATGTAACCATATAACTAGTCCTTTTATTCTGAAAACAATAACTATTCTCAAAAAGCAATTCTATCAGTTCCAGGAACACTATAGTATCAAACTGAACTAATTTCTCGTGCGATGTCTAGGCTTATATACCTATATTTGCATGTTTCCAAGACACTGTGGAGCTTGGAGCTCCATGATCAAATTGGATTGAGCTATCCCAGTGGAAAAGCAAAGCCCAGTACCGTGTCCACAGCACTCTGCATCATGGGCTGCTGTCCTGCTTCTGACCTGCTAGCACATCAAGCCATGCTTCTAGCACATGCAAGAGTACAGTTAACTAAGCTGAACACTTTTRCTGTCATCTTTGATGCTTTAAAACAAGTATAGACACCAACTGTTCACTGACCGGACTCGGTACATTAATATTTATGTGCCACAGAACAAGCTGGGAAGATGCATCTCAGCTTCATCTTTATAACCCTTACCTTGCACTGGCAGAGGGTGCACTCTGTGCCATGCTTAATCCAAGAAGATCCAGTGAAGCGAATGACATTGGTTTCATCCAGACATGTTTTAGTGATGTCATTGCGAATGGTGTCTGCTTGGCAGGGGTCAGTGACGCAGCGTGGGCAGCACTCGTTCTCGGGGAGGACACTGAATTCACAGTCCACCTCTGGGCATGGCAAGGGCCAGCAGTCAACTTCTCCTTGCTGTTTTCAGAAGGAATAAGATATTATTATTAGCTCTTATTTTGTTTCCCACCCATTCCTCTGAATCAGCATTATGTTTCCTAGCAGGCTGTTTGTCCCATCAGGTCCTGTTCAGAATTCAGCACAGAAAACTCTGATATTTACTGACTGTGGGACACACAGCAGATCAGGTGGGTTTTTTCTGCATGCTATTCAGGAAGTATATTAGATTTAGCTTACTTCAGCACACTCTCCATCAAGCTACAGCTGAAAATTCTCCATAAAAGTTATGCAATACAGGATATGGCTCTGTCCTTGTGAGGCCCTGCTTTGCAAGTGACAGAAGTTGTAACATGACTGCACTRCAAAAGTGAGCCAAAACCTCCAGTTTCACCTAATTCTTACTTACAATTTGGACTGTTGGCTTGCCACAGAAAGTCCTCAAGGTTATCTTTGCCATGGTTAYAAATGCATTGGCTGGATTAAGGGTGTCAGGGTACCAGCAGCCCAATATAATGGGGAACACCACCACATTTTCAGTGAGAGGACCTCCACACACTTACCATCTGCTTAGGMTTTTATGATCAGAATGCCTGAAGTCCCAAACTTTATCACCCCTTCTGTATGGTGGGTTTAGTACAGCCAGGGTAAGAAAAGGTCAGAGCAGAGACTTGTGTTGGAGCAATGTATCCTTAGAGGAAGTCACTGTATACCTGAACACAAATCTAAAGGTGTTTAATGAACCCTATCAGTTACTAGAAGCTGRGATCAGCTTCCCTTCACTTTGGACAAGGGCCAAAGTTGCAAATCTACTGGTCACAGAAAAGACTTCATTGAAATCATTAATGCACTTTTTTTGARCAGGTCCATCTCTGTCTCCAATTTATTCAGCTCATTTGAGCACAGACTGAATAGTCTGGATTAAGGGGGGGTAAAAAGAACATAATTTGATCCTAGGAAATCAGTTTATTCACAAAAAAAAATATATGTAAGACTAAGAGAATGAGGCGCTCACTATCTTCAGAGCAGAAGCTGAAAAAAATCGCACTTGTCACAGCTCCAAATTTCCACCACTTGATGCAGAAAGTATTGTGAAGTTGGTCTTTTACAAAATTCTCATCTAGGTCAATTTTCTTCTTTTTGAATTGCATGATGGTAAGAATGAAAKCAATCTTTCAATCCAGTCCCTGATCTTGATACTTCAATCTATTTTTGCAGTGATGGACAGTACAAGGAGCAGACAATGCTTTGCCACCCAAAAAAATCCATGACCACCGAAAGAGAGYAGGCTTTTGCTACAGAAGTAGCATCTTGAAAAAAAAAAAAAATCTGTGATTCTAAATTGTAGGGGTTTTTTTAAATTTCATTTTTATGACACTAAATGAAGCACATAGTAATCTGTTTCACTGGATTTTAGCAGTGGTAGCACTGAAAGCACAGTGGCTTCTGGCTGTTACTCATGACACCCTGACAAGCCAAAGCTGTTCTATGGACTAGCCTTTTTATTTGGAGGTAAYCTGTGATAAAAGCTAGTTTTTTATCTTGGGATTTTCTCTGTCATGGAAACTTCCTGAGCAGCATTATGCAGAATAGTTCTTTTCAGACTCTGAAATACATGCCTAGGACAAAGATGACAAGCTTTAACAGATGTGGGTTTTTTCCAAACCTAATTTCACTGCTTTGGAAAATGTWTGAAGTCTTCTTATTTTTGTTACTCAAAATGTCCAAATGAATAAATAAGTTTTTGTTTACCAGCACCCTTGAAATTACAAGCTGTGATAATAAATACATATGTAGAATTTCCTTATAGAGCTTCAAAGATCTCTAAATGAGTGAACATGAGTGTTGTTGTATAGGTGCCATATCCAAATGACCTCCACTCTGCTGAAAGCATCTTCATGATTAAGTAATTTATATCATGTCTATTGTGTCAAAACACATTTTTGACAGGAACTTGACAATACTGACAAAAATCCAGGAAATACAGATTTTGATTATACATGTACTTCAGAGGAAATTAAGTGGATGTTAATGCATGAAAATGAAAATATTGATATCATTTTTTTCTGATTTCTGCTGCTGTATAAGGAACCTTACCAGACAGCGGCACTGCTGACAGTTCTGTATCCAGGAATCACCACTGTTGTAGGWAAGCTCCCCACTCTGATGTAAACATTGACTGCTGAGCCTCGGGTCACACTCAGGACAGCAGAAGAGGTCAACAGTGGGATTTTGGCAGTCACAGACCATTCGCCGGCACATCACATATCCATTCTGTTTTCAGAACAGAGACACAGAGTGAAGGCAGATATTTGCACAACTTCAGCCCTACTCAAGCCACTTTTTTTTTTAAATTTTGATTCTAGGCCAATAGCAGCTCACAAGTTTTCCACTACACAGTATCTTTGTTAAAATACAATCCAAACTGAGCCAGATATCCTAATACATCCTCAGTAAATACCATAAAGTTCCCCTGTTTCTTATATACATCCTTCATTCAACCAACCCTCAGGCAGCTCTCCCCTGAGGTGGTGAAAACCAAAGAGTGTCTTTCCCAAGGGTTAAATTTTAATGGATTGCACTACGTTTGTCATTCTTACATGAATGATTCTAGCTGAGTCTTGCTTTAAACTTCCAGATCATAAGAAGTTTACTTCATAGGATCAGAATACCAGATCRGAGGGTGTCAAGGATGATTAACCCCCTCTCTTCTGTAATTATTCACCATCATCATAGGAAGATGACAGGTGATATGGAACCAAACCATGTATATGAAAGTTGAGCTGCTGAAATGCTCAGGACACTGTCAGCARTGAATTGAGCGTTCATTCTCCATCAGCATTTAGTTTGGGATCAAACTTTCCACTGCAAACATTTGAGAAACTTAAGTTGAATTACTCTGCAGACACAGAATCTACTTCTATTTATAGGCATCTGCTAGAGATACTTGCATCAGTCTCCAACCYCAATAGGTGTCTAGACAGTTTATTTTCATGAAAATGTTGTTACTCCCACCCAGAGAACACAGGTGGCATCTCTGCTATCTAAACAGTACTATCATCCTTCTCCCAGTATCATATAATAAACTTCCAACGAATGTTTTGCTCACATAAATTGGAGAGAAAAGCTATCCCCAAACCCCCATGTACATATGATTTTATTTTCTGCAGCTCCACACATGCACCTGAGAAGGCAGCTTAAACAGGAATTTCACTTGAATCATGATGTTMTGCCCTTCCTCCCTGCCACCACCTTGCAGAACGGTTTGTACTGACCTGGCACGAGCAGACGGAGCATCTGTCATTCTCCAGCACCCAAATCTGACCRTTGTGCTTGATTTTGCCCTCGTGGATGCAGTCTCCTGTGCAGTTCTTGCCATGGGGACACCGACAGTCGTACCCACCRTCCAAGTTAAAGCAAACAGTGTCGTTGGCACAGCTATGCCTTCCAGTTCCACATTCATCAATGTCTGCAAAAACAAACCATGTAATGCTCTTAGACCACATTCAATTAACAAAAATGTTCTTGTGGCAGTCAGTATAAATGATTCGTAGCCATTAAGACCTTCAGCTGAAAATTAATTCATACTTCACCAGAATGGGGAGAAATAACTTAAAAATTCACAAAATATATTTTATGAGTCACATGAGCTTTTTTTGGATCATGTTTTAACCTGGTATTCTGAGTTTTGCTGTGCATCTTTGTAAGTGAATGAGATTGAGTAAAGTAGAAAGAACGAAGAAACCACAAGAAACATGAAAGCAAGAAAAATTCTTAGCTCCCTAAAGAGCTTTAGTKTGTGGCAACCATTCATGAGACATGTTCAGTGAAACAAGAACAGCTTCAGAATCTTGTTCTTAAAACCTTTTACTAGCTCTGTCTAGCATTTTTGAGTTCAGTTGATGAGAATTTAATGTGAAAGGTGACGTCTGACCTGTAAGCTAATTTAAGCAAGCACACCATGCTTAAAGTTTCATCATTTATTAGCATGAAAACTAGAATGTTTCAAATATTCAAGCTGCAGTGACAGCTACAGCCCTTGTGTCTAGAATAATTAAAAAAAAAAAAAAAAACAAGAAAAAATATCATGTCTCTAGTGGATAAAAATAAATTACTTCAAAACAATTAAATCCCAAAGAATTAGAGAGTACTGCAAAGGCCTGCTTCATAAAGGTACACACAATTATTTTGCTTAACAGGACACACTACCTTCTACTTGAATAGTCTTTATTTATTTTTCAGCTGTTCAAATGGAGAAAAACGATTGGAGAAAGAAGTTTCAAAGGGGCATGAAGTAAATGGATACATGCAATAAAAAGTGGAAAACAGAGTAAAGAACTATGGTGATTGTAAATATCAGTATATTGAATTCAACTCTAAAAACAATTTCACAACAGCATGGCTCAAGTTCTTGATTAAAGCTCATTAAAAAGTAGTGTTGTTATAATTAAATGTCCAACAGAGGAGTATGAGATAAAATAAGCAATATGGTCATGCATGTCTATTTCACCACCAGAATAAAAAATTTAATAAAACACTCAGCTTTGGGTTCAACAATGGAAATGAAACCTTCAGTCTACCTCAAACACATTCAGTTTAAAACAAAAGAACTCAATTATCATTTCAATTCAAAGTGTGGCTGTGGCCGAAACCCCACAAAGGTAAACAAGTTGCTAACATGAATRTGAATTGGGATGAAAGACAGCAGGATAATTATTAGAATTCCATTGTACAAATAAAGCAACATTGTGAGTTTCCTTCAAATACTGTGTGCAATAACAGTGGCATCATCTTAAAATGAATTGCAAAATTACTAAGGCTTATGGGAAGATTGAGGGAAATATAATTTGAGAAGAAATGAAAGAAATGGATGGTTCATTTCTAAAAGAACATCAGCAAGAAGGAGTATAACAAAAAAAATAATGAGTACTCCAGAGAAGACTTACTGAGAGCCTTTTTTGTCCATACTGTCTAACACAAAAGATAATGGAACTGAAAGACAACAAATTTAAGGATAAAAGGAAATAACTTTTCATACAATGCATAAACAAACTATGACACTCACTGCTACAGAATCCTAAAAGGCAAAAAAACAATTGTATAGCTAAAAGTATATAAAGCTAGAAAGAATATTCAATTTTCAGCGCTAACAGATTTTGGGAGAGAGAATACATTTCATGCATTAGGGCCCATGGTAMACTTATTTATGTATCAGGTAATCCAGAACAGGCAAATCATCTCAGATCTCTACATTTTCTCCCTCATGGTCTTCTGAAACATCTGGAGGCAGTCACTGTTGTAACAGGGCAGAAGAAAACTGGCACCATGAACCTAATTCAGTGTGGCTGTTTGCTTGRACCTGAACAGCTGAGACATCACGAGCACATCAGGCAGGGAAATCCACCCCAACAGAAAGGATACATAATCAGTGGAACAGACAGCCCTGCTGAGGCTGTCCAGACTCTAAACTGGAAGATTTTTAGAAAAGTAGCTAACATGAATGTTGGCTTTTGGTTTGAGTGATGCTGGTTTGGGAAGWGCAGAGGGATGGAAGATCTGCTCTCTCCTTCCTATATTTTCTCTTAAATCCAACCTGAAAGTGATGTAATATGGTAATTTAAAATTAAGGTCTTCATGTACTCAGTATAACTGTTCTTAAGTTACTCAATAACAAGAACAGATGCAAATTCTGTTTAAATATAATGATTCAGATTAACAGCAGGATTCTCTTTATTATCAAAGTAATTTTTAATAATTTACTTTCCAAAGCTTGTATTCATCTGTTTAGAACACTCTTTTGTACAAAACTTCCACACAGATGTCATAAATTAATAATGCCACTTCTCAGCAGCCTGGACACTTAACAGAAGGCAGTCATAGTTAATGAGGTAACTGGACAAAGTTCAGCTGTCATATAAATAAGAAAGGTTTCATTTAAACAGCAAATGGTGATCCTATAAACACTAACTCTGCATTTGGCTCTTATATACAARTCTATTTCACAATTTTCCCATGAGAAAAAGGCTTCTGAGGTTTATTTTTCAACACAGCCACAGTAACTGAAAATAATGGAGGTTTCATCATTGACTCTGGTATTGAGCTGAGCTTATCTGGCAATGAGAACTTRTGAAAATTCCCAACCTTGTTTTTTTCAGTTGTTTGATTCATGAAAATAAATGTTCTGGATAGGGCAATTTAAATATCCCTAGTCACAGCAGGAGCTATTTACATTTTGATTCTAAGCTAATCAGAAACAGCAGTGTGTTTATGATGCAGCAAGAGAAACACCAACTTTTCATGCATGAAACTCTCATCTGCATTATTCATCCACATCAAACTTCAAGCACTATCAGCAAAGAACTTGCACACAAATCATCCATACCAAGCAAAACTTYGTTTCATTTTCTTTTTTTTACTTTAGTCTTTCAATGGAGGGAGAATTATGTTACTGAAATTTTGTTTACAGCCCTAACCAGCTAAGGACAAGGTGCACTGGGCCCTATATCTTTTGTGCTTGAACAGGGAAGATGGTAGGATTGCAGGTTGTATATTCCAGCATATCCAGCCACAGAGCCATTTTATTACTGCTCCCATATTGTTAATAAAACATACAAGCAAGCAACACTCACACTCACCGCCTCCCCCCCTCCCCMAAAAAAAGCCCTGAAAAGCCCTCCCCAAACCTCACAAAACCAAATAGTTCACTTCAGGCTATTTACAAYACTCTGCTTAAGACCAAGCAGCTCGAATGTTGTGACACTAGAACATTATGTCTCAAAAGACTCGGGGGTTTGCCTCAATAAAAAACAAAAAAAYGAAATGTAATAGTTATCTAGTGCTAAACTGAAGATCACCTCTTTTTTACCTAAGCTACATGAAAAATTACAGCAGCTTTGATCTGTCACATTTTTAAGGATTTTCCTTTTCTTACCATCATTTCTAGGTACAACTGAAAGTTGCAGCTTCCCCTGTTCTGATGAACTATCCAGAYTTACATACAGAGCATTCACACAAARCCCTAAAGGGTCTATCTGAGACCAGAATCATTCTGATATCTGTTAGACTCACATTTTTGTAAAGAAAAGATGAACWTTTGTATCACTGAGAAATATTGGAAGAGAGAGTTTGGGAGGATGGACAGTTCCTTTGCTCTGAAACAACTGAATTTTCAGTTACCTTTGCTCTGAGGAGCAGCATTAGCTCAGCAAGGTGAAAGTATCAGGATACCTGAGTACTTTGTGCTTAAGATAAAAAAGGAAGGAGTGCATTTGCTAGGGAGCCCAAGCTCCTCTGAGCAGAAAGTTTTATTTCTGCTCTTTTCTGTCCCRAGTAAATCAATTGACTGATGCAATAATTCTTCAAAGAGCAAGTGAATTRTCAATAATTTATTTGCAAATTCATGTAAGCCAGCTGTCACAGTGCTTGCCAGATGTGAAGATGAAGAGCTGAGACCTCAGATGTTGGCAACRCCAGCTTGACAGGAATGTTGTTTCCTGATACAGTAAATGTGTTTGAATTGCTGTCTTATTAAAATGTAGTGGTCAAATTTCTGTTTTATCAGCCCTTTTATAAAAGATGAGAAACACGGAAAATTTTGTATTCTTCCCAAATTCCAGAATATTTAAATATGAATTTGTCTCCACATCTTCCTTCTGTTTGGTGATGCTTAAGCTAGGTTCCCAAAATTCAGTATTGAAGCCTTAATGGCTACAGCTCTACTTGGGATAGATGGGGGAAAAAAAAAAAAAAGAAGTAACTTTATTTGCTGACCTTTTATGACCATGAATAAAAGCAAAAGGATTTTGATGGAGCTTTGTGAGTGCTAGTAAGATTTCCTGCTGAAGAGCAGTGATTTTTTATTTCCTGTTTCTCTTAAGTGCTATCAAAAACAAAGCTTCTGTTAAACCTAAGTGTAGGACTCCAAACTGACAGTGGCTTTTTAACTACAAGACATGTCATGTACTAGTTAAAATACCAGATGTACTATACAAWAAATTGAGACATCCTGACAGCCAGCAATTCCTCTGGCTTCCAGATCCAGAGACATGAATGCTGGAGTGGCCGTTTTGGACTTTGCACAGTCAGTAAGGCTGGAGCTTGTAATACACCTCCATCCCTCATTATCCTGGATTGTGGAATACAGTGTTCAAGCAGAGCCTCAGCCTCTGTGCTGTCAGGCAAGCTGCTCTGTCACACAGAGGAAGATGATTCTAATTCTGGAAGCAGGATGGCAGAAGAAAATTATGAGATACTTCAGAACAGAAAACACAAACATATAGATAAACCCTTACAATGAAAAAAAAAGATTCTTTTATGAATTGGGCATTCTGGATTGATCTTTCCAAACCTTTCATTTGCATGTTTCTCATTTAAAGAATGTAGCACCTGCTGAGAGTGAAGGTACATTGATCTCATTCTATCCCAGCAACAGCTGGTACCTGACACACGCTCTTGGTAAATCCTAAGGGGCTGCCTTAATTAGGTGAGTGACTCTTCGGATGTGGATGTGTGCAAAATGTCCAACAACTGATGAGGTGTAACCTGAACTATTCTGGTATGAGCCAGTACAGCCTTCCTCTTCAACTGATTCTGGAAGCTTTTAGACATTGAAAAGGGCAAATTGAAAGGAATCAGGATGTTTCGCAGAACTGCAAGGCAAACATTAATGGGGCCTGAACTTTCTTATTTTAGGATTTTGCCCAGAGTTGTTCCAGTTTTCTTACTGCAATGAAGCCTGAGGATGCTTCTCCCTTAGCCCAACTCTCTTTATGAAATGGYACATAAGAGGCAGCCTTCAGCACCAATAGGACTGTTTAAAGAAACTATAAAAAAAAAACTGTCAGAGGGTGAAGAGGAGGATACCAGTTAATATATCAGGCTGAATGCTTTATTTACATATATAAAATTTAAGACTTCCCAAAACCATACAATTTTCAAAGACTACATGGCTGATATTTGACTTTTCTGGAAATATGGTGATGCATAACCTAAGTCTATTTCTAAGGGAAAAACAGCAAGTGCTGGTAAGAGGTTAAAGCCCTACAGCTGCATTTCCCATAATTTCTCTCAGTAATTTTTATAGATACCATAGGACTACCTAGGAGTATAATGTGAATCAAAGCTATTAGCAAAGGAATCTCTAGGTCTTACACTGCCTGAAGGTACAATAAAATGGGATTATGAATTTTTGCATTCAAGTACACTAGTCAAAATACTCAATATTCTCAGTTGTGCCAAAGAAGCACAGTAGCCAAGGTCAATATATGTGTAAAATAGGCAATTCGGTAACTATTATTTAATTATCAAGCACTAAAAAAGTCTAATGCTACCAAGGAGCCCACCTGTAGCTAGGAATATTTTAGTGTGATGTCCTAAAGGGACTTTTCCACCAAAAGGGATAGGTGCAGTTTTGGTATTCTGTTAAAACAAGGTTTTTAAGGAAATTCTCCTGAGCCTCCATGTTTTTAACAGAGGTGTTTCCATGTGGATTTTTAAAATTGGAGGCTTTGCTAAAGCAAACACAGACCTGATTACACTGATCACTAAAACACCCTGTGTAGTACTATCAGCACATGCCCAGGGGACACAAACAGACCCAGATTTGGGGCCGACCATGTAGAACAATCAAGAAAGAAAATTTGAATCCACACTACCTTGGCTTTTACAGGTTTTTTCCRCTAAGGAAAGGAACTTACTTCAAAGCAACTAAAGCTTACAGAAGATGAGTCAAGTCAAGCCTATTATGCACTCCATATAAAACACTACTTTGAAGTAGTTTGCACTGTTCCTTCTATAGATCTGCACACTGAAGCACTTGCACAAGCCAGAAAGTTTCAGAGAACAGTGGTCCTGGATAGAGTTGAAAGTGAGAATTGCAGAACTGTGATTTGAAATTTGACATTAGTATGGGCTGAAGTTGCTGCCCCATTAAAGTGACTGCCTAAACGATCACCCACCAACAGCTCAATCTAATCACATCTAACCGTGGCTACTGAAGAACTACAAAAGCAATCCGTTCTCTTTTGTCTTTAAACCCAGTAGGGAAATCTCTTACAGCAGAAAGATCTGACAGCAGAGAAGAGTATTGCATTACTGTATTGTGCTACTGCAAATTCAGCTTTACATACTGCAGTGGAATTTAGGTCTCTTCACACCTTTTCCTGTTTTATTTTTATCTGAGACAATATGTCACAGGTGTCAATCCAATAAAAAGTGGTGTAGTAAACTAATCAAATATCTAACCTTCCTCCCCATCAAGGCCAGGCTGGAGGGGGCCATGAGCAACCTGGTCTAGAGGGATGTGTCCCTGCCCATGGCGGGGGGTGGTAACTACGTGATCTTTAAGGTACCTTCTGATCCAAGCCATTCTATAATTCTGTGATCTCAAGTTGCCAAGGATTTTAATATTTGGAGCTGCAATCAATCAAAATGAAAGTGTTCCACTGTTAGTGACTAGGTCTATCAGCAATGAAGATAGTTTCTTGGCATCTGTAATTTCRTTCTAATTACTCGTTATCCTCTGTGTACATTTAATAAAGAGCCGCTGGCTCTTTGTAGAAAAGGTCAAAACAGTCTAATAATTGCCACTTCTGTACACATGTAGCAATCCCCACATTTCTTTTCCCTAGGCTTTTCATTTGCTTAGGAATTGCTTCTTAATTGATATTTGTTTGCACACATCTTAACACAGTCACTTTGTATCGTGTGTCTCCCTTGAGACAGCATGCGCCAAACCACTATCTTCAACCTATGAGATAAGTGTTATATTGACACTGAAGATAAAACTTGGGATATTGAGAATATTTCCATAAATGCCTGGATGGAGTATTTATTACCTGTGCCATGAGTGACAGAAGTGCAATGTTATAATCAAAGAGATCACAACTTATTTTTTGCACCTTCCTGTCCTAACTCCTGGCCAGCTAACGCTGACATTTAGCTAGTTCTTGACAAAGAAAACTCGACTTATGAAAGCAGTGGTTGCCTCAAATTGCTGATTCCTCCGGGGAATACAGGCTTTCAGCTGTGATGAAAATGTGTTGAAATAAAGTATTGATGATGGGTATACCAGAAAGGTCATTCTCACTCCTGGAGAACTGTCTGTGTGTCTGCCTTAGAGAAATTAATTCAATTGCTTCCCTTTGGGACTGATGCAGCCCACCAAAGTGAGTTTAAACAGCAATATGAAAGCTTACACTGTGAGCACTGAATATTTCAGCACCCAGAGAAAGAAGGGAGAAATGATGATAAGATTGGTTTGTTCTGTTATTTAAGAGCAGGAGCTTGAAATTTCCTCAGAGCTGAATAACATTCCGTACTAAAGAGATCTGCATCTGAAAATAACTGTGTTCTTATTAATCTGCTGTTCTCTCAAACACTATCCATAAACACAGCAAACCTTTCTATCTCTTTGTCCCCTTGTCATTCTCTTGCTCCCTACACCTTTTCCCATCCCTATGTCCACTGAGCTTCCCAGTTTGTAATGTAGGTGTTCAAACTGCAGCCTTCTAGAAGCAGTTAGCCATTGCACAGGAGAAACACCCCACTGTTAACCAAGGTGGAGGTAAGGGTCTCAGGGATGCATAATCATTCTTTGCAATGGGAAATATTTTGATCACAAACCATTTCGGTGTATGAAAAAAACAAAATGAAGGAAATGAGGTCTGGATTGAGGCCCATTTCTATACACAAAGAATCTGACATATAAACAGATTACTGTGGAGTGACAGATTACAGTGCATGCTACCAGCCCATGGGAAATCACTTATGCAAGGGACATGCACAGAAGCAGATGTAGGGCCAGAGAAACTGCATTTTAATCACCATGCCTGACTTTACATATTATGCTAGTAAAACATGGAAATGGCCACTAATGCTCCACCGTATAGGAATATAAATATTTTATATTCATTTGCCTTTGTTGATGATGCTTATTTAGCCTACATTTCTTTTGGGTCAAGGTTTAAATTTCACTGCAGTTTTCAAGACAATCTGAARCACTAGACATTTTTTAGACATTTTCATGTGAGCCATAACACCTTTTTTAGCCACTGACCTTCACAGGACTCTCCACTTGGTGAAAACATCCCATTGTCATGGTAGCCATCTCTGCATTCACAGTGGTACCAACCAGGCAGGTTAATGCAGTTAGCACGGCTGTCGCACTGAACAAAGCCATCTGAGCATTCATCAATGTCTGTTTAATGAGAAAAACAAAAAAAAAACAAAATTCACACAGAGGAAATTGCTATATTCATCCAATGAAAGAACAATGTCTCTGGTGTTTCTGGGTTTCACAGAATTATTTTCATTACTGACACTTGAACTTGCAGAATTAATTGCAGYGAAGTTTTGAATCGTTTCCATAAAAGCACTTGGCTAATGATTTTGGGCCTAACAACAGTGGAGGTTCTGCTAATATAAATTTACTGCCTACATAGAAACAACTAATTTTGTCACAATACATGACAGGTAATTTGACATCTGAGTAAGCTGCCCACAGTACAAAGAAAAGAATTAAGTCCCAGTTCTGATAATAAGTTGTTTAGCCCTTTGAGTAGTGCAGGCTGCCTGATAAAGATTTTTTTTTTCCTAGGGGCCTATCAAAACATTAAATACTTTGGTCCTTGCTTATGTTTTTGGTAACACCAATTTTAGGTGGTAGACCAAATTTTTGCAGAGCTTCCCTTTCCTGTGGAGTTCCTGTTGACTTGTACCAGCACTTCTGACTCTCAACGTAACTGACTGCAGTTTCCTCTCTAATCATCGAAGAAAACAACTGGGTTTCCAAACAAATGCTTAAATCATAAGGATGAAACACAACACATTCTCCTTCTCCTGGAAATCCCTTTGGAAGGCGTGTCTCTTAAATGAACAGCTTCCGCTGACTAAACTTTATAATAATAAGTTATCATGGAATGGATTTTCTTGATACACTCACTAAATCCAAAATCAACCAAAGCATGTTCTAAAGACACCCGAACTCGTGGACCTAGCAGASATGCAGAGAGCTTTGTGGCAAATCCATTTCCAGTGCCTTCAAGTACACAGCAAACTGCTCTAAACAATAGACTCCASAGTATGAGTGCTGTTAACATTTCAGGAATACCAGGAGTATGGARTCAAACAGGTAAAACTGAGTTACTCATTATCAGATTCACTGCCTGATCACTGTGTTTTACACCAGAAGCAGACTGAGAGTTGCCTACAGAACCAGCACAAAGGGAGGCACAACATGCGCAAACTGCCTTCAGAAACAAAAAGCTCTAATCACCCTCCACCATGAGCTTGAACAACAAATAAACACTCAATGTACTGGCCATTCTGGCCAAAGCAAGAATTCAACCTTTCCTTAAAGTCTGAATCTTTAAAACCAAGAAAAAAAGTAACAAATTAAGATGCAAAATTTTACAGCACATCAGCGGCTGATCTAGTATACTCTAGGATGAAGATATGAAAGAGGAGTGTGATGTGACCACTGAGATATATGTGACATATGCCCACAGTCCCTGTTTACATCATTTGTTATTTTCATAGGAGAAAGTGTAAACTGGCTAAGAAAATAAATTGTGAGCTGCAATAAGCTAATGGATTTCTTTTCCGAGAATAGTAATGTGTGCCTGGATAGACATATTCTATCTAGTAATTTCTGAAACCTATTCAAACACAAACAATAAAAGAAAACAAGACTTAAAAAAACCCAAGACTTCCTTATCCACTGAGCACACTGTTCCACATCTGAAGGTGGTATGGTAATGGGTAATATCAGTATGTGGAGTACACCTGCATAACTACAAGCTATTGCACAGTCAGACACATTTGGTTTTGAGTTGTTTTTCTTACATATGACATGTGGGGGCATGTGGGATGCATTCTGGGTATTTTATCTGCATGCCAAATARTTTTTTCTTTTAAATTTCTTGTAATAACTGTACAACTGCATCATGAGTGTATTGGTTTTTAAAAGCTTTAGAGATACTAGACAAAATTTCATTAGAAATTTTCATTATGATGCATTCGTCTGATTCTCTATCAACAACCTCTCTAAACTGGCACACCTGATGTACATTATCASTGTTTATAATGATAAAAATTACCAATACTCCTGCTGGAATATTGCAGCAAGCATACATTTTGCTGCTTTGTGTACCACAAATTAAGTCGTAAGTCTCTGTTGGTTTAAAACAGAATTTTCAACTCCACTATGAATACCAAGATAATAATCTGAGCAGTCATGTTGCAGGACTGAGAAATGCCAAACCTTTACAATCTTCCCCTGCTTCCGTGTGTTTCTTCCTGTATCAGTATAAACTCTGGCCTTTTTCTTGTGAGCAGCCAGGAGCCAGTGGGACCTCAGAGGTGTTTGAGAGATCAGAGGAAGATCAATGAAGATTATGTTACAGTAGTGAGAAAAGGTTGGCTTGCAGTCTGTATCTTATCTACTGCCATTCTCTCACAAAGCTACAGATTACTTAAGAAAAGGGACAAGAACAGAAGAAAGGACTGCAGTCTGGAAGTTCCCTTGCCACTGGGGAATTTGCTGCCTGGCAGAGCAGAAGTGACCATGCTGAATGCTTGAGATCACTTGGTCAGTACAAGGTAACTTGCTGGGGTTGGCTGAAGCTACAACCCCCAGAGAACAAATAATGTGTGTAAACTCAGAGGCTGAAAGTGAAGAGCTGTTGTTAAAACTTGATATTAATCCTCATGCTGGCTACTTAATAAAACTGCATTAAGACACTGGACGGCATAAACTCTGTCAGGAAAGTGGAATGTATTATCTGGTGATAAGCTGGAGAAACTAGTGTTATTTGGGTCAAAGAAACAGATATGAATTAAAGAAAGACCATGGTCCTCTCTTCAGAAAAATTTATTTGTAAATCTATAAGCCTTATAAGTCTAAGTGCAGGATCAGAGGCACAAGCAGAATGCATTCAGATTAACTCATTGATTATTTAGGAAAAACAAGCCGTGAATGTCACATCAGTATTGGTAAAGTGCCAACAAAAGCAGCTTCTCTGTGTTTATTTGCAAACTAGCTGATGAATCTACAAAACAAGAAGTATTACTTGGGATGCAATGCTTTAACCAATATCAATAAAGTAATACATTCTTCTGGTTTTGTTATGACTGCATGCAAAGTTGGAGTGGAGTTATGTAAGGAAGCCTCCCATCACAAGCATGTAGGGAAGCATGGATCAGGTCTTGAAGAAATGTCTTACTCCCTACAGAATGTTTGCCATTGGATTATAACCATTGCTGCACCCATGCTGAATAATCATCACTCCTTTCAGGATTTTGCAGCATATGAAATCCAAAACAACTCTCCTCACCACTAACTTTTTAGGCAAATGGTATCCTAAGCACATTCCAGTGGGTTTGAGAATACAGATGTTTCTTATGCACAGAATTTTATTTTAATTCTCACAGCTGATCATTAATTCTAGTAGAATTGTGCTCTGTAAGGGGACAAATATGACTGTTGCAATTCTATTGAATATGAAAACGCAGCACAAATGTGTCTTGCAGAGCCAAAGCACTGATTTCATGGAAAAATTTCTTGACATTTGGATAAAAAGATTTCTATTTTCAAATAGGCATAGCATGGCTTGGGATATACTGCAAACATATCTACAACTGAAATTATCTTATTAGTAGGGGAAAAGCAGACAGAAATAATTTTCCTCTGTCCTATGGTGAAACCTTYTCTGATGAATCATCTTGCAGCTGCTCAGTCAGAGGTGTGAGCTGACAAGAGAAGAAAAACTGATTGAAGTTTTGCTTGGCCAGTGGCTATGGTGTATCAGTGAGCTATATGGAATATTAACAGCAATAAGTCCTGTCTGATGCTGTACTAGAAAGGCATGGAAAATTAAATATTACTGTATAAGAAAAAGTTAGCAAAGTCTTTATATTTTTTCTTACGAAAATAATTTAAACACATAAAGAATGTTTAAGTACGCGTAAAGGAAGAAGGTATATTTTCCAATAGCAAGTGATGATTTTTTTGAGCAGAACAAAACAGATAGATACCTTATTCTGAATATTCCRGTTCTGGTCTTTAATTGGCTATAAGGAGGTGTGGAAGACTAAAGGGAGAATTAAAAAATAAAGGCAATGTCCCCATCTTGCCTTGGAAGTAAAACAGCATCCTATACCATGTATGATGGGTCAGAGGAAATGGTCTCATCCTGGTCCTGCTCTGATTTATGATTTATCACTGGCTACTATAGAGGTAACATTCTCCTCTGTTTCTCTTTCTGAAATAAAGACCACAATTGCACATACCAAAGCTGGCATCCCACTGATGCAAGTGGCCAGGTTTGAAAAGGAAGTCACTGGAAGTAACCTTCATCCTAAACTGGAGACCACCAACACAGCTCTACCCCAGCACTTCAGTACCACCTGCTCTGGCTGTGCTTCCACCTTACAGCATTTTGCACAGCTAAAGATCATGATATGGGCTTTTCAAACTCTCTGGCTGGAGAACACACACACATACCTGTGAGACTGGTGAGCCCACAAAACACCACCAACAGGTGAACTCTGTCTACCCTATGTCATTCACGTACACTTTTGGCAATACTGCATACACCTTATTGCCACAAAACAGRGTAACTGATTATTACATGCTTATGTTGCATTTGATTTGGTTTTCAAGTACTCAGGTTCTCTCCTGTGCATTTGTCTTAAACTCAAACCAGTTGGTCTCCTTATTTCCATATTTTTTAGCCATTTTTCAACCCCAATTTTATTTTTTCTTTTGGCTGAGGTCTCACTCYAATAAAGCAGACACACAATCAGAGGCATTTTTAAAGTAAGAGCTGTACACACCTAGCTCCCCTTGACAAGAAAAAACCTTGCTCTCCCAAATCACCTTCTTTATACCTCAGAGTCACTCATTTCCTTAACCGTGGCAACACTTTTAGTTATTATACTCCTTTCTCTTGGGAACACTGAGAAAACTCTCCTCCCTGAAGAGTAAAATAAGATCATTAGCAAATTATCCACTGGTACAAAAAAGAAAAAAAAGGAAAACTGGCTGTCTGATTCATGTTATTACAGAATTTCTATATAATAAGACTTTTTGAAGACTGAAAGTGGTATAAAATTGCCAATTAGAAAGACAGCAGTTCTCTTTCATCCAGCAAGAAGACSAAGCTCTAATATAGCCAAGCGGTACTCAACAAAGAACCATGGTGTGGGGGAGGGAGATTACTAYCATTTCATATTACTCACTTCAGGACTAAAATATTAATCACCAAATCCTTCTCTTAGAAAAGCCTGTGTTCACAAACTTTCAGAGACACAGAGCACAACAYAGTCACAAACATAAATATTTTCTGTCATAACCTGCTTTATCCAGGTCAATACAAACCAAAGTCCTTGCTTGTCAAGAAGTCAACACCACAGATTGGGATCTGTGAATGCTTAGAATTTAGTTATCTCCACACTGGAAGTTTTTCTGTGACAGAAAAATACACCTAGCTAAGACTGCCAATTAATAGAGACTCCCAATTGCAATAATCTGTCCCAATGCTAATTGGGTTTTATCACTGGATATGCTTACAKAGATTAATGAGCAGCCAACATCTTCCATAATGTTCAGTACTACTGACTCAGGCTAAATTTGAGATCTCGTTTCAATGGCAACAGCCTTTCCAGCTTAATGCAAACCTCCAGAGCCACCCACATCCCAGCCCCATATCCAGTGTAAATGAAGTGCAAACAACTGAAAGGAAAATAATTCCAGCAACAGATCACTGAGGAAGTGGTTTAGGAGACTTCAAAGCTGCTTAAACAGATAAACCTTCAATGTTTTCGGTTTTAATGGTGCATTTGGAACAGACAGACTCCGATACGCCTTTGCATATGTCAGTACAATTTCAAGGATATTATGTCTGGCTTGGATACAAAAGATCATGTTTCAACTATCCAGATTTAGGCTCAGATAACAGAATAGCTGGTAGGATTAGGATGAKGTCTGGATTATCTAATTTTAGTAAATACATATGCAAGGAGGAAAAGGCCTTATTCAGTAGGACTAAATGAAAATTCATTGTACTACATGAAGTATTTGCAATCAATGACTGAGTTTCTGGAGTAGCCTTGAAAAGGGTTCATTATCTCTGAGTCCCATCTCTTACATTTAAAAACCAAAAACTGCTTGTGGTGGTTTTCATATGACAACAGCTTTTTAATGTGATGATACTTGAGAAGACTCTCCTGTTCAACCAGACCTTTGATTTGCTATCTTATACAAAAAAAAAGATCCAGGTGGAGAAACATAAGATCCTGAAACTAGTTCAATATATTGGAGCTATCTTGTTAAAACAAAATATCAGCTTTTGGGATTTCCATCCCGCTAAATTCTCATATACCACACACATATAAATATCATAAAGAGGAATAAACCCCTCAAGAATATAGTGGCTAAGAATGCTGACATAAACCAAGAAGATATCAGTTATGCCAAAAACCCCAAGTTATTCGGAATGACTTTAAAATCTATTTTGTAAAGTTTGACCAGCTTCTTTTTTTTTTTCTAACACTGCTGGTGACTGCAAAAGGAACTATCTTCCTTTGTCCACAGAAGTCCTAGAGCCTGATTTTGTTTACAATCTCATCTGATTTGTCATCTTTGAGGAACTCTTTGAAGGTATTATATCATATCTTGAGTACTAGGGCACACTTTCTACTGTATGTGTTCTCATATCAAAGTCATCATTAAACCATAGAATATTCCTGATTTTAATTACAATTTCATCCCAACATTTTATTCCGTTACAAGTTCAAATCATAAAGGTTAAGATTACAGATGGTCCATGGGACACAGCAAGGAGAGGAATCACCCACAATTCTATCCTACCATAACACAGTTCCATGAGCAAAAGAACTTTCTCTATATAGCATTAGAAACACCAGTTATCTCAGATACAACCTTCAGAGGAGAGTGAAGACCATGGCCCTTCCTCTCCCTGCTCCCCTGGACAATGAATTAGGCCCAAAGTGGGGACAAAGAAAAAAGATGTGCATTTGTAATGTCTTTGGAGTTGCTGCTTGTATCTCAACACCTCCCAGATCTAACAGAACTTCTGGTTAAGTCATCTTAAAATTGCTTCAACAGTCAGTGCTGCAGATGATATGTTCTTCATTAAAAATTTCCAGTTGTCATGTTGCATGAAAAAATAGCTGCTATTATAACAGGATTTTTTTTTTAATCCCAGCAAGACCATGATTGCAGTTTTTAAAGTACCCTGTCCACTGAAAACTAATTTAGTTACATTAATGAAAAGGAAGCAAAATGTGATTGAGAATGTAATACAGAATTATAGTTCATTAATTCTTCAAGTATGCAATTTTCCAGACTCCTGATCCCCCATTGATTTCTGCACACCCCCATTGGTCCTGCTAAATGCCAGCAAAAAAGAAATTCAATCGTGTTGGTATTTCATGTGTGGCAGTGGCGGTGCTCCAAAATTAGATAGAAATGTTATCAAAAGGAATTTTCCATTGACTGCTTCACCATGTGGCCCTGCTAACAGTTCTTTGTTGTCAAAAATTGRTCCATCACAGATCACACCAATAATTGAAACTATGTCTCTCATTGCACACCCAATATCATCAAAGGAAGTAGTATTTGTAACAATTGAAAATCAGAGCACCTAATTGACCGTGATGAACTAGCTCCATGCACGACCACTGTATAATAAAAAATAATATATTTTTCAGRTATATTGTATGACACTGATTGTGTCAATCCTCATTAGAAAGACTAATTAAGAGGAATTGGGCCTCTATTTGTAGTTGTCAGCAAAGAAGTGGTTTTGCTTTCACTTTGTTCATCATCCTCAGCACTGCATCTTGTACTAAATGTAACACATGCTTCTGTTTCCTCATTAGCCCTATCTTGAAAAGGTAAAGYCCTTATTTTCTCCAAGATAGCAAAAACACTTTTATCCCTTGAAATGCATTGACATAGCTATTTTAGACAGTTACTAGCATCTGAGAATTTWCATAGCTCCATTTGCATATGAGAAATAGGACTGACACACTAGTGGAAGCTGCTGGAGATGGATAAGGGTAGCTGAGTCCTAAACAAAAGGGAAGTAATTTGAAAAGAGAAGAGCTAGTTTTGCCAGATGTTAGCTCTTTTCCAATGGTGTGAAGGAAGCCTTTACTTATACAGTGCACTGACAAAAGGTCTTGGGTTTCCTCAAGTGAGGAGTCAAGTCAGTCATAACCATGAGTTATGATATTTACACATATGAATGAATGAATGATGCAACCAGCATATTCTCAGCTTTGCACAAGGTTGTTTCAGATAAGCTCTGGTAAGAATTACAGCAATTTTCCAAGTATTTAGTTCAGAGCAAATTTAGGGAAAACAAACAAAAGAGCCCTCAAAGCAATTCAAATGAAGTTTGAGGAACTAGGAATTGTTTTGACACCCTGATATGAGCTTGGTCTCCTGTTTTAGTCCTCTACTCTTTGGTCAGGGTATTGCACAAACTATATGTGTGCTGAAGTTTAAAACATTCTTACCTACGTTTTCTTACCAGTGACTTCTTACCATRACCATGTTAGTCCGTAGACCAGTGGCAACTAATTTGCATTGCTACTCCTGAACTATCGAATCATGTAGACATTGTACAAAATTGTTRAAGAACAAAAAAAAGGAAAAAAAAAAMCCCACACATTATTCTTTCATGCTACAGTTGATGACAATTCATCAAGAAAACAATAAATATTCTCAAAATAAAAATGAAAAAGCTGTAGAAGCAGCTTAAAACTAAAACATTATTTCTTTGCTTGGGCTATAAACATATCACTGGCATATATGTGCAGAAACTGCAGATATCTTGATGTTGACAGCAAAAGGAAGAGCTCCACAGGGATACATGGCAATGATTGGCAGTGTTATAGATTTTAATTCCACTAATAGTTGAATGACTCATAATTCATGAGACAGCTTACAGTGAGTGATGAAGGCCATCCCTATCTCCCTTATATAACAGAAGGAAATTCTATTATAATGCTGCCCAGCTGCACTATTCACATTCTATTTATAGCCCACTGTATTTTAAGAATGTAACCAAAATTTTAGTTTTCATGTTTAATAAAGGAATTTTTTCCCCACAGCAAATAATAGCTAAGTAGTGGATGCATTTTGATGTTTCTCACTAATAACAAGAAAACCCTGTCTCCTCAAAGCTCT
>NW_026623292.1:2262416-2372514 GCF_030028575.1 Malurus melanocephalus
ATAATTCCAAGCCAAATGTAAATATAACACTTAGATTACTCCCAGAAGAACATTCTTTTGACCATTAATCCCTCCAATTCGGAATCAAATTTTTCGGTTTCTCTCTCCTCTTTTTTTTTTTTTTGTTTTCTCTTAAGCTGCTACATGTAGGATTGTAGTGTTGCAACAAGCTAAAGAAAGATATCAAGAGGAAAAGGTAAGTACCAGTATGTGACTCTGCAGCAAAGAAAAAATCTTTTGTTATTTAAATCTGATGACTCTGAGGGAGGAAAGAAATTATATGCACCCAAGAAACTGTGTCAGGCAAGTAAAATTGAGAAAAAGGCACAAAAGGATAAAGCAGCAAGGCATCTTAAGCTATAAAACTGGAAGGATGAGGTAAGTAGGGTTCATGTCTAAATCCAGAATGCACGTTAAATTCAATATGGGCATTTATAAAATTCTGTCAAAGATTTGCTTTGCGAATAATTATAAGCAAAAATGTAAAGCAAAGAAAAGCAAGTAAACATTCCAAGCTTTTTAAGTCACCAGCCCTTRTCAGCCTGCTCATTTTGGAGCTTACTTTTCATATCTGAGAAAAATTCAGGTGAGAACTGGGTGAGTGGCCTCCCTTTCAAACATTGCAGACAAGTAAAAAGCATCCGATCTGCAGAAACCTGGCTTTTCTCTTTGCTTGCTGCAGATCTTATTTGTTTACTCTCACAGACAACTTATAAATCTTTTTTCCCTATCTAATGAGATAGCCATTTTGGAATACGTCCTCCTTGAAGGTCAAAGGTTTTTTTTAGGTTTTACAAATTCACTGTACTTCCCACTCACAGACAATATGCTATGAACCCCATCATGTTTTCTCTCAGCTAATGACATATTTAASAGAGGGACAAGGGGAGAAGAAGTGAGATGACCCATACCTTACCTGGACTTCTACTGTCTTCTTATACAAATTTCATCACCTATTCAACTTCCCTCATATGGCTTGATTCCAAATCTGTAAAATGGGGAGAATGTGCTTCTACCATCTACCCCTTGCCCTTTTCTCAAAAACTTTCAAACCTGTTAATTCTTTTCCTGAGGAAAAAAACTCACGTAGAGGTTCTTGGAAAAAAGAGTTTGAGCAGATTTTCTGTGCTGTAATTTCTTGTACTCTCTGTAAAGGATCTTCCAAATTCTTTTGGGACGGAGGATAAACTTTAGACACTTTATACCCTTTATACTAAAAAATGGAGAATGTTCAGGCAAGACAAAGGGAACAAAGGTTGTGTTGTGTTTGCATGGCCAGGTTGTAGCCAGTGGCTGCTGTAAATGCAGGAGCCAAAAGAACTTTCTGCTCTAGAGCAGCCAAACAAGATTTTTCAGAAACTTTCTAGGAATACCTAATACAAATTAGGCCTATCTGCCTGGAACAGTCACTCTCTGTGAGGGAGGCTATTTTTCCCTATTAATCACCAGTCAGGAACAGATACAATATATTGTGCCCTAGGCAGTACATTAGAAAATTACATTAAGCACATAAGCATTGCAGAASTCCAAAGTCCTAGACTGTTCTGAGAAACTACTTCTGTGAGCGTGAGGCAAGTAAGAAGAAAGAAAAATAGATATAATTGCCGAGTTCTGAAAGGACTTGGTGACACCACCAAGGTAGTGGATTAGATAGTTCATGGGAACACAGTTCAGTATTTGAGTCATAGCTCTTATGCACTTTCAGTGCCTAAGTAGCTGCTGCCTATGGTAGCTCAGAAGGTAAGATTAAATACTTTTCACTCTGGGCAACATGAAAATTATAGTAAATTGACTGTGTAAATTACTGTGTTGATTTTAGCCTACTCCTTAATAGTTCTTGTTTGAATTGCAAAAGTCCCCTTATATTTTGAAAGCATTAAAAAGTTTTGCAACCATAAGAAAAGCAATAATGTTATCAATCAGATGACTGATACATTGGTAAGGCTTTATAATGAAATATCTCATACAGTCATATCCTGCTAACCTCTCCTCAAATCACCAAAAAGTTTCTACCTGAGGATGCTTATTTCMCATTGTATAACTGTACTTCAGTGAWAGAAATGCAGAACACAAATTATATGTTCATTATTAAGGTTGCATATCAATTWACTGGAAATTTGCCATAGCGACATGTTAGTCTCGTTTAGAACTGATTGCTATGCTTAAAGAAGCTATAGAAATTGATGTTTCAGGATTTTTCCTGTAAGTTTGCCTGTGATTCAACAATCTCCTTTTCCTTCAGGCATCACTAATCACACTAGTTATATGCATTACCTCAATAGACCAAGGCAGCTCTAACACTGCTCTTGCTTCTGAAATAGTAGTTGACATGCAACATAGCCATCTTTGAGAAGGGCAAGACAGTAATGCAGTCCACTAATTACTCAGCCTGTGCAAGCTGAGCAGTGACTTTATACCACAGAGATACAAGTTATAAAGCACATTTCAACATCCTCAGCAAAAACATTACATTATTTTTAGCAGCTGGGTCCTGTCTCTTTCTGCTGAAATGGAAACCACAGAAGATATTATTTAAATGCAGGTGTAATTCAGAAGTATTTTCATTTCAGAGATTCAGTTTCTGAGAATAAAAAGTACAGTTAAATATTTACTATTAAAATTTAMGTTAAGCCTGTTTAAACAGGATACTGAGATCTCTGTGTTTCCACCTACATTTAAGCTACAGCTGGAAGGACCAAACTTCTGAAGCCAACAAGCCACATATCCAAATTTCAACAGGGCAGGAAGCCAGTAGACTTGCCAAGGAAATGGAGAGTGCTTGGAAGGGCTCAGGGAAGAAAAAAGGCAGTGATTTCCCAAGACTATGGCAGCAAAGTCCAGCAATGAGCTGGACATGTCAGTTCCAGCATATCTCCTTGCTCACCTCTTCCCACAGCCAGGGCTCTGGGCTGCACACACCTGACACCAAAGCCTCAGCTCTGCTGCAGGGCAATAGCAGCTCGCAGCTCAGCATCCAAGCTGGATCTCAACTACTTGCAAGGAACAATTTCTAGTTTCTTTGGGCTCAATCCTAGACAATTTTTTTTTTCCTGCACCAAGGAAGACGTTTATAATAGCCTACAAACTTTGAAAATTATTGTAGTTGAAATGCCAGACTTCAGTGACCTTGAAGGCCTGACTTTCAGAATATGATGAATTCCTACTGCACACTGACACCTATTAAAATGTTTTACGCTGCAAATCATGCTAAAGAATTATTTGTTTGCAGAASTTTATCCAGACTCTATAGACTAATTCAACTTTCTCTTATTTCCTTGAATAAAGTSAGGCAAATGTGAATAAAACCTTCACTGACAAAACCTCCTCTAACTTCTGGAGCCTGAATACTCAGGACACCAAATTCCAAACAATTTAAGTAGACTATGAAACCTAATGAAATAGGGAATGTGTCCCTTCTTTCTATAATTCTTGCTTTGAACATTCCATGCCTGTGCTGCCTTCATGTTTATTCTACTTCTCTTGCTCCCTTTTTTTTTTTTTTCCTCCTTCATTAAACCCTCCAGCAATTCCTTAAGGATTTCAGAGGAGGAAAATATTAACCCTAATATGCTTTCTGCTTGAAGAGTTTGTTGTTATACTCATCTATCCCAGCATACAACTGGCCTCCCCTGCTAGACTATAAGGGGTACAACTCTTACTCCTGCTTTGTGCAGGACCTTGCATATTTATACCACAAATTTGAGCCTTTTAGTATTATTGTCATAAATCTCAATCTGTCTATCACTAATTTAATTGTTCATTGTAACAATAAGACTGTGCAAATGGGAGATTCCTGAGTTGCTCAGAAAGTTCTGACTGTGATACCCTCACATCTTATGGAGACTGCAGCCAAGTATTCTTAAGAATTCTGCCAAAAGCAATTTTGATTCTTAAAGTCTTGGTTAAATACTCTGTGGGCTTCAAATACCATTTGTGTCACAGCTTTAGCTTCAGAGCCTACCTGGCACAAGATRATTGTGGTTGTTTTAACAACACAAGGGATCAAGACCTTTTATGGAAGCAGTTCTCTTGTCATGCTAAAAGCACTAAAACAAAAATGCAGTAATCGTACATGCATACACTAGCAGATATGCATATATAGTAGGAAAACAAATCCACCCTTAAACTCTGTCACCAAATTAAAGGAGAGTTGCACTAACATCAAGCAAATCTAAGAAAGTCATCCTGTTCTGAATTCTTAAATATAACACTCAAATAAATTCTAAAATATAACACTCAAATAAAATTTAAGACAGCATTGAAAAATGACAACTGAAGAAGTCATAATTTTGCAATTAAACAAGACATGCAATTAAACAAGCATGGACAGAATTATCCCTCTCAGACTTTGGGAGAAATATAGACACTGACTGAGTACCCAAGGATGGGTTTTGGAAAGGAAATTCAAAACAGAGAAGTCCTCAATGCCTTTTTTACTCTTGTCTTTATAGGTAAGATTTTACCCTCAAATGTCCCAGGTCACCAAGACCAGTGGAAAAGCCTGTCTGAAGCAATTAAAATTTACCCATGGTGTAGAAGGATGAATATCTATTGAAAAAAACGCAGGTCAATCAAATCTGATTGGATGCACCCACGAGTTGAACATGAGGCAGCAGTGTGAACTTGTAGCAAGGGTGGCCAACAGCCTCCTGAGTGGCATTAGGTAGAGAATTGCCAGCAGGTCAAGGGACAGGATCCTGCTCCCCTATTTCATGCTGGTGGGATCCTATCTGGAGTGTTGGACCTTGCATTGTATTCCCTAGGACAAGAGAGACATGGAGCAAATCCAGCGCAGAGCCGTGYAATGATTAAAGGAGCAGAGCATCTGTCATTCCAGGAGAGGCTAACAGAGCTGAGATGCTCAGCCTGGAAATGAAAATGCTGAGGGGAAACTAAGCAATGTGTATAAATACCTGACAGTGTTGAAGGAAGCTGCACACTCTCAATCATGTCCAGAAAAGGGACAATGGGCWGGGGAAGTTTCACGTGAACATAAGAAAAAGCAATTTTTTGTACTCTGAGGGTGATTGAACACCGGAATTGTTTGCCCAGAGAATTTGTGGAGTCTCAAATCCTGAAAACACTCCATATCCAACAGGGCACAGTCCTGAGAAGCCAACTGTATTTTACCCTGCTCTGAGTAGGGGGATTAGACAATATGATCTCTAGAGATCCCTTCCAACCTTGTCTCTTCTTTTCTATGATTCTGAGAAATGATTTAACAGAGCCCTTAAATCACCTTTTACAGAAGGAAACAGTAAGAACTGGTGATTGCATTTTCTAGGTTATTGCTGGGGTGTGGATTCAATCTCCTGCTAATTAATTCATAGGTTCAGCAGCTGCTGACAATGTCTACATAACTGCGTATTTCAAGCTAAAAACTCCAAGATTCTTCCATAAGCAGCTTTTAAATAAGTTTAGCAGAAACAGAAATAAGTAATGTGCAATTTTAAAATACATTTTGCGACTTTATATCAATCCCCCTCCTTCCCTGTACACAATCGCAATGGAAGATATTTGCCTAGAGAAGTTTGCATCACCTTTGGAGACATAGAGACTGTTCAAAGGGAATTTTCCAGCATAAATTATTTGTAGTGTGAACATCTTGAAACATTTCAAGCCTAACGAGAGGTACCTTCAGCAAACTCTGCTGCATTCACTACAAGCGACTATGTATTGTTTGAAGCTCCAGTTTTCTTTTATGGCTGTATACAGCACCGTTTTTCTGACAGTGCAGTCTCAGAAAAAGTCAGCTTTTACTCTTTACTGACCAGATATTTTTTCCATTTTCCACTCTGACAGTATTTCAGACTGTATGTTTCAAAGCCACGCACAAGTAGATTACAATCCCACTCTGCATAGCAGTGTCCATATGAGATGACCAGACCTGTACTCCTGTGACCGACCTCCAGCACTATTTATTTTGACAGAAAAAATATCATGTTCAACACAAGTTAAACAGGCAGATGGGCTTCTCCTCAGAAAACTGACCTATGGAACCAGTTTGGGGCTGGCAAATTGTCTCCAAACCATAACAACACTATCACTAGATATGTGATATCAGGTCACCAACATGCTAACTTTAAACACTGAGACCAGGTGTTCAGAAAGGCATAGGATGTGGTCCAAATATGCWTCTAGCCTACACTCTTCAGATAGGAGCACAAAGCTGCAAAAGATGATTATGCACTTTGAAACGATACATGTTGGATTTAGACGAGAACAGGAGAGTGGTTCAAGGAGCATAGAAAACTACTATTATTAAAACAAAGTAACTGTTTTGATACTTSAGCAATATCTTAGCATACAATTTGTTCCAGGCAGTTTTACAATGGAGACTCCTTGGTATCCTGTACCATGGTATTTGCAGTCTGTGAAATACTGAGCAATACTTGAAAACCTGCTTTTTTAACACTTTTCTAGAAAAAAGTGAGCAATTAGGATGCCGGTTCTCACACAATATTCCTTGTGTGCTCTGAGGTAATGTCTGTTCAAATACAGAAGAATGAAAACAACCACATTTCTCACCTCTCAAACAGACCAGATAATAYGGAATTCAGACTGGTCTGTGTTTTTCATTAAACTCAATATGTTTACAAGTCAGATGAAAGCAATACTTGCTCAAATGACCTCCTTTCCTCTGTTTGGAAGATTTATTGTAGGCAATATACAACAGCAACAATAGTCAATCATAGGTGGCAGACTGCCCTTTTATTAGGCATACTGAAGCCAATTAATCTAAGCGAGCTTTCTCGCTTTACCTCCTGGAGGCAAGTATGCTTGGAATGCATTTAAGAATTCTGCAGCAATAAATAAAGGTGCTGAAACTATTCATTTGAACTTTGAAAAATTATTTACAGGCACTTGAGATTCTAAGCATTAACATTCTGCATACTCTGCTGAGCAATATAATTTGATTATATCCACGACTTAAAAAAATAAAGTTCTAAAACAAAGCTTTGTGGTACTTCCATCCTCAGGGGTAGCAAGGGAAGATAAAGGAATGCTTGTGAAAGGAGGTAAAAGCAGTAGGAACACTGATATCTGCCCTGACACTGAGTAAAGTAAGCTGGGTTAATCACAGATCTTCAAATAAGGTTGCAAACGAAGGTGGGTTATGAACCAGGAACACATATGTAGCACAGAAGTAATCAGTTACTCGAATTTATTTCCAGATCTCAGATTATCTGTTATTTATATGAGACACCAAAGGCCATTTGAGGTGAAAAGAACGTCCATAATAATCTTATTAATTATGAAACATCAAAACCCAAGATGTCTTAATTCGTGTTCTAATTTTTGCAGTCCATGTGYTTCTAATTAGAACTGCTGCAATATATTCTCTGGGGAAGCATATAAGAAAAGTGAGTAACATTTTAGTGGCAGCTTCCTCTTTCAGGGCACAAACTTAAATACTCCTTTATTCTTGGATTACTTCAAACAWCCTCTTTGGATTATCTTCATCATAAATCAAGTTGTAATCTTACCAGTTTCACAGCTGGGCCCAGTGAAACCTTGTGGGCAGGCACACACATTGGAAGCGATACAGGCTCCTCCGTTCCTACAGCCATCTTTGCAAAATGCTGCAAAATGCAAAATCACAAAATGTGGGTAATAGAATCACGCCCAGCAGTCCCGCAGGTGGACACAGTCTGCCAGCAGGCTGGCACAGAACGCCGGCYGTGTGGCACCGAGGGCAGAGACCGCCTTCTCCTAAGGATAGAGGTCACGAAGAGATGGTTTATGGCCCCCCTGCCTCGCTGGCCAGATGGGCTGACAAGCTACAGAAGGAGATTAGAGTAAATCATCTGAAGACAACAGCTCCCATATGTGCTCCTTCGCGTGCACTGGGAAGTGGTGAAASACAACATCTTCCCTTGGAACAGGCTCTTCCTGGGGAAGGGCTGCTCTCTTCTGCTGCCCAAACAAAGGCCTGAGCATAATAGGCACAACTTATTAATTAAACTGTCTGGCTATCTCAGTCCTTTATTAAGTAATTTGATAGAAACAATAAAAACACTAATTTTGTGTCAGGGCATTCTGAAGAACTTCAAAACTTCTGGCATTTACAGCTTAAAGTCAGTCCTTGGGTTTGTTCTTTGGCATGCTGCAGTCTGAGAAGCTGTGCTTACAGATTTTGGTATAGTATTCTCCAGGAGTGCATGTTATAAAGAGACACTTCTGTGGACCCAGAAATGCAACCAGCTGTGACTGAAAACACAGTAGCTGTTAGTTGCTCTGATAGCAATTGCAATGTGGAATTGGAAGTGCTCTGGCCACAAGAAACTGTAGGTGAAACTAAGCAGACGGGGGTTATCACCAACACAAACTGTTGCTTAAGGGCAGTGCTCTAGCCCTGCACTGGTAACCAGTCAGAGATGCCAGGCTTTGGTTTACAGCTGCTCTGTGTAACAGCACCACTGATGAGGTCTTAAGGCTCATCTGAGAGAAAACTGTTAAAGATTTGAGCTATCCAGCTCTCAGTTCGAGACACCAGCCCTGTGGTATGTGACCATTGTCACTGAGACATCCAAGCTTCCCGATCCAGGGGCACCTGGTGCACACGAGTACAGATGGCAGCGTGGTGCATTAAAAGCTTCCAAAGGCATGGGGGCAAGAGATGCATCCAGGCCTCTTTGAAGGACACTGGCATCCAAGCCAGGRCTGCAGAGAAGTGTAGTTCTCAGATTTTGATAGACAGGCCTAGAGGCCTTCTCCTGCACACTGTCTTCTCTGTACTGAGGAGGGAGGGAGGAGAAGTACTTTAATTTCACAGTGGAGTGAAGTGCCTTCTGAAATGTCAGATCTGCAGTCAGAGCTCTTATTCAGAAAAGCTGAACACAGTGCTGTAGGGTTATGCACCTTCTCTTTGACCCAAAGAAATCTCAATTACCGTTTTGTCACTGATTCACTATCAGTAGAAGAACTCAGGAATACTCCCAAGCACAGCTCACAGGAGTGAGCTGTGCAGACAGGGCTTTCTTCTGAGAGGACATGCTTTGGGTTTGAACCTCATCAGGATAAGACTTTAGTTTCATTCCTCAGAGAAGAGAGCCCAGCAGGGACATTTGCTGACATGCCTCCTGCTCATGAGTTTGACTTGAAGTGAACCAGGCTGCCATGTTGTACAAAGAGGTTGTTTGCCTTTGGAATGTATAGAAAAATTGCACTGTTACTCAGGTGATGGAATAACTAGTGCTAAGATCTTAATCAGACTTAGCAATTAAAGATATTCTGGTTTGCTTAGATTTGGCAATACACAGCAGCGGAAGGTGTCTGTGTGACATTGCCAGTGTTAACTCTGGACCTGTAGATTCTGACATCTAAGAGATCAAGAGCACAGAGGCATAACTTCAAGGAACACTGGGTGTGATATTGCTGCATCTGTCCCACTTCTCACATCTGAGCCCATTCCCCTACAGCTACACTACTTTTATTTTCAAGCACTGCTTAAATAAATCCTATGCTCAGTGCTTGAKAACTTCCAAGGATTTGGGCCCAACTACTAAGTATCATTTCTTTTAATGTGAAATGCAACAGAAATAAAAGTAGCATTGTATTTCTGCGAAAGCATCTTTCTAAGACTAGAAATAGAAGTTCCAAAGGATAGCAGTGAATCAGAATGTAAGAAAACATGACATCACCTCAGATGTAGTGAAGGTTTTGTGTGTCCATGTCTACTGCTTTTCTCACTTACCATAAAGACATGCCAAACAATTTTTAGTTCATTGAAGTAAAACAGGAAGCCACCGACCATGGGCAGTGTTAATCTGACAGTGTTTTCACAGACATAGCTCTGTTGGTAACTGTGCACTTCCTTGAATGGTATAGCATATATAGAAACTGTTGACACAAAAACGAAGCATAACAATTTCAAATTTTCGAGGCCTTCTATCTATGCATGCATCATCCTCAAATGATTGCAAACTGCTAAATGCAAAGTTACTGAATATATGCCTGTGACGATCATATAAGTGCAGGACACAAGCATCAAGCCTGGCATTTTGTCTGTCTTGTTCAAGGCACACGACCAGAATTTTATCAGCTATGACAGAGCATCTCRCTCAGGTTTCTAGCAGCCTACCTTTGCAGATGGTACCATTTCCAGTGTAACCCGGCTTGCAGACGCAGTTGTGCCCACCCACAGTGTTGAAGCAGAGCGCATTCTCATCACAGTTGTGTTGGTTTGTGATACATTCGTCATGCTCTGAAAAGGGAAACAAGAATGGGGTGGTCCTGAATTTTTTAAACCACAACAAAATAAGAGCTTTGTGTAGGTTTCCATGTTAAAAAGAGATAAACACAGAGATAAATAGGGCTGGCTACGTGGACATGCAACCATGGGATGACCAGGGTACCTATTTTTAGCACATACTAGTATGTGTTAACTGCAGTGCAGCATAATTCCACTTTCATTAACAGGGAGCCACCACCATTACTCTGTCTATGTGGGCTACAGTGTTCTCATAAACATTTGCCAGAGAGCTGGCTAGCATACTGAAAATCCATATGCTACTTCTACTGTATAATTTATTCATGCAGGTTTATCTTATGGGGGATTCTTAGGGTTTCCTTCGGAAAGCTGACTAATGGTGTGAGACGCACGCTCCAAACTGCAAAAGACATGGATAGCAGAAGGCAAGCCTTCAAAGCAGCCCATGTTTTCCCTCCCTTCAGCCCATACACAGCACTTTATTTAGATGAAATAAATAACCTGAAAGCAGAGGTCTGCCTGCTTTTCAAGGGACTTTTAGCATGGCATGTCCTAGCACCGGAGTGTGATGGATGAGACTCCTCAGTCTGGTGACTAGGACATACAAGGAAATATCCCTTTTGGGAATAAATTAACAGTCAGGAGAATGTGATTTTTTGTTAACTTGCAACACACTACTTAATCTGAAAAAAAAAGAAAAAAAAAAGCATTGCTTAAGTGTGAACATTACATTTCTGTTTACTCAGAAATAGTAAATGGAATCTCAAAATAAGATGTTGTAAAGTGTCACTTCAAAATGATACATGAAAAGCCGTATTATTTTCAAAATGCTGTATCTTAGTCTGAAGGCATCAAAATAAAATGCTTCCATCTTCTGGAAATATTCCTTGCATTTTTGTTAAATCAACAGTATTCATCTATCCATATATAATTTATATGGAGAGCCCTGAAATTTAAATTTCAGGAAAAGAAGCTGTTTGGGGAACATAAAGACATCTGATTTCAATCAGACTAACCTGCGTGTGAGGTTTTCATAATTATCATTCTGCCCAGGTTTTAGCAAATTTTATTACTGAATCTTGGGCMAATTCTGGCTGTTTAGCACAAGTCTTAAATCTGGAATCAGATGCTCTTTGTTTCCCCATTTTGAGGGGGAAGGTTGCTCTGAATCTTCCTCCTTATAAATAATGCCTGCACATATCCCACAGAGTTGTCAAGAAAATTAATTTCTTAACATTTGCAAATCACTATGGAAATGTTGAACTTGCTATTTCAATAGTGGCCATAAACTGTAGGAATATAAAACTGGCAGAATGGCACATATCCAATCCATCAGTAGAGGTAATTTTTCCTCTAGTAACGGTAAGTACCTGTTGTTTAAAGGAGGGAAACATTCACCTCAATGTAACTAATAAATTTTAAATGCTACACAGGTTTAATTTTATTTTAGTAGGCTTGCTGCTCTTGAGTGTTTGTTTGTTTGGTTTTTAGTAACATTAACCTAATATCCCTCTTCTAAACAAGGGCTTATGTGTCTCTTGTATGACCAACCCTCACCGGATGCAGCAGAGCACAGGCTGCAAGCCTCTGCCCTCCAGCATGAGATCTAATTACTTTGCTCTCAGCATGAATAACTAAAATTGTTATTGTTCACCAAATGATCCAGCCCCTCGAAAATCCACTTAGCAATAGMTGACCTCCTAACACAGTGAAATCTCTCATGCTGGCTGAAATGGTATTTATGTGGAACCATTCCAGAATAGAAAAATAATGGCCTTGCAAATTAGGTTAAAAAGCATAATCTATATTGCAACTGTATCCTAGCTTTTTCAATTTTGTTTAATATTATGATACTATTAAAATATGTTTTTTAATTTAAATATTAATTTCATTTTATTTTGTAATTTTAAAATAACACACAAAGGGAAAATAACTGCAGAAATGTGTGAAACACATCCAGCAAGCCAAAATACCTTGCAAAGCCATTATCTTGGTATCTCAAGAGGAAGGGTCCACGCAACAATAAGTCACATTGGTAAACTCAGATCAAATAACTGAATTTGACAAAATAAGTGTCATCTTCAGGGAGGGAGAATAGCCATCCATCCTATRCCTTAGGAATGCAGAAGCATCCCATCTTTATGAGGGAAAAGAGTATGTGAGAGGACAGCAGGTGATCACAGACTGTCACATCAAGAGGAGGGGCTCCACRTATGTGGCTGGAGCAGCTTTGAAAGCCCACTAAGGTTTGCAGCCCCAGAGCCCGGAAGACCATTTGCACAGATGTGTGTCCTTCATATAGGCAGATGACTGCCACACTTGAGTGTGCCTTCCTAACATTTACTTTTTTGGGGGTAAGAAAAACTATTGCATTTTTTGAGATGGATTTTTTTCTTAAAGCATACAATATCAATAAAAGTAACATTCCATCTGCTGAATAACTGGATTTTGATGCAAAGTAATATGTCTGATATCCTACACAGTGTAAGCTTTGGAGTTTTCTATCCTCCTGCAAGAAAGTTCATGGAGGATACTTCTGCATAAATTGTACTGAAACAGCCATCACTTTTTCTTCTGTGGTTATCTGCTCAAACTTTAGATCTATTTTTATTGAAATCACATATGAGTGATTCATGAAAAATACATGGCCTGATAAATGCTTCCTGGATTGAAGTTTATATGCCATTTTAGGATGAAAATGTTAAAGAGTAAGGAGAAAAATTGTGATTCAATTAAAGGAGAAGAGATTTTTAAATGACAGGAATGGRAAAAAATCAGCAAAAAACCCAAATCCATGTGTTTTACAATCCATCTAGTTTGTTTCTCTGTATCATCTGATCTTAGCTTCAATTACACACTTAAAACCATATAAACATASTGTTTCCTCATTGTTTCTTACAGTGACACCTAACAGAGCAGACAGCTTCAGGAGCAGCTGTTTTATGGACAGATTGCACGGTTAAACTACACCTGAAAAAATCCTGTACATAATCCATGTCCCTCCCTCTACTCTTTCAGCACTTGGCACCCTATCCACACCGATTAAAGAGACCAGGAGAAACAGCATTTTCACTATTAATAACAAGATGGACTGTTCAGCTTCATTAAAGACAGAAATATTTATTATTAAGAAAAAGTGTGGTGTTCTGTTCTTAATTCTCCATTAGCTGATACTTATCACTTTGGTTTCTTTTTTTAATCAAACACTTGGAAAGTCCCCCTAAAAAAAGCAAGAGAAAATTGCARAGCCTGAGTTGAGCAGTCTTAAATACCAAACCAGGAGCTGCAGAAGCAGATAGGACCATGCATTACAAAGTAGAAAAAAGCAATTAAAAAGAATCATTATAAGAGAACCTGCAATATGGTTTTTAAGTTCAAGAACCAGTTTAGAAACATTATTTGTCTAATTTGGAAAAGTTAAAGTTTTATTTCTCAGGGTCATTTACTTCAAAAATCTTTAGAAATCATGAGACACACGTTTAATGAAAATTCTATACTAATTTCGCTGCACACCATAATCAAGATGGGAACAGGCCAGGTACAATACTATTACAGAGGCAAAGAAGTGAAAATTAGTTTTGCAGAGAAATTTTTATAATCAACCAACCTGAACTTGCATAAACACCTTGTACAAAACCCAAACACACTGCTTTCAATTATGACTTCTAAGGCTGTGTTATCTAATGTATCCAAATTTCATTTTGCACATTTCAGGACTCATGCTCAGTGTTAAAATTCATAAAATCTCTCTTCTGGGAATCAACTGAAGTTTTAAATACTCTATTTATATTGACTAACCTATCTCTGGAATGAGATTCTTTTAGGTAGAGAAAAAATTTTAACTCCAAAATTTGTTATTGCTCCATGGTAATAACAACAGTAGCAGTAAGTGCATATAAATGTCACATTAAATAGTTCTTATGACACAGACAACTTAAAAAGGCAAAAATCATATGATCATGCAATTAATTTATTTATGTATATTTGTGTGTGCAAATACATTATATACACGCACAGAAATATAGATACACATCCATATATATATATACATATATGCAGTAAAGGTGATTAATTTTATTTTGTTTTAGTTTGAAATACTACTTCAGAATATCCCATACTGTTTGCTTGAGAAAAACTTTACTTCAGAAGGGTATCTAGGGTAAAATACTGTACCTCACAAAGAGTGACTGCTGGCATAAACTGATCAGGACCCACTAGATGCTGTGATGTACCTCAATGCAATGACAGCTGGGAACCTGTCCTACCAATTTTGTTATCTGTGCAGAGATTCTTTCTGAATTTAGTAAAATTTAACATGCTGTCCACAAGGTATGGCACCTGCCTCCACATCAGCACTATGYAACATCAGCCCCTATCCTTCCTACTGTGTATTTAATGATTAAAAATGAATGTCTGTAGAGCATTTCCTATATGCATATTGCAAGCTTTCCYAATATTTGTCTTGTGTATCCAAATTTTGTAGAGGTTTAAGGAAAAAAAGAATAATCATAACCCAATCCAATAGCAAATAGGAATACTGACTGAGCTACATCACTTACTTAGAGGTAAAAAATACTATGCTGGCAGTTTTCCTGAACCATCCATTACCAACACTGGAAAATAAGAGTTGAGATCATGTTTAAGGTGCAGGAATGCAAAAAAAGTTCTCAAAAATATAAATAAAATACATCCTTGCAACTGTAACCTTGTAACATGATGCAAGAGATATTCATTGCTTAGTGACAAAGTTGTGAACCAGGATTAAATTTAAATAATTTAAATAGAGATATTATATTAGGYATTTTATCCTTTTGATCCCTCTGCAGTCAAGAACTGAAATTACTTTGGCTGTCTGTCTCCTCATTGATTTGATACAGGACTACAAAACCATGGTGGCCAGCTGGCAGTGACAACAGATAAGAGTTACTTGAATTATCAATAGCCAACACACTTAAATGCCCACTTTCAGGTTATCTTTATTACAACAGATTTTTTTTTCTCCTCTGTAGTTCATGTACAAGACAAAAATTAATAGCAATTATATATGTAATATGAAGACTTATTCCAWTTGCAAAATGACAGATGGTTAATTTTTTTAAGACTTCGTATTAACTCATTTAAGTTCTAATTGGCAGGGTTAATTTAAGTCTCAGAGTATGCACACAATTTTTAAAGAGYAAATGCTGCAAATTTATTGAACTATTTGCTGGAAAGTGTCCTAAGAAGGGATTGAAACTGGTGAAGGGACCAGAGAACAAGTTTTATAAGGAGTGGCTGAGGGAACTGAGATTGTTTAGCATGGAGAAAAGGAGGCTCGGGTTGAGGGGGACCTTCTCTACAACTGTCTGAAAGGAGCTTGTGGACAGGTGGGGGGTCAGTCTCATCTTCAAAGTAACAGGCAATAGGACAAGAGAAATTGGACTCAAGTTGTGCCAAGGGAGGTTCAGATTAGATATTAGGAAAATATTCTTCACTGTGAGGGCTGTCAAGCACTGGAATGCCCAGTGTTTGAGTAACCATCCCTAGAGGTATTTAAAAGACATGTATTTGTGGCACTTAGGGACATAGTTCAGTGCTGGACTTGATAGTGCTGGGTTGGATTTAATGATCTTAAAGGCCTTTTCTGACCTAAAGGAATCTATGAGTTTATATTTTCCATACATTTACGTTAAAAATGTGATTTTTTTTTTCTGCAGACATTTCTTAATTTAAATGCAAAATAGAACAGGTGTTTTAACTACTCATAGAATTGTCATGACATGGTTTATCCTTAGTTAATGCTTGGGTATTAATCATTAATGATCACCACACATCTAATGGTGACTTGGGAAAGACAAACACCTTCACTCCAAACATCCCTCCTTCCCCCCCACTATACACTGAACATGATGTTATGTGGTCTGGAATGTCCCTTTGKTCAGTTTGGTCACCTGTCCCGGCTGTGTCTCCTTCCAACCTCCCAGGCACCCCCAGGCTCCTCCCCAGTGAAGCAGTACGAAAAGSATAAAAAGCCTTGGCTTTGTGTAAGCCCTGCTTGGCAATTACAAAAACATCTTTATATTATCAACTCTATATTATTCGTGGTCARCAAACATGCAAAATACCTCACACCAGCCGCTATGAASAAAATTAACTCAGCCYCAGACAAAACCAGCACATCTATGTTCAGAACTGTTCTACTTTTTTCTTTTAATTATGTAGATRATAAAAATAGTGCTGCCATGTGTATGTTCTATTTTCAAGGTCTGTTTTAAAGATCATCTTGCTTTCTGAGATGCTGTTTCTGTCAGCAATTACTTAGACCATTGTTGTTCTTCAAAGAGAACAGCTGCCATTAACTCATCAAGATCTCTTTTMTCTCTTCCAGCTATTAGCTAATTTACTTCTTCTATATTTGGTGTTCATATAGTTAAAAAAAAAATAAGGCAGCTGTAGGGAAACCTTAGGAAGAAAACCTGCCTGGGGATATGTCCACAAACCAGTGCTCCTTTTCACATCCACATGAAAAAAAAAAGGTCCAGAACTGCATCTTTGTTATACTGATAGGAAAATCTAGAAGGGAATCTATATTATTCCCARTTACTGACGTAAGATTAAAAGTAACTGAAAAAACAAGCACCCATTCTCCTTGCACCTGCCTGTGAGGCTGAGGAGATTCTGGAGAGAGCTACAAGGTGGCTGTAACTCTGACAAGACTCGAGACAGGTACAGACTAAGCTGAACTGGTATAATTTTGGAACTGGTATAATTTGTTTCACAAAAGAAGCAAGTCATGACACTGAATGTGATGATGAAATCCATCCCTAAAACACCTCAAATTTCCAATCATGATTTAATTTTTTTTTCTAGGAGAGCCAAAACCCTTAATGTGTGCAATGTAATCTCTTTACCAAGGTAGGTAATGCAAGAAAGGTACTGGGAACAAAAATATGTAGAAAATATTTGTATGCAAATATAACTTCCAAAAATATGGGACATTCTAATTCTAGTTAACACTAGTTTTTAAAAAACTTACACTAAGATTTTCAATTTTATATTTTATTTCACAACAGATTTTTATCTAGAGAAAACTATTTTGCACACCAAAGCTTGCAAGAAGCACATRCTTTTTTCCCCACCCTTTGACTTTAAGACCCTTTGACCCTTTTTCTTTGCACAAAATCTGTTTTCTTTACTTTTTGTTTATTCCTGTTCTGGATTTTCCTCCTAGACTTCAGGAATTCTTAACGCCCAGCTTTAAGCCCCATTGAATTCTCCACTAGTAATTCTAAATTCTGTAGCTCTGTTTATGGATTTAATGGCTCTTAACAGGCTGTACTCTCATTTAGGACTCGAAGAGAGTAACACATAACTTGAATGTTGACCAGTCCACATTTTGTGTGCTATCTGCATACTGAGAATTCTGTGCCATTATCTCTTGGAAGATTAGGAAGAGAAATAGATACCAAGTCATTTCAGACAAAAAAAAAAATATGTTAATGGATAAAATAAGTATTTCAAGGCAGACCTACCCTTTCTCCCTCCATCTTTCTCTACAGTTCTTCATCAAATCATTTAAAMTTTGTTAGACCCACCTACATTTCATCGTCCTCAAAATGTGTTTATAATTTCCAATTTCATGAAACAATATGCATTTTTACAAAATATACTCTTCTCATGGAGGCTTCTATTGCAATATTAATTGATGTTAGCTGACTTAACATCTTGTGAATTTTTATACTTTTCAACCAGTTAGACAGAGTAAATATATTGAAGAATATTTTGCCTGACAGCTAAAGTTTAAAAAGCTTTAATTTATCTCCACTTTCCTTCACATCTGCCATTTTCTATATTCCCTCTTGAAAAGAAAGGTTTCAGGGAAGGATTTTCTAAATCATTTAGCAGAGTCCTAACTGTTTTCCCTAAAGGAACATCTGTAACTCCCACTGATTACAATGGCAGGACTGTAGCATAAACGCAAAATGATTTTGAAAATCCCACCTTAAGAGATTTCAGTCTAGACCTTGACAAGGACCTTGTCACCCACCTTTTTTTGCCTTAATTCAAACTGATCACTTAATATCTTTTACCAGGGACATTTTAAAATGAGGTTTCYATCTTCTAAAAGGCATTTCATCACGTACACTTTCTAGACTTTCTCCACAGATTTTTTTTTTTTTAATCTAGCCAGATGCACTATTTATTCCTAGGTAAATCTCACTTAATTCCCACTTTATTGTATAAAAAAACCTTCCAGACATTTATGATAAACTGATGCTTTCAAAATATTCTATTATGTTRTCAAAGGTGACAATGATAACAAATTCTGCATCTCTAGTGGTGCTCCCAACTTTATTGCTAGCAGAATAACCAGACTAGAGCTGCAAATACAATTTCCTCAGCCAAATGAAAAATATTTATTTTACTTCTCCTAATTCCAGCTCTTTTTATTTACCATTTCCTTATGAACAGGTTCCATGTTATAACACATCTGCCACCAGCAGCAAATACCCACTGGACATTTGGCCTCCCTCCCACACATATTTCTGTTACACAAATAAAAGCTGTAAAGTAACCTGACTGCTGTTGAGGTTCGAAACTTGCTGCCTGTTCTCATATTTCACAAGTAACAACTTAGACAGATCATCCACATGACCAGAAGGCTCTATAAAAACACCTTTGAAGATTTTTTCAGCACAAAATTAACAGAAGGTGGATATGCACGACGGGGCAGAAGAAGGATGTCTCAGCAATCAAAACTGCCAGAGAACAGTAATGTTCTCAAAGCTCTCTAGAAACAGYTGCTGCTGCTTCTCTTCTTTTTGGAATAGCATTGTGGCCAGGGTTTGTCAACACATTCCAGGGGCTCCTGGAAAATCAGTTACAGCATTACAGAACCATTATCAAAGTCAGCGCTTGTCTGGCACAGAAAATGAGAGGCACCATAGTGGTGGATGAAATGCCACTGTTGCTTTGATCCTGTTCTTGTCTGCAGGAACCTGGAGCTGCTTACCTAACCATGAATGTTAGGAAGCAAACAGGGTTTTTTTTCATCTTCTCATGCAGCAGAGAGATTTCTTAATGCGTGAAGTAGTTCCTCCCATTTCCCTGGCAGTGYTGTGACTCAGATGCTCAGATGGCTCACTGGAAATCAAGGACAGCACTATTTTTGATAAGACAAGATGCTCAAGCTCTCTAGGGAGAGGAGGCCTTCCTTAAGTGTTGCTCACCTGATTTTGAAGAGAGTTYTCTACTTGAAAATGGGGACAAAGTAATATCTCAGTGATGGTTAGGTAGAGCAACACTGATGCTTTTCCCTCTGGTCAGCCTTGATTCCATCTCCAGTRATTTTCCCCAGACTACATCCTCCCCAATAGTGTACCAAGGCGCACCAAAACAGCACAGCAAATGTATCCTTCATGAACCCTACACATCAGCTGCCTTCCCTGGGCACAGAAGCACTCAGGGAGAATGGTACAGCCAGTTCTCATCACTGTGGAGTACCAGCAAAGAGCCAGCACACGCACCCAGCCTTGAAAGCCATTAAGTGCTCCTGGCTTCTGCAGCTCAAAGCCCTTGATGGCAGGAGATAACCTGCAGAGCTGTCTGACTTGCTGCTAACAAAACTGCACAGCACAGTAAAGGAGATGCAACCAAATAYGCTTTCACCTTCCTTCCCCCACCCCTTTAATGGAACACTGGCTAACTTGTTTCATGGGTAGATTTTCCAGACCACACCGTGTTTTTGTTGCCACAGTTCAATTGTTAGTATGGATCAAGTTTACAAATAATTATTCCTATACTTACATGTATCATGGTAATACATACATGTATTAAGGCTGGAATACCTTTAAGATACTTATGTGTATYTTATATTGAGAAACAAATATTTGCATAAGCACATCTTAGCAAACTTTACATATCTGAAAAATTCTGCCATCAAATTTGCTGTCTTSTTTTAAAACACCATTAATTGTTCAAACATGCAAAACCACAGACTTGAAGTTTACAGTACTGTTCAGGTCTCAAAACTCAAAATATGAATTTAGAGTCAATGAAGTTAAGAAGAAAATAAACTTTGACCAGATATTCCATTTTGCTACTATTCCTGTCATCCCAGAATGTCTTCACCTTTGTAATCCTACTCTCTTCACAAGTATGCTTTTTGGAGAAGTTAGGATTGAAGCAGAGATGCTGTGAACAACTCTGGAGGATTTCAAACYAAGATGAAGCCCACCTTATGGAAGGTGTATAAAGTGAGTAAGCCCAGGGTATTTAAAGCAGACTGGAATATCTTTTCAGACTACTACCAACCACAAACTTTATTTACCTCTCAGGCATTAAGGTGATGCAGACAGAATTTAAGTACATCCAATTTCACCTTCTGAAAGGTTAGGCACAAGTTAATAATTTTTTTACCAAGTATTTGCACATTCCAAACTTATTAAAAGCATTTGAACAAATTAAAACAGATACTCTTGATGAATCATCACCTTTCTATAAATCAATCTTCTTGAATAGGACTGGCCATTTATCCCTGCTTTGAACATTGTGAAACCTTTAACTGTTTTTTTTAAATGCACTGTCATGAAAAGACTCTACTATAGGTTTCCAAATCCTGAACATCAAAGTTAACACTGTGTGACAGCTGGTGTGTTCCAAACTCATCACATTTACTCGTCTGTAACAGGGTAAATGACACAATTACCTGCTGTAATTACTGTTGCTGACAATATATTTTTCCTGGTGATTGGTCTGTGTGACTCAGAGCTGCTATATCTTTGTCAGYCCAGTCCAAATCTCAATTTCCATGTGACTTGGACATTAACTTACAAAGTATTTACAAATTAGTTCCAATATCTGCCAAGACAGATATTTGGGATAGTATAAATTCATCTTTTATTGCGTGATTAAGCATTCTATCATTCTAATATTATTTTGCATTAGAAAGTAACTATTCACAATTAAATTCTGTGCCCCATTTAAATTAAATGCACATTTATTAGGATAGTGGAAGGGAGAAACACTTAAAAAGGTGAATACAATAAAGGAATAAAAAGTGAAAAATAAAGACATTGATATTTTTAAAAAATGCTCACTCCTAAAGCAAAACATGAATTTTTTTTTWAAAAGTATAAAACATTAAGATACCCAATTCTAATTGTCTTCTTGTGACAATTTTAAAGAACAGCTACCAAAGACAAAGTGACTGTTGATTTTGAGCAACGTGAGTTACAGGCTAACCAAGCTAGCTCACTGAATGTATTTTCCCTGGAATACCTTTTGCTTTTAAAATATGAAATTGATAGAATTCCTTACACCATTTCTCAAAAAAAGATATGTGAGAGGATGTGTGTATTTTGCAGCATACAATGACAGAAAGAAGCAGGTACAGTTGTTTTGAGACAATTTGGAAGCTTGTCAGAATGAAAAAATACTCCTACAAAAACTCCTACAAACCATCTAGGTAGATCAGCTACTTATTTTATTGCTAAGCTTGTTGACAGAACTCTTGTTGACAGAAAATCTCTAAATCGAGATTTTCCATTTGTTTTTTGTTACTTGATAGGGGGGATGTCCATCTTTGCACAACTGATTATATGAACTGTAAAGAGGATGGTTTCAATACAGTAAATTGATTACCATTCCTGAAATAATTTCAACTTTCAGTTTTTTAAAAAAGACAAAACAGAACAGTTCTGTATATTGAGAATGTCCTTGGGAAAAGAATCAAGTATCTTTTATAGACACAGTACTTTCAGAAACATTACCTCACAAAATGAAACTTCACTAACAAAAGTGAAATTTCACCCCAAACCGTCAGGACTATGTTGTAAAGCAGCATAAATTATTGATAATGATTTCACCAGTCTTCCTTGGGRTATTAGCAGATCACAACCCTAAGGATGGGCTCCAACATATTCTCTCAGTAAGTAGTATTTGTTCCTCCTTTTTGATCCACTCTTTTTGACTGCTGTAGAGAGGTCTTGCCAAAGACTGTCATCTTTATTAATTTAGATGAGCTGGCAAACACTGGCAGAGCAAATTTGGAAACTGAAACTAGTTTTAGATAAAATTAAAAGGGCAGCAGACGTGACAGTTTAGCTTGCACACTGTGCATTCGTGCCTGACCAACCAGAGCCTGGCTGCAGAATGATCAGCACATTTCAGTGTCAATCAGAAGTTACATGCTAAACTAAAAACATAAGCTTTTCTCTGGGACTACAGGTAGGAACACAGACACCAGGTGAGTCAGTCCAGTGGATAAGTCAGATATATTTACTTTGGGCATTTCAGCATAATTTCATGTGCAAGGAAGGACTAGCAAGGATGCAACTCCTGCTGTGGTCAAGGCATCTGTACCACAAGAAAGCAGCTTGATATGGCGAAGTATAAGGTTTTTGTAAGTCGATAATCATCAGTCCAGRAGACTGACAAGAGGTAGCAATATTGACAGAGAATTATTGCAGAGACAAACTGTCAAAGAAGATGACATACTAAATCAGAATGACTGACAGTATAAAMCATGAGTTAAGGAAACAGTCTTCCATTTAGCATAAAGCATATTAGTCTCTTATAAACATTTCATGAAGAACAAAGGACACTTTTAAGTTGTTTCAGGAGTCAGATGTGATTGTTTTGTGATTACAAGATATACTATGTGGCATCTGGTAGGAATCTAATTGTAGAGATTTGTAAAAAAAAAATGTTTCCATGCCCACAGATTGTCCAAGCAGAAGTAACTCTGAAAATCCTGTCTATCTGAACAGGAATCTTCCATATACATTCAAAGAAAAAAATTGCAATTAAAAGAAAAGACTTCTGAAGCCCTGAACAATATTAAGAAGCATTACCTTACCAGTCTTGGAAGTTAGCTTTGTCACCCACTGTCTTTTCTTACAACTGTGTTATCTCAGATTAGAAATGTTTTTCAAGAGTATAATGCCAAAAGACAGACAGACAGACCTCTATATACTGACAGCAGTATTCACTCCCCTTAAAACCCAGCTAATTGGTATCATGGCTACACACACCTTTATTTTATTGTGAATGTGTAGAAAACCAATGAATTCAATACAGCACAATCACTTAACCTTAAATAACTCCACTGTTCCTTTTTTTAAAAACTGTCTTGCTTCGTACAGTAGCTCCAGTCTCTTGCTGACCTTGGCTGGAGTCCCTCTGAGAACAGGCAACWCTCACCCAGCATGAGGCAATCACCAGCTGGCTCAGACATGATAGATGTGAGCCATCCAACTTCCCTCACTTCTGGCTCTCGGAGTGAGACAGCAGCAGATTCCCATCTCCTGAGCCAGAAAGATCCTTATGACTTCAAACAAACTGTCCTCAAGGCTGCCTACTGTGCTTCCTGATCTTTCCAGTCTATCTGTCACAGTCTGTGATCATCCACAGAAGGACAGGCCAGGGGAGGTCCAGCTGTGAAAGGATGTCATGTTGCAGCTAATTAATACCACTCATCCCATTGTTACCATCATCCTAATTCCTACAGACCACCACTAACACCCAGTTTCAGGATGTATAGATTGAGTTTCAACCAGACCACAGCCTGTGTATTCTTCAGCCTCTTAGACTCTTCTAAAGAACTCTTCTAAAACTCTTCTAAATAAAAAACAGCAGCTCTTTGGTTGCTGTATTCCTGTGTGCAGTTCAGCCCCAGATTAAAGTACCTCATATKTCTGTGTGTGTTTCTGGGCAGGATTCCCCTGCATAAACACGTGCCTAGCTACCAGGTCATATCCAGTATGACACCTCATGGATATCCAAGACATCAGCAAAGGTTATAAKGCAAGGCTCTAAAGGAGGACTACAACAGCAGCTGGAGTGCAATAAGACACACCACAGCATCTAAAAAGTTGCCAGACCTGTAACTGGRTGACCAGATCTTGCTATAGACATCTAAATTCCTGTTTTCAGTCAATGCTACCTACAGAATTCAGGAAGTGCAAAATAGAGGCCTAACATGGGATTGATCTGGCCACAGACAAGGGGCTCAAACACCTGTACAGAGGTAACTTACTCTGTTCATACCCAGCTGAACTGAAAAAGAGCAAGGCCTATAAGGTCTTGTGTTACATCTTCTATTCCTATCATGATGATTGCCTTGAACCTGTACATACACAACTGAGTTGGGTCCAGCTGAATCCTTGACCTCTGTTGATTACAATGTGAGCTTAGAYGAAGAGATGTGCATTGGAGAGTCTTAATTGCAAACTGAATTCCACCTCCTGTGTCAACGGAAGTAAAATTTTAACWAAAAGGGTCAGTGTAATTACCTAAGGACTTAATAATTCTTTTACCACTGTATGAATTGTTTGATTTTCTATTTTTACAATACACTATGTTAACTTTGCTCGGAAGTAAAATTTTAACTAAAAGGGTCAGTGTAATTACCTAAGGACTTAATAATTCTTTTACCACTGTATGAATTGTTTGATTTTCTATTTTTACAATACACTATGTTAACTTTGCTATACCCCTAAAATTCTGCTTTCCAATCATATTGCACTGACACAGCACATAACTGCACTACAGAAGCTGCCAAGGGACTCTGGGTGATTGAAAGCTGCAGAGGGCTTGAGAACACTGAGAAACAGGAGGCACACTAGATGTCTGTGAYAATGCTGTGATATAAATATCAAGTAATGCTAATGATTTGAAATATTGTAATTTCAAATTTTTTACATAAAAAAGGTTTCACTGTTTTATGAGTTAGTTGCAAACTGAGTATATTCTCAAGTTGATATGTAGAACTCCTTTAATATATTGAAAAATTCCTGACAGCACAAAGAATGCAAAATATATGCCTTGTAGAACAAAATAATAAATTCTGATGTCTGCTTCTGCAGAAAGACACATTTTAAACAAAATACAGAAATTGCAAAAATGCAAAATAGAGCCAGCTTTTGATATAATACATTTTACCATCCTTTGTTCCTAAGTCCAATAGGAAATCCAGCTCTGTGATGTATTGACAGATATATTGATAAAAACGTACACACACACACACACACACACATATACCAAATACATATATATATTTGGTAAAAAAATAATTTCTGTCAAAGAATAAAGCCTTTAGTACTGAAAATCACACATTTGTATCTTTGTCAAGGAAATACATCTTTTGTTTAACAAATCATGTTCTACCAAGGATCCTTTGAAAATGTGTTGGATTTTGATCAGCTGAGAAACCCATCCTGCTATAATTGCACAACCAGATGAACAGTTGTCATGAACTGGGTCAGTAACCAGGGAGAAAACAGGAACAAAAAAGTATCCTCTAAGAAAAAAAAAGTTCTCATTCCAAGTTGAAACAGACTCTAAACCAAGTTGCCAAGGCTAACCTGATTCAATCCAAATAAAGCATAATTGAGTTTGGTTGTGTAAGATACAGCAGATATATAAAAATTACTTGTGTTGTTATCTCAGTAATGTGGTCGCATAGCAACAAGCTCAGTCTGAGCGATCATTCCTTTATTAGCTTTGTGAATTATTGCACCGCTAGAAAGTGGATATTGGAGAGAATTTATCCTGAAAGAAGATTGAGAGCCTCACGTAGGCTGACATACTATRAAGCAGAATGGAAACTGGGCCAACTAATAGAAACCAGAATCAAATAGGCTTTGAGTTAAGAATGCTCTGTGCACACAAGCTGACTCCTACAATGTTTATTACTAATAGCAACCSTGGCAGTATAGCTGGGCACCATCACCCCTGCGGAGTTCGGATTGCACTGCGTGATGCATGTGCACGTTACTGCTAACATAATTGGGGTGGGGGTGGGAGGGTGACCAAAATCAGAGATGGAGAGACAGATGGCTCATCCTGCCCACATCATTATATTCTCTGGTGGTTTGCTGACTAAAACATTTCCTCATTCAAGCCATGGTATGTCCCTACTGTGATGTTACAACCAGCCCCTCTCAGTATGCTTGTTTATTGCTCTGTCCCTTGCACCATACTGAGCAATTATTCTGCTTTTCTTTAAGCCCTGTCTATAAGCTGCAGAATTTGAGGAAAACTAGAATGTTGCTGAATTCATCAAAATAAGTAAAGGGAAATAAACAGCAAGAAATTAGCTTTTTCAATTGTTATCATGTCTCACATTACGGCGTTTGCATGCAGCCAAGCTGGGATTGATACGCATATGAGTTCTCTGAGGTCACATTCTATTTTTTTTTTTTATTTCTTTGCAGCAGTGAAGAGTAAAGGGCACACAGCAGTGCTGAATGAAGTTGCATTTTGAGGCCATATTTAGTGACTTATTAAAATGTGGCCTCATTTACCAATGAACTAAGCACTATCAATTGTTATTACCTTCAGATTACTTGTGGATACACTTTTGGGTCTGAAAAAGCAGGCAGATTTTATACTTTAATTAACTAAGGACAAGCATGCAGCTTTAAACAGAAGATGGCTGCCTTCATTCAACTCTGGATGACATCAGTCTTAGACTGATGTCCAGACAACAGTCTTAGCTTTTGTCCAGACAACACACTACTCTTAGAGGAGGTTAGTATCGGTGCTAAAACATTAGATTTTATCTAAAATTTTAAACACAGAAAGGTATTACTCTTCAGTTCTCAGAGCTCATTTGTGGGATCCGAAATGCTCAGTTGGAAAAAAAAAATAACTAGCTATATATGATCTTGTAAAATACCCATACTTCACAGGTAGCTGACATCCTACCAATATACACTGGTACAAAACCATTTCCCACCCCACATCCAAATCCAGAAATTAACTTTTCCTGGACATATGAATTGGTCTGTGCTCCAGGGAATAAAGATGGATTTTACCTTCAGCATTCTCACAAGAAATTCAACAAAACTTTTTCTCAAATAGCCCTGCCATTAAACATCATTTCTACTGCAGAGTATAGAAAAAAATATGAGACTTCTCAGACTGTTTATGTCCCAAACAATTGATGGATTTATAAGTAAAAAATAAACCAATGAAATCTGAACAGAAGCCCACAGGCAGATGCACTTTTATGAACTTGAGTTTCTACATGCCAAGAGGAATCATTCATCCMAAGTGTGTCAGAGTACTATGTTAATAAAAAACCTCATGTGATAGGGACTGTATTTCCCTGCAAAAATAAATGTAGCTTGCAAGAAACAGAGGATAACAACTGGGCAACCAGCTAAAGTCCTGACAGTCTGGGGAACTGAATTACGACGGTATGGGCTGATATTTCAACAAAATTTCAGGTCCTTACTACTGGCATTTTAAGTCCTTCCAGACACCAGACTGCTGGTTGCCAAAGTGGGGGAATCTGCGCCTGGGGGATAAGGATGGGCTCCATTTGYGCTGCAGAGACTGCTCCTCTCTTTTCCCATAAGGATCCTCAGAAGAGTTACATTGTAAACAAAGCATTAATGAAAAAACAAGTAGACAAGACCCAAACTTTGGYGACACACTATACCAAAAAAAGAAGCAAAATACCAAACCCAAAGTTATCTTTCTTAAGCAGGGACCACACCAGTGGCTTTAGCTGAAATTCAAGCAGATATGTAGGTTGTTTCTAAGTCATATATAGCTGGAAGAATAGAACCAAACAGGAGAGCTTAGGAAATRCACAGTTTTGATTGCTATTGGCAAGGCAAATTTAAAATAAATCCAAATGATGCAGCCTGTCGGAAAACATTAATGGCTGCATGGGATAAAAGGCACAGAGACGGACAAAAGAGTATCATATTCATGAGAGCTGAAGGGGGTAAGTGTGGCAGTCAAATTTCTATCTATTGTATTAAGGTGAGTTTTCTCAGTCATCCCACAGTATCATTAGAGAGCAAGGAATATGGGAAAGATGTGAAAAACTAATGTCAAAAGGTACTGGCCACGCATCTGCAGGTCACTACTTACCCCTGCCTTTTCCTCGTATTATTGAAAGCTCACAAGTAATTATTAATTAGTATGACTGTTATCATAATCCCTACTTTTTGCACATTCATCATCATTATGCAGCTAAATGTGTAGTTTTCTCCTTAAATCTTTTCCATATGTCAAATCAATCTCCCCAGACTCTTAATTATTTTAATGTTGATCTTGGAATTCCTTCCAATTTGCAACAGATTTGTGATTTAATTTGATTTGCAAAATATGCAGAGCTGCCAGTATTCCCAAGAATTAACTTTTCAGATGTCACTCAACTTGCTACCACCATGTTTCTTGGTGATTTATGTGAAAACTATTATTAGACTTCAATTTACTGTGAGAAGCTATTGCAGAAAAAAAACAATGCTGCTGAATGCATTGACTCCATATTCTGAAAAATGTTGTTAGGAAAATCTCTGAGACTCACAAAGACATATAGACTGGGGCAGAGGAGGAGTGATGTCTAGCAAGGCTCAGCTGGACACACCTAGTTAATGCCTCTTTGCTTCGAGTAGGTTTTTCCATATGGCCAAGTAAAAAAGGCCAAAGACCAAAGTCATGGGCTTTGAGCAATCTGATCTGGTGGAAAGAGTCCCCTCTCATGGCAGGAGGGTGGAAATTAAATGGTCTTTAAAGTCCTTTCCATCCAAATAATGCTATGATACCATGACTCTAAAGAACTACTTCTTCCCTTCTACCTATTTGGACTCTTAAGAACAAGCCCTCCAAATGTTCCCAGCATAGTCATAAGATGTTATACAAAAATCCTTCACCATTTTCTTTAGAAGTCAGAAAACAAACCCARGAGCACAAACATGATGGCACCAGGCTGTAGTGCACAATAATGGCCTCACAGACTTAGAATCTCTACTTGGTTTGCCARCTCCTCTGACTTCTAAGTTATTATTCTCTAAAAGCAAGAAGTAGCAAAAAATCAGCATGACTTGACTAAATGAAAATAAAGAGGAAAGACAAAGTAATCTGGAATGGATTTACCAAAATGGTTATGAAAAACAGTTACACAGTCTGCACACACTTTAAACATATATGTGAGCACCCAGTTCCACATCTGGCAGTGGTCCCACACAGCTTGGCACTGCTGTGAGAATGGACATCACTGCTCATGTGGCCAGACCACTCTTGGAAGAAGTAACCCACAATTTGCAGCATGCCTGGTATGCTTTTAATAATTTATCAGTTAAGAATTCACATGTATTTTCTGCCAAAGTACAGCACAATTGTAAAGGCTCACTGGTGTCAGGRTCCAAAGTTGCAGCTTACTCACATCTCAAAAAAAAAAAAAAAACCCAAAACCAAACAGGAAAAAAACCCAGAAATATGTAATACATAATTTCATAAACCCCAGGTGACAGTATGCACAAACATTAATTCGAAGATTATGGCTTACATACTAATATTTCCTTACATACTAATACTTCTAACTTCTCCCATAATAAATGGTAGAGGAAAAGACATCCACTGTGCTGTTCAGAGCAATGCTACCAACTGCAAATTACACAGCAGCCTGAAAGATTGGAGGTGGCACTGGGTTCTTCCTTGTCTCCAGAAGGAAAACTTTCCTTTTTCCAGCCAAGAAAACAGCCCATACAATTCTGTAATCCCATGCAAAGTAAAGATGTGAATGCTATTACTCCAGAAAATACCTAAAGCATTCTGATTTGATCCCGGCTAATGGTGATGGTGCATCAGCACACTAGTGCACTTGTAAAACTACACCAGCAGAGACTCCTGCCATTTTCTGCCTTCCTTCCCCCAGCACAACATAATCACATTTCAGGYTGTGGAAAGCCAAGTGGAAAAGAAATGAGACAATATCATTGTAGGGTACCAAAGCATGGTAGCCCAGAGCATATTTTTATGCCATTAATTTGCAGTTTGTGCACCCATTTGGCATATGGGTGCAACTTAGAAGTCATCTCTTCTTCTCAGAGTTATAATTGATTTCTGAACATAAAAATCAGTCATAAACAACAGCTTTCTCTGTAAATATAGTTCTGATGAATTCATTCTAACCCTGAGAATCTTGGTTCCAATATGAATACAAATAACAATATCTGAAATTGATGTCTTCATTACATCCTTTGTTGTGAAAATAAAAATGTTATTCAGATCTATTGTAAAACTTGCAATAAACATGTCAGGACAAAAGAAACTGGAGCTGTTTTGGAAGCAGCTATAGGCTGTCTAAATCAGTCTTTTGTGTGCACGACTCTGACAGAGATAGATAGCACAGATTTCTTTTCAAACGTCTTGTACAGGAGAAAAACTCTTCAGTGTCACTGATTTTAYGTCTCTTTTCTATTTTGATCAATGACTACTAAATTGTATGTATTCATAGGATGGAACAATAAGATATGTTATGTTAGTCTGCCAGCACGTTGTGGACATCACATCATAACCTCCCTAATCAAGGTTCACATATAATTTTTTAACATCTTCCTGGCCTTCAGCTATCCTGTGCAAACAATGACCTGTTAGTGCCAAGCCACAAAACAATTTTTTCCTGCTCAGTAATATTCCCAAGGATGTGCTACCAGAGCATCTTGTCCAGTTTACAGTGTCAGCTATTTTATGCACAGCTATCGTTCCATAACTGGATTCGATTATACAACATTGCAAGAAACTGTGACCTGAAATATATTTTAAAAATTTAACATTTAGTAACACAAAGGGTCAATTGGTGCTTGTTTGCCCTATCCTTGCTATGCCTGAACTGGATTAAAAAACAGCCTTCTGTTTACTTTCCTTGATATTTTAGCTGGCAAGTTAAACCCAGAATTGCCAATTAGGCAAATAGAGGTTTACTAAGGACTTTAAATTCTGCTGAGGGAAAAATAGGGTTGAATGAATACATTTACTGCAAACATTAACAAAATTCAAAATGCACTGGACTCTGTACATRAGTACTGAGAGATTTGGACGGAACTGCACACTCTATAACCCCTTCCACATAGTCGTGGACACATACTTAAGCAACAAACCAGTGCCTCCACCAGAGGTGCTCACACAACAGTTGTGGAATCAGAAAAAATGATGCTTTTTTTTTCTGACAGATACACTTAATGATGTTAGGTTCCCATTCACTGAAATGCTATCATCCAGCAGGGACTGAATCCTCATGGTTGCCTGTCAGTATCYAAAATTCACTAAAATGTAACTCCAGAAAAACTCCAGCTCCCAAATAATAGCAAGTGGCATTGTTCAGACAATGCCAYTCAGAGAGTTCAGACAGAGAGTCTGTCTTTTGCATGCATACACAGCATGACTTACTTAAGATTTAAAATTTTAAAAAACTTTTTCATCTATGTCCCTTTTTTAGCATTGATTTTCCCAGCTTGATCAAGACACAGGTGGAAAAGAAATAATTTTGTCACCATCAGGCTAATTTCACAGGAAACTAGAATTTACAAATGTGGGACCACATTCAGTCTGAAGTGTGAGATCTAAAATGGATTTCCAACACATTTTACACAAGTTTGACTRTCCAGAGCTCTTAAGTATTCTGTATTTCATAACAGTATGTTTCAGCAAGTATGAAGAATGTAATGTGTGGAGTCTCAAGAACTATCTTTATTATATTTATAGGCACCCAATGCCCCTGAAAAGTTGGTGATGGTTTACCATTTGCAAAATTCCATCAGAACAGCAAATTAATGGAAGTCAAGCAGAAAAAATATCACACAAATTTAGATAGTCAGTCCTAAAATAATCCCAATATTCACACTCAGTAGGTAGTGAAACAATTTCTTTACTCAGCTGAGAGTGTGGAAAATGTAAGAGTGATCAGAAACATACTGGTTGCTTCAGAAAGGACCTGCTGCGAGCAGTCTTTATAACTTGGTCCCTGAAGAAGAGGCTTACTGCAGTAAAACAGTGCTTCCAATACAGGAGAGGAATGACAAGSACAGATAAGACAGCATTCACAAAAATCATATGTATGTGGTTTGAAATCCATGTCCCTGACTGCTGTGCATGCTTGGGCAAGCAAAGAATGCCAGTTTATGAAGAAGCTGTTTCTGTACCAAAATACGTCATTGATGCTAAAAATGCCGAGACACAATGGACAGAATATATTCAGAAATGAACTTCACAGTGCTGCCTCCACATTCTAAATACTCTCATCCATTTATAGCCAGTTTCTGTTAGATAATACGAAGTTCAAGAAAGCTTTCTGGAAAAAGTATAACTTTTTATAGAAAAAACTAATTTGTTCCCTTGYGCACACAAAGCAGTGGTACTCTTTCGTTCGTTCAAAAAAAAAAAGCCACATCATTGAGTTATATTTTCTTTATCTGTGTTGTGGGAGAAAACACAGGAACACTTAAAGTCAGCCTGGCTCTCACTCTGATACCAAAGGATGTTTTAAATATCCTGTGCTTATTCCATAACCCTAAATTACCTTGCAATAAAATAGAAGACAGGAAGTCAGCAYCAGTCAAACATGTCCACTGGCAGTAGAGCAAGAAGGGAAGATACAGATAGAAGACTGACCATGTTGTCCAGTGGTTCAAGGCAAGTGGAACTCCTGCCCACCGAACTCAGGATTCACCTGGGAAACCTGACTGAGCCCAGAGAATTCAGAATGAGGACTCAGCCATTTTTAATATGTAGTAAATTTAACTCCATCCAAAGTTTGCAGAAGAGTGGCTGTACTCAAAAGAAAAGCTGTACTGCTATGGAACATGGAAACCAAGTGAAACGGCACTAATTTTGCCTGTTTATTTTCCTTCAGTCTCCTCCCTTCACCTTTTTAATCAGCACYCAAAACGACACAGAGCCATGAGACAATCCAGCCTACCTCCCACTTTCAGGCAAGTAATACGACCTACACATAATCCATACAATGAAAAGCACTAGCTTTTCTGCACTGTATTTTAGTGTTAATGCTGTTTAACATTTCATTTAGATGCTCTGTGACTCAAACAAATATTAAATTAAGAAGAATCCCATCAGTGCTCCTAAATACCACCATCCTGTTATTTCCTTCCAGAAATACAGAGCTCTTACCTGTACATGAATAATCATCGATGCGTATGTATCCTGTTTTGCAGACACACATAAAGGATCCTGGTGTGTTTACACACATGGTGTTCTCACGACAGTAGTGCCGTCCTTCAGCACACTCATCGATATCTGGGAACAAGGCAAAGAGGAACACAAGTCAAATCCAGCAGTATTTGCAATCTCTCGATACACTGCTGTTCACTTCCATCAGTAGGGGGCCAGACCAAAGAGTTACTGAATACCAGTGCATTTTGGAAAGCTTTTTGGTTTTCTCCTTTCAAAAAAAAACAGCTTGAAGTATTCAAACAAGGGAAGCACCTCAAGCTTCCTGTGAACAGCTGTTCGTAGAGCTACAAAGAAGATTACATTGGCTTACATCTTTCCTTTTGAAGTGCCTCTGATGTTATTCCTATGATTTAAATAAGAGCAAGAAAAAAATAACCAGGGTCCCAAACAACTGACCAACAGCCTCAGCACTGCAATGCCATCCATCACTGCACCACGAGCAGTCACCTCAGCCATCAGTACACAAACACACAACTRCATGCACACTACATGCCTTTGATCTAACAGAAACTGTTGTTTAGGAAGAAACTGTAAGGAACATGGTAAGATCTGAAAARACCTTGGAACTTTGTATAAATTTCTTTTAGAACTATAAAGTAGCCAATCAGTATTTTTAATATATATAAACACATATATCTATATCAGCAAGTTTCTACATACATATGTATATAGATATATACACTGTACAAGAAAGGAACGTGTAAGAATCTCACTCATATGAGAATGAACTCATATTCAACCTGCTGGTCAGACAGGAATAATTACAACATGATAAAATATTTGTTGGGGCAGAACACCTGGTGCAGCATAAAGTCTTAGAGCAAACTCCCAACAAAAATGACTGTAGGCATAGAATTCAAAACCTAATTGTGTTTGGTATTCTCTTGGGCTTCAAAATGATACCTATTTCTTGTAGTACATTATATGTCAATGCTAAGACAGAGAAAGAACTACAATAAAAAAAAATCTGCATATTATTATTATACTGCAAAGAAGAAAAGCTAAATTAATTTGGAAGTGGTCAGTAGCACAATGTTCCTGTAATACTAATGATAAAGACATCATTACCCAGAGATGCTCAGTACACCTATTTATATTGTCATGCAACGTGCCACTGAACCTTGCTACCAAAAAAAATCAAAAAGGCGGATGGTTGGCTTTCCTTTTTACCTGCTCATCAGTTTTGATTTCTTCCTTGTTTTCAATGTTTATAGCTTTCAGTGTTGAAAATAAGATCTCTGGATAGAAAAGCATCTTGTTGCAGAGTCTAGTCATGGTTCAAGACAGTAGACTGTATATATAAACTCAGATCAGGGTTGAGTTCTCAATGCTGTGATGCTAAATGTCAACATTATTAACTCCAGTACCTTGCTGCTGCTTAAGTTGTATGCTTACCCCTCAATTCTTCTTATCTTCCTAGTGTCTTTAAATCAACAGGAATTTACAATTACACTCACTGTCTGCTCTCCTCTTTASTTTGTGCAAGTTAACATCCTGAACTGCATGCTGGTTTTGCTTTAATTTTATAATTAATATACAGACAAGCACTTGCTTTTTTTTCGCCCTTTACATGTGAAGATAATTTGCTTTCCTGTACAAAACAATGTGACACACTGAACATTAGTGATTAGTAAGTTTCTAATTTCATTCAATTTAAGAAAAAACAAAACCATTTTCCATAGCTCTCTGACCACTGGATTCTGCTGGGGAAACTGGGGCCAGTTGACTACTAAACATGATGAAGGTGTCCACTGCAAAAGAATTTCATGGCTGATATACTTTGGCTGGTTTCTTTCCTTTTYCCCTCTGTCAGCATGGAAGAATCATAGGTCTATAAAGGTGTTCTTTTGGAAAAACTAATCTTGCAGTKTTTATTTACATGCATACTTACACAAATGAACATGTATTTACATGAACATAGGGAGCATATTAAGGCTCAAAACACTTTCTGTGAACCTCATCTAAGAAGACCAAAAACTAAGTGAAACCATCATAAAACTACCACAACTCGATCTGCACCGAGAGTGGAATAGGGCAAAGATCTCCTAACTTAGAGATTTTTGCAGAAACAGAGTTTTGCAGACACACAAGTATGCAGTTCACAAAAGAAGCCAGCAGTTACAACACACGCCTCAGCCTCTACAACAAATGATGCAACTTGTGTCTTGCATAMTTCCAGTTCACAATGCCATGTTAAATTAATTGTGTTGATTTGTATTTAAGTAACACATCAGTCTTCGAGTAATTAGAAGCCTTATGTTCTCAGCATCAACAGGCTGCCTAGAAGCCAGCTCTGGCACCCTYGGAAAATTCTACTTAAAAATCCAAAGCCTCAGAAGCATTAAACAGAACTTTCTGAAAACTGTACTAATGATTGCTTTGGCAGGTAAATAGCCACAGGAGACCCAAAATGTCAATGTTTTTTATTTTGCAGTGAAAAACTTGAAGTCAAAGCTACTTTGATTCAAACCTCCTAATTTAGAAGTGCTGTAAATAAAAGCTTTCATTTTGCCAACATACCACATATTGAGATTTTGAAAAACGTTTTATTTATAAATGCCTTTTTTTTAACCAAACCTTGCTTGTTCATCTGATACCAAAAAGAAAATATTAAGAAAAAGAAAAACCCAACCCACTACTTATCAGGTTAACTTTGATTAACCAGATTTGTTCATTTGGACAAATCTGATGCATTGTTTTTTTTCAAACTGATTTGCAAAGGTATTGCTCAGATTTTTTCAATGCTCACTGGAAATCAAAACTCCCACCCAACTCTGTCATTTCTCCTATCACAAGACTAAGTTACATTGGCACCTAAAGACCCTCCATACCATGGACACAAAGCAGATAAGAAGATGTTTTTACAAACAATTTGCAACTTTAATATTAAATAAAGATAATTAATACAAAAAAGGGTAAAGTAACAGTCAGATGAAACTCATCACACAGAGGTTGACCAAAATAAAAGCTTGCAATTCCATTTCCCTTTTGGCACTCCACATGCAAGCTTAATATACATTAGGTTAAGGTACTGCAGATCAAGGAGGACTGAACTAYGGCAGGGAACGAGCCCAACAAATATTCTCTTTCAAAACTACCAAAATAAAAATATTTTCATGCTGTTTACTGGTTGAAAACACTGGTGTAGSCTTTTATTCAGCTGTCATGGCATAAGCCTGATCAGCAGCCAAGCCCCATGCAGCCGCTCGCTCAATCTCCAACCAGTGGGATCAGGGAGGGAATTGGAAGGATAAAAGGTAGAAAACTTGTSGAATGAGATAAAAAGGGTTTAATAGAGAAAGAMAARGCTGTACACACAAGCARAACAAAACAAGGAATTAATTCAGTGCTTTGCAATTGCCAGCTGGTGTTCAGCCATCCTGAGAGCAGGGCCCCATCCCATGTAATGGTGACTTGGGAAAGACAAACGCCATCACTCCAAACATCCCTCCTTCCCCACACTGTATATACTAAGCATGATGTCATGTGGTCTGGAAYCTCCCTTTGGTCAGTTTGGTCACCTGTYCTGGCTGTGTCTCCTCCCAGCCTCCCAGGCACCTCCAGTGTCTTTCCCAGTGTGGCTGTAAGAAAAGCAGGAAAGGTGCTGGCTCTGTGTAACCCCTGCTTGGCAATAACAAAAATATCTTTATATTATCACTGTGTTCAGTAAAAATCCTAAACAGGCCTGTAAAGAAWATTAACTCTACTCYATCCAAAACACACGTCACCTTTAGATATAAATGCACAACAGAAAACCTTATGCATTTCCATATCTAAGAAATCTTACAACTTACAATTTATCTTCATTTCCTCCTGCCAAAAAGCTTAGTTAGCATRTTAATGCATATTCAGGTCTTACTGTTCAGCCAGTTAAGATACTGAAGTCAGTTCAATAGGATGAATGCACCATTCCAATGGCTCTACACATTCAACAATAAAGACTTGTGTGCTTGAAGTCTGTGATGTGGTACTGAGCCACCAGCTGTGATGTACTGACARCAGTGTAGTCATGGAGATCATCAACCTGCTCTGTTCCCAGTGGAACAGATAAAAGGGGCACCTCTGGGAAAACTGGTTAGTGCAAAAGTGTTTGGAATCTGCACTTCAATGATTTATTTATACTTGCAAAAAACATCAAAACCAGAAAAAACACCAAGAAAACCTGCCTTTCCTTATCCCCACAAGCACTCAAACCAAATTTATGCAAAATATATAACCACAAAAAAGTTTTCCTGCATCCCTTCCCCCCACACCCTAACGAGTTTGCTTCCCCAGAGTAAAATTTCCAGTTATGTTTTACARTCCCATTAATAAGAAGAGAACTTGACCTGCAATCTATAAATCATTGTTGACCAAAGCCTCATTCTAACAAACAAAGCCTCTCCTTAGGCTTCCCTATACATCACTGCCTTTATCCACCACAAAAGCCTGCCAGAACAAATGAGTCTTTACTAAGTAAATATAGGCTATTATGAGAAGAGGCTACTCCCAGAATTGAGGATCCTTTATCGATAGTGTCCTGGCTCCAGCCATTTCCTTTAAAACTCAATTGGTGTCCAACACCAGTGATCTCCCTGGTCACACTTAGAAAGGTATATGGTGGCCAGGGAGATACTCTTGCAGGATTTTTACAAAARAATAACATTAATTACTCAAAAAGGGAGGGAACAGGAACATGAAAAGCTTTATTTGTTAAAAAAAAAATCATAAATGCATTAAAAATTACCCCGAACACAGGAGCCGAGTAGCTTAGACCTWCAATTCAAAACAAAACAAATAAAACCCCATGGGTTTTATGTTAAAACAACATTTCTTCACAGCCTATAAATATCAAGCACCACACTTAACTGCTCAAGAGGCTAATGTTTTTCCACCTCTCTGATACAACTTCATCAGCACACCTCCATCCTGATCTAGGAGCTCTGCTGCCAAGAGCAAGGGCATCATCACACACTAGTCCTGTGAACCTTGGGCCTCTCTGCTGAGAATTCCAAGGATGGATACCAGTAACAATGATCTCAACACAGGGCTTTCAGGCCCTTAGCTTTATCACCACTGATCTGACCCATACAGAAAGACAGTCTCTGAAAGATTGAGCCTCTCATCTGGTCCCTGACCTAGGAAAACTGYGTCACAAAATAAAGAGATGCTACTCAACAATTAAGGGACTGTAATAATCAAAAGCGACCAATCACAGCAATCAATACCATGAAAAGATAAATGAGGATTTAAAACCTTTAGAACAAACATAACCTATCCATAACCTGGAACAGGATCACAAAATAAAAAAAAGTTCTGTCCATTTACTTTCTCTTTGTCATCCCTCCACCGACACGCCCTTTTCTCACCGTTTACCTCTGACATCAAGCTTGTCTGCAATTTTCCTCCCTCAGCCACTTTCTAAGTTTAGATCTGTCTCTAGATCTTRCTCACTTTGTCTCTCCTCCTGTACTTAGCCCATCCCTTCACACCAGCTTACTCCTTAAAAGAAAAAGAACAGAGCATAACCTTGCAGCCAGATACCACCAGCTTACCTACCTGTAAAAGYACTGGACTTTTTTACTTCTATCACCAAACACACTACCTTCCCAACGGCTCAAATGTTTAGCACACTAATCCTGGCTGACTGCTCTAATAAACATGCTCCCGGTAGGGTCACTCGCACTTTCTTGATGGTATTTCTTTTCAGCTTCTCTTCAATTTCACCTACACCTTCAAGATCTTGTGTATTTTGGTTTCCATAACACTATCTTCTGTGTGTCTCTTCTTCTGTAAAGCCTTTCTCACTTGCTGTCTAAGGTGACAAAATATCTTGGGGCTCTGGCACAGCCCTTGCTCTTCCTCCTACCACTGCTATTTCTAGACTCTCCATCACCTGTCAAGCCTGTTGTTTAACTACTGCTCTTACCTYCAGTCAGTCACAAAACAATCACTGCACTTTGTTTTGCTTTGCTCTGTCAAACCCACTGCAGCAGTTTTTCCAACTGACATATTCCACAAAGCATGTAACCATCAACTTCAATCAAAATCGTGTATTTTTTTCACAGCGTCCCACATTAYTTATTCCAGCTGACAGCACCACCATAGTTGTTATCACTCCTACCCTCTATAGATAATTTTCAACTTTTTCTTCTCTTTACACCCTGTGCCTTTGGTGCTACCAGCCAACCAGAAGCCAGCAAAAATTCTGGTTCCAACAGTAAAATTAACAAGAGGTAACATGTATACAGGTTATGTCCAAAATTGTTTTTTTGCTGTTGGGGAGTTTTATTACTTTTATTTTTGCCTACCTTTCTAGACCTATGTGTCTCTCCACCCCCAAAGAGAAAAGCACTAGAACCTAAGGAATCACAAATAATCTAGCCCTGTGAATCAACTATTAGAACATATCCCACATTCTGAGTTAAAGCMTACAAAAATAACCTCAAGCATACACAAAGACCAAGAAGAAAAGAGCAAAATAGYATTCCATTATTCCCACCACGCTCCTACCAAAAAAGAACTTGGTCACTAACAACTCATGTAGGAATGCATAGGGATGGAAAGAAGAATTGGAGCATTACTTGTGTATATTGATTTTTACTGCTTTATTAACAGACCTGTGGAGAACCTGTGTGAGTTGGATTACAAGTGTTAGTTAGCCTTGTTGTAATTAAAMCAGTAAGAGGTTGTTATATCTTGACTAGACTGTCAAAGTATCAATTAGACTAAAAATAAAATTTAACTATTGGTTCTCCACACAAGGCATATTCTTTCCTAGCCAATAACTAAACTGCACAGATAACACATATACATATTGCACACATCTCAGTACTTTTCCCTTCACGTTATTTTAAATCTCTGGTCTTTGCTTAAGTTCATGGTCTCTCTGTCCATCTCCTGCAACCTGTGAGAAGGCCATCAGGACAGAAAATACTGAAAATAAAAGCAAAGTCACTCAAGGTCTAGACAGAAGTTCTATATAGCTTTGCAAGGACACAATACAACATTAGAGCATTTCAGAAATATCATTTTTAACAGTACAAAGAGTTGTTTTTMTTTCAACTTGCCCCAGTTTTTGGAAAGGAAGACAGACTGTTGAGATAAAACTGTCCTTGTTAAAACATGCAGTAGGAAATATTGTTCAATAGCTACTCGTGAATGTGAGATTCTTGGAGGAAATTGAAGTCTTCATCTCAGTCTTGTGRAAACATCACTGGACTCCACACACATTATGTAGTTTTAAAAATACATATCACATGAAATTTTTGTAAACCAATATTGTCGGCCATCATGTAATATTTTACTTGGCAAATTGCATCTTCTTACTATTTAACACCTTATAATTAATTCATATAGTGGTGTGTACGTGATGAAACAAGTAATTATATATAGTTATCTGTCAGACATGAAAGCATCCCGGGAGGCCTTTCCTTAGGCTCSAAATAACTAGTCTGATAAAGCTGCATACTGCGAATAAAACGGATGTTGTATATGATTAATTGGTGAATTCCAAAAAGCAGAAAAGCTTTTTTCACTACACTACACAACAGCTCATAATCCACCCCCTTCAGAACTTAGTTAGAAAGAGGTCTTTAAATCTGAATTGCAAAATAATATTTTTCTTTTCTTATTTAAGTATGACAACTTCTCATYATTTTGAACTGTGAATGTCAAGAATTTCAAAATACTTGCCGCTGTTCATGTTCTTGTTTTTCCCTATTTTGAAAGGGTAATATGGAGTGTTAATATTTTTATACAGAAGCTACAAATATGTATCAGGTTCTTCTCAGGAAGACACAGCACAGATTGTACTGCACCAATTTTATTGGTGTTTTAAAACTCCCTGTTGGAATGYAGTAAAGACAATACCTGTAAGCAGTGGTACCTGTAAACAGTGGTGAGGGCCCTGTGTGTGGCTTAGACTGTATTTGGGGTTTGGGTAGGGTTTAAACCATGCAGCACTTTCTTGTGAGCTACCTGCTAGATTACTTGTTTTGTAAACTTACTTTGTTTTACTGACAGAAGTGCTGATATCACAACTAAGCTGTCTCTCAAACTCTGACAAACCAGTTGCACTTAATTTTTTCAATAGTCAGCTCCCAGCTAACAGTGAAAACTGGACCAAAGTAAAATAAGAACAAAACTAAGGCTTTAGTTTATTTTCTCTTTTGTTTGGGGTTTCAGGTCTATTTAATTTTAAACTTTCACCTTAATTTCTCATTTGAAGCCAAAATATATCATACGCTTTTATTGCTGGTGGAAAAGGGCTGCTCTCTGTATAATAAAACCTCTCCTTACCAGATATTAATAGCACAAAATTTAAAAGAGTTTTCAAGAAGCTCCCTTTATTATGGTTAGTTTCAGCTGTTTGTTTTATTGTTTGTTTTTTTTTTTTTTAATTGTAGTAACATAGTTGTCATTCTTGGCTATGCTGGATGATAGAATCATTCTAAACATAATTACTGTAGAAGTAAATACAATCAAATAACACTAAATCCCATCCTGCAATTTGCACACATAGAAACTATCCCACTGCTACAAGTGGTGGACTGTCTGTACCTCAGATGCATCACACTTTCTGAACGAGTGTCAGAGATACTGCTTGTGCACTTCAAGTTAGGAATAAACTTCATTATTTTCCTCAATTAAAGCTATGGCAGACAAGAAGGATTTGTCCCACTCTGACACATTGATGCATTAAAACTGCCTTTATAATTCTCCATATTTAGATTTYTAAGTAACATAATTATGGAAATAAGTTGACAGTGCTTTTGATGAAAAAAATTAATAATTGATATTATGTTAATACTATTTTATATTAATGTTTCATTTTAATATTAATATCATTTAATTAGTTTTTATTATAGATTCTTATTAGAGATAGAGAGTTATTAGAGATAACTTTCTGCCCTCCTGGAGTAAAAGTTTTTCTTTCTGCTTGATTGATTTCCCAACCCAACTCCAAATGACAAGCTACTAATTTAAACACTGCCAGCTGATGGAGATGGAAGTCTTTATTTCTTAGCTATATGTGATACTATTGACACTTTTCACTTACAAAAAATAATTTTTCTATGAAGAGGAAAGTGTGGATAGGCTTCCCAGGTTCTTCACAAAGCTGACAGTAGTGGAGAGCTTTTAAGTAGGGCTCTTACTCAAAAGAAATGGTGCATACCACAAAGACAGCAAAGCTAACAAAGTGCCCAGTACTGTCCATTAGACAGCAAAGCTAACAAAGTGCCCAGTACTGTCCATTAGACACCAAGAGGACTTATTAGAATATATTCTAATACTTTGAGGTTTATCTCCATTATGGAAGTCTCTTGCTTACACTCTTCCCAGTATTATACTTAATTGGAGCAAAAATAAGTTGTTGATAATGGTACTTGGCCAATACATTGGAACACATATCCCATGGCAATTTGATTATAACTATTTATCCTGTATAAGATTTCTTCTCCTCACTACAATTTGTRGAAATCAGATTAATTTTGAAAAGGTACTTTATTTTTGTAATACACTAGTTAAAACCAACAAGATTAACAAGAAGATTAACAACAGATTGTACTAATTAGGCAAGTGAAAAAGTGCAATTTTCATACTGTTGAGGAAGAGTGTTGAATAATGCATTAATGTTTTTAAGCACACACAGGGATAAATYAGTAAATCTTTCCAAACAGAATCATAGCACACAACTTTCAGCTAAGGCACACCTGATAAGGTCCAACCAAATGGCATTTCTAATGTGCTCCAGAAATCTCTGGAAAGAGGCAATTTCTCCTCTAAGACTGCTTACTTCCCTCCACTGACAATGATTCAAATCAAGCCAKCTTATTCAAAAGCAGATTTCTCAACTGAAAACCTTCTTCCCTCAAGGGACAATCATCAGTGAAGCTGATGTAATTCTCAAATCTAGACAAAGTCATTCAGTCTTTGGTCTAATTTGATCTGCTACACTTGAAACTGGGACAAACATGACAAMAGCAGAGAAACTAGAAGAGTTACCGAGGAAAAAGGATAAATTAGAATATAAATGGAAAATGGTTTCACAAAAATTGTTTATTAATACTAAATGGTACCAAATTGTTCAGATAAGTTAACTATGTTGTGGACTGTGCAAATAGTGCAACTAAATTTCCAAATATCAAAAAATAAACATTGTGGTCCACACACCCATAACCTAAATTTGTCATGTGTAAAGGGCTGACCCTGGTCAGCAATTTAGCACCCAGCAGCTCCTTTCTTGCTCAGCCCTCCAATGGGCTCCAATTTTTTTTAAATAAAAAAAAAAAGAGAAAGTGAGAAAAAAACTCATGACTTGAGACAAAGATAATTTAATAAATGGAGAGAGAAAAAAAAGTAATTCAGAGGTAACCACTCCCCAACTCTCACCAGCAGACTGATGCCCAACCAATCTTTGAAAAACAGAGGACTCCTGTTTTCACTGCAGAGAATGACATCACAAATCTAAACTACAGCAACACACAGGCTGCTACAAAGAAATTTAACTCTATCATAGTAAGATAGATATGTGATATAAAATAGCCTCTGCATCAGGCTAAACCCTCTTGATAAAGAAGTAAATAACCCAGTTTTCTCGGGTCATGTTCTGTCTTGTTCTTCAYAAAAATTACCGCATTCTCCTGTCTCCTTTCTTGAGCCTCCTCTCCTCTATTKAATCAGCAATCCTTGGCAGCACTTCTGAACTGACATCAGATTTTGCACAGACATAGCTGAAATATGCTCATCTAGATGCATCAGATTAGCTTGGTAGCCAAGAGTCACAACCTTTATCCTGAAAAGTCTTTTCAGCATAACTCCACCTTCATAAAAACAGTGGGTATTGAACACTGTTTAAAATATATTCCAGAGGGTGATCTTCCATTTGAAAGTACTGCAGATGTTGCTTTGGGAAAAACTAATTACACTTCACCAGAACACCTGTTTTAATAAGATGTTGATGTTAGGTAGGATGCTATATTTAAAAACACCTACAGCTGGGCAGCACAGCATAATCCATACACAACCTGTCCACAAAGTATCTCAAACTGCATAATAGCCTGAGGCAGAAAATAGGTTTAAAAGTATTTGGAATATGGCTTACAGCATGTAAATGAAGAAATACCAAKTCTGTAAGAATTGCTTTACACAATACTCTGAGGGAAAGCTAAATGTGATGTAAAYATTAACAAGCATTATTAATATGAAACAGAAATGTATCCACCAAAACAGTATCCAGAGACATCACACAGCTTTGGAAAAGCACTGTTTCATTCTAGGACAGAAGCCAAAGTCTTCCATCTTTCAGATAAAATTTATGYAGCTTTTCCAGACCCACACTGAAACCAGCTTTGAGTGGTTTTATGTTTTTTCTTCTCCTAAAGGAGAAGTACTGCCTTCTGTTTATTCTTTCAATTTTGATACTGCTGGAGCGCAAATCAGGATTATATTTAGTTAAATTTGGCTCTAACACAGAACCAATGACATCCAATTTTGCAGTACATCTGAAGTTTGTGCAGTGCAAACACAGAAACAGCTCTCATACCCATGGGCTCCAGTCATTACAAAAAACCTTCTCTGAAAGGCTTTGTGTCAACTCGACATTTCTATACCTGGCATTGCTTGCAATTAAAGACCAAATAATGGCAGAGTGGAGAAAGAGCATCTGCTGAGAAAGGGAGGCTGGGACCATTTCAGCCTTTCAAGATGAGGCAGAGGACTTGCTCTTACACTATTGCTATTGTGCCATTTGCTGCTAGTTAGTTAAATACATAAGGTAAGAATCTRCTTCCAGAAATAAAAACCTCTGCTCAAAGAGACATTTGGACAGGAAAAAGAGATACAGTAATAAAAGCACAATGATGAAGAAACCTTGGTATTTCAGTCTCCTGTCCCTAATCTTCTACAAAAACAATCTCAAAGTTTCAATTTGCAATCTTATTTCCCATCTTTCCAGCAATGATCCTCATGGTCAGTCAGGGACGGACAGTCAAGGCCAGGTCTGGACCCATATATTATCTGTGCATAGCTCAAGCGTGGTGCCTACACAGGCAGATTCACCCCCAGCTGGGAGAACCTCTCAAGAAAGGATCCAAACTCTGGGCTTTGCTCATGTGGGCAMAACTTCCTAGTGTAACTTACTCTAATTACCTTCAACATGAGCAAGAGTTCYTGAATCAGGAACATTTCAAAGTGAYGATTTCATGCATTCAAACATAATATGCAAAATTRTTATTTTTRTGTAAATAATRTGTCYCAATCCTTTATTCACTTATGCAAGTAAGTGCACTGAATGCAGTTAAGCAGATTCATAATTATCACCCAGAACCAATGTCATTTGTCCATACAGAAATGATTGGGCCAAGAAACCTCAAAAAATCGTGATATTGAAGTCAGGTACTGCACAAAGTGGTAAATTCTTTTGTATATCAGCCTCACATATGACAATCTACTCTGTGCTTATGAAACGTTTCGCCCTCAATGCTGATTAAAAAGTTTYTTKTTTTTTTTTGCTTATGGCATGCCTGGCAAGTTCCACACAAAGCAACAGATTCTAATGTGAGGAACGTGGAGATCACTAGGAAAGTACAATTTGGTTTTTTGCTTTCATTTGGCAGTGACAATAGAGTTGCAGGGAAAAAAAAACTCTTAAAGCCCCTAACTTCACCATAACTTAAAAACCTCTTAAAGCCCCTAACTTCCAGTGACTCCCTCAAACAGGAAATGGCTGATGAGTTCTCGGAAATGCAGATCTACAGCCTAAGCCTCAGCATAGTCACCAGGGACTACGGGATAAAAAGTGGTTGATGCTGCAAGTTACACAGCAGRTCCTGATTTCAGATGCCTCCTGGAACACGATGAAGGGCAAAGGATTTGTTTTGATTTTTAGCTCTGCTTCTCAAAACCGGCTTACATCAGAAGGCTTACCCAAAAAATAAAGTAGAAATGTACATGAAGCTGAATTAATTATATGCTCCTTTCATGAAAACAGACACAAATTCTCAAATCTAAGTCAATAGATGAGCATTCCCACTGATGTAAATCCACCTACTAACTCAAGCAAGCTGCAAGCATTAACTATGGCAGAGTTCAGCCAAAGGAACAATCTTAAAAAGCCTTGATTTATCCCATTTATTGTGCATCACCAGAGAATAATGCATGTATTAGGTGGGACTGCAGAGTACCTTAAAATCTAATCACAGATGCTTGACTTTCAATTTAATCTGAACAGAACTACTTATTAGCCAAAGCCCATCCTGCTRCCAGCACTTAAGCTTTACGGTAAGAATGGCCTGACAGCACACTGGTACTGTGTGTTTACAAAATCAGGGTTTTCATGAGGAAGAGCAACAGTTAGCACAGACACTGAGACGCTGTGCAGAGGACTTTRGCTTTCACTGGAGTGGGGATGGGTTCCTTCCACCTGATTATACTAGATTGTATAGATGATWCTCTTCTGAGTCAGTAGCTTGTTGCTCCCTGATACCAATAGAGCAACTCAAATAATGAACYTTCACTCAGTGTGATTTAAAATACTAGTGTCAGTCTATAGCAATTCTTACTTCCTGGGGAGWGAGAATTTTCCTATGAAAGCATGTTTCTAATTGAGGACCTCACATTAACTGGTCACCTCCATGCCAAACAGATTTTTTTTTTAAAAGAACTTAATTGGAGAGGTTYTTTTTAGTTGATCAACATGCTGCACATCAAATTCATTGCATTGAATATGTCTATTCCTTTGACAACTTATGAATCAATACATTCACCCCACAGTAATTTATACAGCAGTGCTGAGCATGTGTGCAAGGCTTTACCTTCACAGTAGGCRTTGTCCTCTCGAAGGGCTCGGAAGCCGTCTCGGCAGCTACACACWGCTCTGTCCTCTAGGTTTCGGCAGACAGAATGCTCCATGCAGTTGTGGCCTTCAGTGCAAAAGTCATGGCCTGTACAGAAACAAGCATGATTGAGGGTTAAGAAGAACCCAGGGATTATAAAACGTAGCTGTCAAAGACAGTCCTATCTTTTTCTCAGTTAGGTCAAAGAATACCCTTCTATTGACTGTGAGATACAGGAAAATAAATTGTACCAAGCATGAAATGGATGAAAGGAGTAGTAAAGGCCACCAGAACAGACTGTCTCTAGGTCTTCAATTCAATTTCAGGTTATAGCACTGATCTGAAGCAGCTGGATAGAAGGCTTGCTTAAATCCCCTTACTGTCTCCTTGTCACTGTTAATTACTTTGACAGGACATGTCTTAATTATATATTTCTTGTCATTTTCTTTTTTTGTTTGTTTGCACATTTATAAAAGAGCTTAATAGCTTAGACACTCAGCATCTTGTTTACTAGTGATATTGCTTTTTTTTCTTAGCCCTTTTTGTCCCCAGGAGTATTTATAAAATCCTTCTGCAGTTAATCAAAAGTATTTGATTAACATTGACTTGCTTTGCTTTACTCTCTCCTTATCTCTTCCCTCCCTCCACTGACTGAAAACTCTTCCCTTATGGCATCCTTCTTCCCTTATGGCATCCTTCTTTCCATTACAGAGAATTTTATTTTTAAAATCTCCCCTTTTAGCTGTCCCTATTTCCTATTTTCCTATTTTTTAATTTTTTTTTTATTTTTCCTGGGTGTGGCCATTTTTCACTGCACCTTAATTACAAATTTCTAAGATTACAAGGTCTTTTTCCAGGCTGGAAAATTTAGACTGAACCTTTCAACYCAGTAGGTTTCTTTTTAAATTTCTTCTGTTTGCTCTCATTAAACTCAATGATGCTATGCTGTTGAACAACATTAAATCATCCTTTATTATGCTGAAAAATCAAGCTGGTTCTAGAAATTGACTTGAAGCTTCCACAGTTTCCAGATCTGTATACAAAGGTGTCGAGCTTCTCTCCTTCCCTGTTTTCTCATTAATTTAATYTGTTTCAAGTTTCCTTCTTTCACTGAAGCGTTAATTGATCAAGCAGCAGTACTGTTTTCCAATAATTACTTTCTTCTCTCAAAACCACAGAAGACCTTGGGAAATGTGGGTCAGGCTCAGGGGACCCAGACTGGTGYAAAAGCAACAGCTCCAGAATGCAAGGTGACATCAGGCTGCAATACAAGCCTCTTGCAAAATAGCAATCAAGTATTTTTTARCAGTAAAGATTATTATTTTTATCATTCCACCTGGTTTCTGCTTCATATTTTGCTGTGAAAGAGCTTCTAACCCTAACCTCACAGAAGTTTGGCCAAACAAGCACCCCAAGCAGGACAGTGGCAGCAGAGATGCTTGGAGGTCAGGTCAAAGAAATCTTTTGTGCTTGGACAGCTCAGGAGCAGTGAGAAACAGCAGGCATGAAGCAAAAGAAGACAAGTAAGCAGAAGATCCCATAAAGGCAAAATGTTTTAGTACAGAGACCCAGTGACATGACCATGATAGAAACATCACAGACCTTTTGTGGTAYGAGAGGCTAAAGCTTTTTTCCTCCTGCTGTGGGCTGTCTCTCTGACCTAGAGATATGCTTAGGTAATGTTACCTAAATATTATCATTCACCACACCTATGGCACACGTAGTGCTGGTATCTAACACAGGGTATAAAGGAGCAAAATACACTTTTAATGCRTTAGAGGTCTCCAATACTTGACTACAGCAGAAGTAATTACAGTGTGTGCCAAGAACAAGCTCTGGCCATGATGACATCTGCTCTTTGCCTTTTTGTTGCTCTCCTCATTGAATCCTGAGTTCATGAAAAAGCAGCAGTCTTAATTSTGGATTTCCTGGCCTGTATTGGATTCTATCAGATTTTGACATTAACTAAGAAGATACATGTAATCCAGAAAGGATGGGGGCTTTAATACTGATTTAYTGTTATTATTAAGATTCTCAACACTTATACAGCAGCTGTATTAATAAACAAAATACCTGCTACTGAATAACAGCCTASAGCAGCTTCTTGTTTAAAGAATAAGCTCCTCACCTCATGGGAWGCCAAGCTAGCACAGTTCAGGGAGAATTGAAAATATTCAGCAAGCACTCAACTAACATATATTAAAATTTTCTAGCTATACCAGGCACAAAAAACCACAGAATCCTTTTCTCTAAGCTACTGCAGATTTTATAGAAAATTATCATTAAAAAATCCTTTTTGACTGTGACAAACTTGAAGACCTATCTTCTCTTAAGTTCTTTTCTTCTACTTTCCTATCCCTATGCTTAATGTTATTAATCATGTCCTTCATGTTTGCCCTGTGTAACAGAAACAGCTATAGCTGCACTCTTCACTGAAGTATGCCTAAAATCAGTCCAGGAGTCTAACACCTTCCTTCATGCCAGGTGTCAATTTATCTTATTTAGCTAAAGAAGATGCAATTGGTCACAACTTTGAAGGTTCTGGTGTTAGTCCAAACCAAAGGGTGGGCGGAGGACACAGAGCACTTCCTACAGCTCACCCTTGGTAAAAATCAGACTGGCTGCAGCACACAGCAGTGCACAGCATATAAAAGTATTCCCCAAAGCTTCTGCTTAGAGATGCACACTATAACCCCAGAGAGGAAAACAARTTATCCCAGCATTTGGACAACAGCATAGCACAAACTGTTCTCTGAAAGAGATATCTCAAAACACCTCAAAAAKATGCTGGCAAATATGGATATTTCTCCAATCTGTTTAATTTGGACACTGGAGTGGGTGAAAGGTAGAAAATCACTAATTATGTATTTGATTTCTTAGGCTTTTCACCCATTTTTGGCTGGAATAAAACATGTTACACAGAATTCACACTACTAAACATTTTACAAACAATTTACAGACATCACAGTGCAGCTGTCACCCATTCAGCTTCCCAAGATCTACAGTAATCATCATGCCCGGGAATGTCCTATTCAAAATTATCAGGATAAAAAAGTGTATTTGTAATCCATAAGAATGGAAAAATACACTGAGCTTATACGTATCCTGCTATTACCTTACCTCTACAGATCTTGCAGCAACTGTGGGATAAAGGAATCTGTTGAGATTCTGGGCAGTTCAAAGCTGCACAGCTGTCTTTCGGAATACGCTGCATTTTGTGGTCCTGTTAAATTGAGGTAATTAATTAATACTGTGAGATAGGAAACAAAGAAAATTATCGCTTTAGTGGAGTTAAGCATTAGAATGTACTAACAAAAGAAGTGCCCAAGCCAAACTCCAGGTGCCTTCAAAGACCATATTAAGAGAACAACATAGCACAAAAAAAAGCATCAGGAWCTCCCCTATATTCAAACCTTTTCAAATGAGCAAAATTGTGGCAACAATTCCCATTCTTTTCTAATCTTAGCTGTCAAGTGATTTGCCTCAGAAGTTTGTCTTAGCATTATGCCTGAAACAGATATAATTATTTCTTAAAAACTGAGGCAGCAGATTCCAGAGTCAAGGGTCCTCATAATGAATACTCTAAAGAAGCYTGTTATTTATCCTGCAAGGAAAATCAAACTTGAGTATCTCTGATCTCACTACTGTGGCAGTAGCACTGAAGGAATTGGGTACTGAGTTCCTGTTAGGAAAGGGAGGGTATTTCAGTTGAGTTTGGATCAGGCATCTGGAAGTGTACAACACCCCAAAACGGTATCTAAGTATTTTCAGGCACTTAGGGCAGGTCACATGGAATCACTGCAGTAAGACCACACAAAATGCTGGCCTTAGCAATCTGGCTAATGCAGATGTGCCACCTTTAGACTCCCTTGGGCCATAAAAAATGTGCCTGGCGGTTCTCTAGTCATGATATGGCAAAGAAAGAAAACAAGGCAAACAACAGCATGTTCCTCAGAGACATCTGCCTTAAAATAAGCAATCTGGTTAAAACAAAACCTCAGTGAACTCAGAACCCTGAATTTCTGCATGCAAGAATAGCACCTAAAATAATGCATATGCCACTGTATGCATATGTGCACTATTATTATTATGGGTCTAGCATTTAATTTTAAATCCTCTTTAAGCATAAAATACAAAGATGAGCATGAACACAAAGGTCAATATCAAAATTACTGTTCAAACTTTACCTTAAACAATTTTGACAGAGAAACCAACCCCAATCTGATAATACACTAAAGCAAACCAACTACAGATGTGCTGTACACCAAACAAACAAATCTCAGCAATCCCATAATATAAATTAACCTTTGATAGAAGTAACATCATTTAGGGTAGTCAGAATTTCATTTAATTCTTTTATAAATTCTTATTTGGAAGATAATTTTTCACTCACTTATTTGTAGTAGTCAAACAGTAAAGTGCACGTCTATAGCATGCACAACTGCAGCAGCCAATAAAAGCAAAATATGATGCTTTTAATTACATCTAGACAAAAAGAAAAAACTCCATACATTGCCTTGATAACATCATTATAAGCCTTCAAGCATGAAATCAGTACTTGTGCCATTCCTATTAATATCTCTTGACCTGAAGTCATTCATTATATCCTTTTATGAGAACTCTGGTAGTAGCAAAATAATGCCCATCTATGAATTCCTAAAAGACCAATGAAGTTTACAGTATATGGATTTTCTGCTCTGAATTATGATTCACAAGGCTGTTCAGCAGAACCTGTGTGTACTTCAGTCCTTGAAAAAATAACATTTCAATCAGCCAAAGTTGCTGCTTACAATTTCTACCAAGACAGTGAGGCAGCCTACCAGAAAACATTTTAATCAACAAAACACAGGCTAGCCCAGCCAACAGAGGCTTTTTTTTTTTTTTTTCCACACAGTATCACAGTTGCCAGCTGCGAGGAACACAAGGCAACGACATATAACTTTTGATGGTTGTTAATTATATCCATTGACTAATCACAGAATTCAGGTTCTGGGTGTCATRTTGAAAATATGAGCTCACAGTTCTAAAAAGTCTACAGCTGAATCCAAAATTATTTCTGGTCAGCTTTTCCTTGCCATTCTCAAAAGGGTTTCAAAGCACCTACTGCAAGGAGCTCATAAAGATTAAAATCAACAGCAGTTAGACAAGAGTTTCCAGTTCTTTGTAAAACATGCTTTTTAACAACTGAATGAAAATATTTGAGATTTCCAGAAACTGGTCTGATGGACAGCTGCACAGCGAGAGGAGTTGCTCGCCTCTTTTTCTCTGCTCTGAAATGTGCGTTCRGGTTTTCAACTCCACCCCACATCATGCAGCTCTCTAACCTGACAGGACTTCTCCCCATCCCTACCCTACAACACACCACTCACTGCAGTGGTTTGTGTATTTCTCAACCCACAGCTGTCCTGGGGGTATATTTAAAGTATATTTATGCCCTGAAGAGAAGCTCTGTTCATGCAGCTGGGCAAGACTGATTCTGCATCAGGTATGTTCTGTTTACAAATAAAAACCTCAACCCTGCCCCATTTTCATCACTAGAAATATCAGATACCTGGTGTACCAGCTCTTTTTCTTCTTTTTTTTCTAGCTTCTCCTCTAAGAATGATCCTGGATTCCAAACTACACCCCCATCACATTCTTATATCTCTACATCTGAGCACATAATTTTGAACAATAACACTGTAGATAGTAGTGYAAGGTAGTCTGCTGCTGTTTTACTACTGATGATGGCCACAATACCTAGGGAAGAAAGAATGCTACTTGATTGTCAAGTTGCATCATCAAAGCTTRTAGCTATGCAAAGTAAATTTATTTGCAAAAATTTGATGTGGAACTCGGTAAGACAAAATAAACACAGGGCCTATTAGATGCCTCTTCTGTCACTTCTTAAGGTATACCTGTCAGTATTTCAAAATTTTCTTTCAGTGAGACTTTGATATTTCTAACATGCAAGAATATTTATTCCATCAAGCATGTTCTTACCTTGCACTCAAACAGAACACAGTCCCCTGAGCTTGAATACACAGTCTCTCTTTGTCCTTCAAAGTAGGTTCTGCCTTCAAATACACACACCGCTTCAGAGGAAAAAAACAAAACAACACAATGATTTTGTACAAATGGGTTGGCACTCTGCTTGTAGAACTGATACATTTTCTTAAGGATAACTTCATTTCAAAATAAAAAGACTGACTCAGCTCCAAGAATATTCTAAACCCATCTACAGGACCCTTGAATATAATAACAAAAGAAAATTAGAGGAGAAAAACCCCCCACAAAGAAYCCAGAACAGCACACCTAAGTAGGAAGGTGAAGGATGTTGAAGCACTATGGAGTACAGACAGCTACTGAGACAACAGGAGAGACATGTCTCAGGTCACATCAAGGAAAGTGACTGCCTGCAATGCAGCTCAGGGGTGCCCAGGAAAATGGAGCTGTGAGAGCAACGCCAGGGGYATTAATACTTAATTGGTTTCTTGAAAAGGAATGTCACATGATGAAGGGTGATCACTGAAGCCACATGTTCATTTGTTATCACAATCCTTTGATGTTTCATCACCCCACATCATTATTTAAACTCTATGGATTTGTATCTTGATTACCCCAGTTCTTTATCATTACTGCTGAGGTATAATAAAGTATATGAATTTTATTGTACAGAAACAGACTTTCCATGGCTGTCTTATTTTTTAATCTCCCAACAAAAACAGAATCAAATCTCCATTCAATGAACAAATGACAGGCTTATATCACTAGGATTGGTGTTTGTTATACCATGGCCGGGCGCCATTCCTGCACCCGGTWGCACCAGGTTCTACAGCAGCATATTCACACATGGGTAACTGGATTGCTCATTGAAGTTCCTATTCAGTATTTAAGACTTACATAAAACATCTTCTCGGCAGACTGTCTTGTTTTTTTTTTTTTTAAATGGGTCCATTACTGCAATTACATTATGCAAAGTATAAAGGCTGAGTAATGTAACTGCTAGGTACAGAAAATCAGATGTCTGTCTCTGTTGCTTAGGACACAGTCAACGCTCATCAAATAAGCATAATCGTGAACTAACAGGAGTGGGTTACAACATTCAAGTTCTAGATTACATGTTAGAGGTCTAATTTGCTAATCATTGTTTTGGAGATGCCAAACWATACTTTCACAGGGTGATTTATCTATTCTGTTTAAATAGATGACAATTTGTAGACAATTTTAAAATTCTACAAGTACAAAGTATCTAAAAGTACTTTTATTATTTTGGGCTTTTTTTTCTTTGAATGACCTACATTAATTATCACTACTCCTGTAATTTTCATTTTTACTTTACTATTCTTTTTAACTTGCAGCCCTTCCTTATTATTTTTTCAGCATGTAAAACGTAAAGTTTTGGAATGGATGTTGAAAAAGAAGTGATGGCTATAGCAACAAAAAGGTTTCTTTGAAATTCAAAATTATGAATTATAATATCTTATAAAATACAAAGTATCTTGTGTGATATAAGCCTTCAAAGCACTTTCAAGGATTAATATCACAGCAGGTTGTTACGCTATCAATCCCACGTACAGCAGAATTTGCAGTCAGACTTAAAGTAAAGCAAAGAGCCACAGATGAGAGCCTTAGGGCCAACAGAACGAGGAAGTTTGTACAATACACATAGAAAGGTGCATTGTGTTTGCATGGCCAAGCTCTGGTAGYGGGGGTGCTACAGGGGTGGCTTCTGTGAGAAGCTGCCAGATGCTTCCCCCATGTCCAGCAGTGCCAATCCCTGGCAGTTCCAAAGATGGACACGTTGCTGGCCAAGGCTGGGCAAATTAGAAATGGTGGTAATGCCTCTGGCATAACATATTTATGAAGAAGAAAAACAAAATATTATTGCACAGCTATAATTGCGGCCAAAGAATAGAGTGAGAACATGGATAAAGAACAACTCTGCAGACACCAGGGTTAGTGAAGAAGGAGGGGGAGGAGGTGCTCCAGAAACCGAAGCTGAGATTCCCGTGCAGCCCGTGGTGCAGACCATGGTGAGGCAGCTGTGCCCTTGCAGTCCATGGCGGTTCATGGGAGCAGAGATCCACCTGCAGCCTGTGGAGGAAACCCACAGCACAGCAGATGGATGCCTGAGAGGAGGCTGTGATGCTGTGGGAGGCCCATGGAGARAGGGGCCCACACTGGAGCAGCCCGTCTTTGAAGAACTGCACCCTGTGGAAGAGTGACCGTGATGGTATYTGGGGAGTCATCCCTCCTGGTCCTTATCTCAACTCACTAACCCTTCATTACATTTCCTCTCCCCTGTACAGATGTGGAGGGAAGTGAGAGAGCAGCTTTGGGAGGTGCTGGAGTCCAGCCAGGGTCAACCCATTACACACAGTGTGTGAATCACAAAGTCAAAAAAGCTCAATACTGTGTCTCTTTCCTCTCCCCCAAACAAGCTCTTCTAGAAGGAAGTATAAGAAAAAATCGATATAAATCTTTACCAGGGACTAGCAGATCTTGAATCCAGGCAAGACAAGACAAGACAATCATTCAGTCATACATAACACCTCCTATGCATTACAGTTCATGACACTAAACTGAAATATTCAAATATTAAGCCCTTTCTCTTGCCTAATACATTTCAAGTTTCTAAGAACTACATGTGACAGGAAAAAATACAGAACAGCAATGCCTGAGGATCAGACAATGGCAATGATCTGTTAATTTAACACATCCGCATATTCCCAACAGTCAGACTATGACTGTTCACAGAAAAGGCAAAAGACATCAAAATCACTGTCACTCTATCTTAGAAGAAAATATGCTCCTGAAGCCAAAATACTCTCAATGTTTGAGTGAGACTACCCAGGCATCTTAAAAAATAATAAAGCAAAACAACAAACTACCTCAAAGCATAGTCCACTGAATTAATTCTACTTTTTAATGGCAATAAATCTGATTCTTCAAAGAAGTATAAAAATAACATACATAGAAAAACCATCAAAAGAACACATCCAGCCTACTGTGATATCATAAAGTTATTTTTTGGAAGCATYTGGAAGTCTTCACATATGAAACCATTCTAATGGAGTGATGTAGCATCACAAACACTTGCTTTCACTAAGAAAATCAGCTCTTCTCCATAAAGTCTTGGAAACAAGAAAAACTTAGAAATTTTGGGTCTGTGAGAGATGGCTCTGCCCAGATGACCCTTTCCCATGTATCTTCCTGCACCCAAAGATTGTTTCTCAAACATTAGAACATAGCAGCAGAGTTCATATTTCAAGACATTTGCTTGTGTGGGTGCCAGAAATTTCAAGCAGTGCTCACATGCTCACCTACACAAACACAGCATTTGGCCATCATGCAGCTCAGAAAGAAATATATCATCCAGTAAACGCCCCTAAATCAACAATCCAGTCCTTGTCAGCAAGGTTATAAAGTCTCCAGGCATAAGGGATCTGTCTATACAAAGTGACCAAATTATGTTTGAGAAGAGAGAAAACCCAACAAACAATAAAATGCCCGATTAAATAAAACGTAATTGAAATTAAATTGAAAACCTGTTAAGCTAAATAATCTAAGCACAAGCTTGAGTATGTCTTCTTATGCTGCTCTCACTGAAAACATTCAAAAGGGGTATTTCTTCTTAAAATCATCAAATCAGTGCTACCTGATAATTCTTTCCTACCAGTTTTCTCTAAAACATGGAGGATTCCATCATATTTGGGCAGACCCTTCCATTAAAAAGCAGCAAGAACTAAGATATGCTCTGAAGCTCTACTTGGGAGCACTCTCACTTGTTTTTTCTCTTCTCAACCATGTAAAAAACATGCAGGGGCTTCATCCATACCAGTACCACTGGCTCCATGTTAATTTAACATGACAGACACCASTGAGTTTAGCGATGGTGTAAGTCTGTCAGTGCACAATGTCTTTTCTTCTCCCAATGCTGCCACAAATGCCTTTTGTGCCACAAGTGCCTTCCCACTCTCTCCTCTTCCATTGCCCACTGAAGAGGCATCATGACAAACAATAAAGGGCAGATTTGCATCAAGCTRCCTGGAGGCTTTTAAAAACTTTAAGATTGTCTGATTAGGTGAGTATTAAGCACACATGGAAAGTTGTCAGAGACTGAAAGGTTATAGTTTATGACTTAAACAACTTAATGAAGGACTTTTGCCTATTATAGGAAAAATGTAGAAAAGCTGCAGAGAAAACCACCCTGAACAGGCCCCAACTGAGGCCCTGGACTGTCCATTGATAGTGAAAATACAGTAAATCAGGTCTGGGCTGAGGGAAAAGAATACACTCACAAAGGCACAGTCTCTCTCTCCCTGTCCCTCACCCCCCATGACTCTTTTTCTATTTCTTTCTTTTCTCTTTCTTTCTCTTTGCCTCTTTCACTATTTAAAAAGAAAAAAAAAAATCTGTTTTTTTGGCACCAACATCTAATCTCATTTTGTTTCAATTGAGTTTTTTGGTTATGTTTCGAACATCTCTGTGTTTCATCCATTTTATTCACAGAGGTTTAGCTTTTTTTGCTCTTYTGTATTTAAACTGGATGGTAACAAAAGACTTCTAGAAAGACAAATCTACCTTTTTCTGCACCACTTCCATCCTGGCACCCACATCCCAGGCAGTGTGGAACAGAATGTTCCTCCTGCCTCCTGACAGCAGCTGTCACAGCCAGTAAACATCCCATGATGCTGGTGTTCCCCGTCTTTATTTTCCTTCAGAAATAAAGTTGTTTCAGCAATGTGAACATCTGGACTAGTACTGCATAATTGGAAAGGGCCAGCAAAGATTTAATTTCTGCTTGGCTAGATGCTTGCCAGGATAGTTTGATTAGTTTGTGATTGGTATCTCTCTGGGGAAGCATATTATTTTTCATCTAAGTCCTTTCATTCAATAGACTGAGTCCCAGTCATCAGCATTACCTGATGATTAGTTGTTCCAGATCTTGATAGTTATTGCCTATGTAGGATTTCATCTACAGCTGAATTACATCAACCATTTCCTCTTGCCATCAAATTTCCACAGTCCCCCAGTACCTAAAATAATATATATCATTCAAAGCGCAGGTTTATAAAAGATGAAACAGGAARTCTACAAAACCAGCTTAGAAGTTTGACTACTCTTGATCTATCTGTATACAGAAAGTGATCAACTATTACACTGCTAAGCACAGTGTACATGATCTAAAAACTTAGAAGCAAGGTCTGTTTATATTTATGCAGATGTAGTAATTATGCAATTATTCTTTAGTATTATTTAACACACTGTGATGACATGGAGTCTTCTCCATGTTCTTCCAGCCAATGGAATCTTTCAGGAGCCCACTTGCTCTTGTGTGAGCTCAGTGAGTTGTCAACTGTTTGTCAAACCATTCTTTCTCTTCCACAATCCTTTCTTCTTCCCACTGGCCTCCAAATGACACTTTCCTTTTGCATTATTTAAAATGTCCTTGCAAAATCCATGACCCAGCGAATCCATGCCTTCCGTTCATTGAGTTCTCAGGATGTCAAGTAGCACATTTTCTCATTTCTATATTTATCATTCACTGTCTAGATTGTGTATACCTTCCCCTGAGGAATGCATGTACACTTCCCCCTGGTATCTAAGCTGGTTTGGATTCAGACTTATCAACAAGGGAAAGCAGAAAGTTTAGCACATTGATGAACTCCTCAAACCACTTTAATTTCTTGTATTTACAACTGCAATGAGTGRCAGATGGGACTAGCATTTTTGTGGAATTTGTCAGTAATTATGAATGGACAATTTAAATCTGGTCATTTAGTCGATGTTGCTTCATTCTTTGTTGACTTAGGTTGATTGGTTGGTTGGCAGGGAGGAAACGCACCCAAAATTATCACACACAAAAAAAAAACCAAAACCAAACATGTTTCATTCACTTAATTTTCCAGCCTCCTCCTTGGAATCTCTTCGATTACATTTTCCACTGTTCAGAGATGAAGGCTTAGGCATTGTGTAAGTCCCATTAATCCTGCTTTGCAARCTTCCATAGCGCAAAAACAGAGTGTGGCTTTATCCTTAGCAGTACACACAGAGATAATAGTCACCTTCCCTGAACTTCTTTCTCTTGACAGCCACACCATTACTCTGCATTGCTCTCAACCCTTTCTCATTTATCATTGCAGGGATTTGGGCATTATTTCTTCTTTGCTTATTTTCTGGAAAGCACAAACTCCTCTGTTACTGCAGTCAGTGAGGCTGCAGACTTACTTCATTTCATGCCATCTCCCTCAACAATTCAAAATTATTCCAAATTTCRAGCTGAAAAATATATTGCAAATTTTTCCAGTCAATCACTGCCAAAAAGCTGCATATATCTACTTCTGCTTCCTCAGCTGAAAAATGAAAATTTATTTGACATTTTATCATGACAAGGAACCAGGTACTATTTGTGTCTTATTTCTCATTACCTGGAAAAGCTGAATGTTTCCATTACACTTAAAATACAAAGTCATTTTTCTACATTACTCTTAGAATCACTTAAGAGCATCTACAGTATGAGACACCTCCAAGAACACAAACAGGCTGTTTAGTCACATAGGCAAGAAGTTAATCTGAAATCATAAATTTCTTCCCCTACCTCTCATGTTTCCTATATTTCCGTCAACTTCTACCAGGAAATTACATAATTCATCTATCCTGTGTGTTGTTGAGAGGTCTTCTACAGAATTCATCTAAACCCTGGAATGTGGGCTCCTTGAGGCATCCTTAAAGATTRAGAGCAATCTGACCACTGAAAGATCACATGAAAATGTGACTAAAAACTCCATTAATAGCAGCTCAGCTGAGGCAAATAGACCTAACAGAGGAGTAAAACTCATAGAGCAGACTGCCAGACAGGAATCTAAGAAAGAGGTTGCAGCCAATCAAAGCCAATAGACACCAATTTCACAAAGAGAGCTGTCTCTGGGTATGCAAAGATCCAATCTGGACAATGTGTTTGATGTCAGCTTCTCTTACAAATGGTTACTGCTACCACATTGCAACTTTAGCTTGGTTAAATAGAGCAGCCAAAACAGTTCTACTGACAGACATGCAAAACTTAGGCTTTAGGGCAATGGACCATATTCTACTTGTTAAACAGAGCATTTCGGACTATAAAMACAAGATTTTGAAAACTTGGGCATGACTAATGTGATCAAAATGCCCCTCCATTTTATGACAAATTAATTACATTGACCATCCAATACTCAAATAACTTTCACAGCAGTGAAAGATGTCAAACAATAAAATCAAATACCAAGTTAATTAATATTAATTGACAACTGTATTGCAATTATATTAAAGGTTTATAAAAAGCACAGTCTGACAAACTGAGAACTCCGATGCAATATTTGCATGCCTGCTTAATCCCCATAAAGGTGGGATTAGACATTATCKGATACATTCCTCATGTCAGCTACCCGCCACAGCGATGACATAGCTGTATTTAGTGAAGGTGCAAATAAATATTTTATCAAATGCTGACAGTTACTAATGACAGAGAAATTGTACTTCGTTCCACCTTCTCTCAGCTGGACTGCTGGGCTTGTTGTAAAAGCTATTTTTATGAAAACTTTGTTAGGAGAAAAATATCAGAGTTTGGAAAATTAGACACCTCCTTAGAACACCTCATACTTCAAGACATGCTTAAACTCACCCATACACCCATCAAAATGCCTCAGGTCACTGGGATCCATATGCAAGATGAAATTAAATGAACTGACTAGGACTGAGTATTGAAAAACTATAAAATTAATGAAAAACTGCAAAAGACTCACAGACTTTTGAGTCAGTATTTTGAAATCTAAAGAGAGCTAAACAGATATCACCAATTAGCATTAATTTACTACATAAAAAGAAGGTTGTGCTCTCCATTGCCATAAGTTAAGGCCATCCATGGACCACCACGGGAAGACACTCAACGCTTCCTGCAGCTGCACTTTCAGGGTGTTACTGTTACTCTGCTCCACAGAGACTTCAAACAGGGGGCAGAGGGGAAATAATGTGCTTTATTCATTAGGATATTTTACCCAGATCTGCCATGAAAAAAGAGAGTGCACCAATTAGGCTTCATTTTAAAAGATCCATATGACTAACGAGATGGTGGCTTTCTGCAGCTTTGTGGACACAAGGCATGTGAGCATGTTCAGTAAAAGGCAAGTGCATCTGAGCAGCAGMATTTTCACAGATTTTGACAGTTTCATTTGACAGCATTAAAAAAAATCCTATGCAAACTACAAAACTACAAGCTTCGACACARTATAGTAAAACTGGTACTTCTCAGGGTGAAAAGAACTTGGGACTGATGTTTCCAYGCTCCCAAGTCACAATAGTTCCACACAGCTTCTGCTTCAAAAATTTACCACATTGCAACTTTAGCTTGGTTAAATAGAGCAGCCAAAACAGTTCTACTGACAGACATGCAAAACTTAGGCTTTAGGGCAATGGACCATATTCTACTTGTTAAACAGAGCATTTCGGACTTCCAACAGTCATGGGAGTTTTTGATTAACAGCTTACCATATTATTTAAGTACCCACAGACTACATGGATATACAAGCCACTATCAGGGATGATTCTATTCTCAATCAGACTCTTCTTGGCCTAGAACAGTTTCCACAAATGTTTTAGCTAGAAATTCTGCACTGTGACTCTGCTACACACATCTGCCTCGCAAAGGCACAGCATCCTGTGACCTGGCATCTATCTCACTGCATTTATTTCCCTCTCGGATCCAAGTGCTTTCACTTCCCCTACAAACAGCAGCCCTGGTTAAGCTGGCTGTTACAGCAATACTCACATTTGCCTCCTTGCYGCAGGCCAGTCTAATGTGCTCAGACATTCACAGGAGTGGAGCACCACATCTATTGCTGTGTTAGATCTTGGCTCTTTCAAACAATCTGCACCTARCTCTGCACAGCAACTGACAGGGTTTCATGCTCCCAACTCTCCTTCTATCCAATTCTGTTCCCACATAAGTAATCTGCCAATCCTTCCAYCCCTCCCTTCAGCCAGAATGACAGGATTAGTTGGTATAATCACAAACACTCCAGAGAACTGTATTTAACATTCTTAACCTAAGTCCTTAGCATTAGTTCAGCAAAAGATTTTAAACACAGACAGCAGTGTAAACACATTTTTAGAAACGTTGATTAAAATCAATTATGCAAAATTGGCTTTCCAAATTTGTTATATACACACTGCCAGCATTCATTATCAAATAACATTTAACAAAAAACTAACACTAAAAAATCAGGTATTACCAATAGTTCTAGAAATTTTCAAAAGATAATTTTAAATAGAAACCTATGTACATCTAACATGCCATTTCTCAAGGCTCCTAGAAGTTACTRTTATACATTATGCAGTCCCAAACAATACAATACTTCATGCCTAAAGTCAGTTCATGATTTGAAATAATTAAAAATTTAAAAGTAGCTGGAGCAGATGTTCACAGGTTCTTCTATGTCAYAGCTAATTTCTCCCAAATGCATCTGTTCCACTCTGACCCATCATGGAAAAACAATAAGCTGGAGTTCATAGCAGCTGTTAATGTGATTACTCCTTTTTTTGTTTGGGAGATACTTCAACRAAAGATAGTCTTACAGTTGCTGATTATTTTAAATAAATCATATTTGTTAATATTCCTATTGTCCCTAGGAGGACCTTTCTAGACATTAGACAGAGTTCACACAAGGTGTGAACAATTAGGTGTATTTATCTATATGGAGCTGTATTCAACTCCAGCTGAGCTTTGGCTGCAGGAATTTTCTCTCTCCAGTGGCGGGCAACATCTGTGTTCATCCCATGTCTCCTGACCTTGCTTCCACTGGGCACACACCTTCCTTTTTTTCCTTAGCTCCAAATGAAGATCCCTTTTCAGCCAGCTGACCATCTGCCTCCTCTGCCTGACTTCCAACATTTTGGAATTGCCTGTTCCTGTGCTCTTAAGAAAGGGTGTTTAAAAAGTGACCAGCACTGATGGAACCAGTGACTACTGGAAGATAATCCTTTATTAATTTTTATGCCTATTTTAATTTTCTAGTTTTAAAATGTGTTCATGTATTCCCATGTTTCTTCACAGCAATTCACCACAGAATACTTCAAAATTAGTAAAATGAAAAACGTGTGGTTAGGTGCTTCCACTGTGCTACCAGCTCTGTCCATACAGAGTCACAGAGGACAATGGACAGCATTTAAGGATTCTGAAGACATATGCTAAAGTTATTAAGAAGCCTGTCTGAGAAATTCCCAACAAGCATATGCAAGATCATTATCTCTTCTACACTATACTCAGATCTGATTTCTCATTTAGCTGCCTTGAGAATCTACAAGGTTTCTAGAGAAAGCATGATGAAAGCATCTACAGACAAACCTCCCTTTTACAAGTCTGTAAAATTTGCCTAGAGAGAAATATTGAACTTTAGTAAATATGAATATAACCTAAAGAGACATCTTAAGGAAATATTACCTGAATTTACATGTCTTTGTCAAAGTAATAACAATATAGAGAGAAGCATGCCTGCTCATCTTCCCTACCTTCAAAGTATTCAAATTGCTCACTCACTAGGAAAAATAGATATGTGCCTATTTTCCAGATGAATCAAGCATATTTACTTGCTTTGATTTCAGGATGGGGGAAAAAGTCTCAAAACCGAAAGCAGGTATTTTCTGTCCCAATTTATTACATCAAACAATAATGTCACTGTAATACCATTCTAACACTACTATATATATATGTATACACACACAAAGACTGGACATCAGAAAAAAGCCAACTTAATAATATCTTCAAATTTTATTCATCTGTTAGAGAAAAAAAACTCTAGGTGTCAAGTATTGTTAAGGGATTTTAACCAAATGTCACCAATTACAAAAAAAAAAAATCTGGAAAAACAACTAAAATTATACTTGAAAATAATTTTAAGCAAAAGGTGAGGACAAGAATTTTAATTATTTAGAATCAGAAACTTATACAAATAATTTCAGCATGTAGAAGGAGAAAATAAACTAGGCAGCTATCCTGTCAAGAAAGGCTTAGGCTGATCAACAGCCCTCCCAAATTAATAAAAAGGGCTTTCTTCTTAGTGGAAACTGGTACCAAACCAAAAAAAAACCCAAAATGCAAAAATTAGTAAAAATTCTCTATATTGGCAAGGAGGCAGAACAGTGATACAGAAACACCACAGACATATTCCTGTGACTGGTACAATGACACAAGCAAATTGCAGAAACTCTTCAAATAAGGAGGACTGCAATGATGCTTTTTGAAGGCAACAGATAAGGAAAGCAGGATAAAGGTCTGATACATCACATCTGCCAARATTTTCGTTTTAAAGTTGCGTTTCACATGGGACTAAGTGACCATTACTTGAAGCCAAATATATTTTATGAGCTGACAGATGTAGAAACAGTGATCAATAACAGCCTGGAGGTGTATGCATCACACCTCAGGTATCTCAGGTTAAGAAAAGTAAACCAGGCAGTAGATGGTTTAATTCACTACATGTTTCCACTGGAAAAAWGTCAAACTTCTGCAGTCCAAAATAATGAAAGCCACTGGTTTAAATCATTGTCTTCACAAAAAGACAAATAAAGGATAACAGTAGACATCATTTTATATTAATCTCACTGAATCAACTTCATTCATATTTCACGATCCCTTCCAGGGGAAATAAGATCACATTATTGACAGTTTTGTGGTGGGTTTTCTTCCAATAACTTATTTATTGAGTTTTAGCCTTCACAATCTTTCAATTTTTTAATTTTACAGACATAGGCACTGTCAAAAAACTTTGTGTATGCCTTTTTTCATGCTCCTATACCTCCTACCAGTGTCTCCCCTCAGCCAGCTTTCCACCCAGACACTCCTTGTCAACRTGGCAATCATGTCCTGAATAAGAGCATGTCAGGTGCAAACTGATCTTTGCACAACTGTACAGGCCAAGAATCTCATTTGGTTTGTTGGCTGAGTTTTTATATTTTACTCTATCCAGCTTCACCAGTACTTTCTGCCTCCAGCATGTTACTTTTCTGTGACCTTGCCCAAAACCTGGAGTTGTGGGGTTTTCAGCTAAGGCAAACTTCTCATTTTTTTTCAGAACACATGCCCATTGAAGGTGTTTGCTACTCATACTATAGGCATTTCCCAGATCTACAGAATAAAAGCTCCAGGCAAAAACCAGAACATCAGTTGCTGATTTTACAATACGCTTCTGGTTATGGGACCAAAAAAAAACCAAAAAAACCACAAACTTCCCCCACCAAAACCCCAAACCAACAAAAACCTACCCGCAAAGGCAAAAAAAAAATCACCCAAGAAAAACAAAGCAACAAAAGACCCCACCACAAACCCCCAAACAAACAAAACCAACCCCCCAGTCCAAAGGTGCATATATAGAGTGACATGAACTCATTCACTGGTGAGAACAAACATATTGAAATCAACACACAGGCATGTGAATGCTCACATATCTTAGATGATTTCTGTAATTATAAATAGAACCAGAATTTTTCAATTATTATTTCACAGCTACCTGACTAAGCAAATTCTGGTGAAATCAATTATTAAAGCTAGGGTACCAACTTACTAGAAACTGGAACATTGYCAATCTGTTCACTCCCAGCTGTCTGATAACAAATATGTTCCCATCTAGCATATGTTAATGTTTTATTTGCACTGAAAATAAACTAAAATAATAATATGCTGCAGGTATTTTATATTTTATGAACTCCCTGGTAAGAATATAATGAAAAAGGAGTGGAAAAGATCAGCTCTTTTCCCACACAACCTCAACAAAATAGGTTATAAGGAGTGCAGAGCATGGCCTACAGCAAATTTCTCCATGTAAAAAAATATTTTTAAATCTCTACCAATAAAATTACCAATATTATGTTTCCAATTTCTTCTTTAGCAAAGATTGCTGCATATCCAGTGTAATGTATTTTAATGAATAAGGATTTTCTTAAGCATACTTTATTTTAGTATTCATTCCTCAGGCACACAGTAAGACTAAAACGAGATGATTTTACCATTAACTGGAGTGCTCCTCATACACTGATACATTGCCTCCAGATCTGGAGTCTTCTAGTGGAGTTCCATAGTGCATGGGATCCAGAATAGCTAAAAAGCCACTCACCTAGGAGGRAGCCACACTTTGAGGCATGAAAAGTCTGAGACAGGCACAGGCAGTGACTCCCCCAGTCCTCCTTTACTAACAAGGAACAATGAAATCCAAAGGACATGAAGAAAGAAGAAAGGAAACACAGGATCAAAATATTCTGAGAAGTCAAAATACTGTAAGCTGTATTTTAATTTATAGAGAACAGACATATAGGGAATGCATTCCCTGCTCAGAGGGGAATTGCAAGTGAATTTCAAGTGAAAAGATTCCTGTTTTCCTTCTGATAAGGAAAACAGCCCAGCTTACAAAGAACAAAGGCCGCCCGAGACTACATGCTTGGCAGCAAAAATCCCCTAATAATTCTGGCATTGGCTGTGTAACAGATATCAACCAAATAGTGCTATGGTAGGAGAACAGTTTKAAAATTTCTATGGCTTTACAACAGAAAATATGGCAGAGACTGAGCACCTTGGGTCAAGGGTTAGACTGGCCCTCCCTACCAAAGCCAAGGGATTCCTTCCATTGTCTTCWACTGTCTTTGAGTTCAGCACAGGAGAGGCCCCAAAACATTCTTAGAGTGTCTCAGCTTCCTGAGACATGACACATCCCAGAGAACTGAAGCTCTGAGATCTTCCCAAAGTGTGCAAACTCCTGATGGAAGGGAATGAAGAAGAGAAAGACAAGCTGTTCTCAGTGATGCCCAGCAACAGCACAAGAGACAATGGGCACAAATTAGAGCACATAAAAATCCATTTGCACACAAGAAAATACTTTGTTACTGTGAGGGTGACCGARCACTGGCACAGACTGCCCAGGGAGGTTGTGGAGTCTCAATCTGCACAGACACTCAACAGCCATCTGGCCACAGTCCTGGGCAGCCTGCTCGAGGTGGCCCKGTTTGAGCAGGAGAGTTGGAGACCCTTCCTGAGTCGTCCCTCCCAACCTCAACCCTTCTGTGAGGCTCTGACATTGTAGGAGAATCCATTTGTGTTGGATTCACAAATGACATGTGCTTTTCTATTGTAGCTTTGTAAATCTAAAATATCTCCACTGATTTTATTGASCTGCACGAGTTCAAGGACATTTTTTTCCACTTGTAAAAGTATTTAATTAGAAAATTAGTTGTGTCTTATTTCTAAATGAATATGAATACTGGCTAACTTTTGAAGTCATAAGAAGTAATAGAATRGTTTAAACAGTCAGTAAAGTACAATGTAATTCATCTCAGTAGTACAACTGGGTATATAATGCTTTTTATCTGTCATTTCAATGTGGTACTACCATTATATGTCATTCAAAAGCCTGAAAAATAAGGTTGATGTGAATCATTTCAGCACAGAAAATTCAGAAAGTAGAGGCTCAGTGGACACTATTCTGCCAAATAACATTCAGAAGTTCTGCATGCTGACTACAGGAGGCTGTAGCAATTAACACAACTCTAGGAAACAATCCAGTGCTGGCTGTATTCAAGATACATTTTAGTACTATTCTGAAGTGGGACAATTTATCTGATTTTAATATTAAAAAAAAAACCCTCAATATAATGAAATTCATGCTCTATTTGCACTTCTGTTCTTTAAAAAGTCCCATATAAATATTTAAAATTAAAAAGCAACTATTTTTTTATTAACCAGAATGTTGCTTCTCTTTTAAGTTCTAAAGTGCACATTAAAAAAAACAAAACAAAACAAAACAAAACAAAAAAACCCAAACAAAAAAAAACAAACCCCACACCACTATGATAAATGAGAAATCATTGTTTTACTGCAAAAAACTACCTCTTCTTCCCTCCAGTACTGATGCCTGCTCTGACACCCTGAGCCTGCTGGGTGCCTACAGCCCTCAGACTCACACCATGTTCCAGCCAGGCTGCTGGAGATGCTCTTCCATTTCCCTYCAGATTTACTGCAAGGATGAGATGACCTGTTCAGTCAGTGACTAATCCTGTCATTTAATCACTTCTCCAAGCTGCAGCCTCTTCTCTGCGCCACACTGAATGCAGAAGCTTCTCCAGCGCTTGGCTGAACAAGGCAGGGTCTGGCATCCCACCTTGCTACGGATGGAAGTCACCAAAGGCAAGTGGATGAAAGCCCAGAAAATAAAAAGTGGCAATTTTCTAAAAAGATGGAATCTGGTAAACAGCACAGGCTTAAGTCTGCAATGCTTCAAACCACCTGGATAAATTATGAATTTCACAGTAGGTGTAATCAATATTCTTTAAGTTTCTAGATAAAAATTTTGCACTCTTGCTGATAGTCAGCTGCTGCTGCAAAGGAGARGCAGATGGGCTTTCACAGCTCCTTCTCTCTGTGTCAGTAGGCTATAAGTGCTAGAGCTTGCAGAAGAGTGTTTAGCTTTGGGACACAAAGATCCRCGTATTATGAAGAGCAAGAGGCAAATCCCTTTAATTGCTATCAAAAAATTAAAAGTTTCTGCAAGATAGCTAGACACATCACTGCTTCAGAAACCCATGCATTTTATTAAGAGCTACAATGTCCATATTTGTGTTTTAATGTTTTTGTTAAAAAAWTCTTCCCAATTTATATAACCCCTTTACATACTCTCTCTCCATGCCTGCTAGCACCAGAACTGTGAGCTGATACAACACAACCCTACACTTCTCACAGTCGTTTAAACTACTTGTGTTAGAGTCGATTTGGCTTCAATGTACCAGAAACCAAACAAATACCCTGTCAAAAAATACTAAAAAAAATCCAACAAACCCAAACAACAGGTAGATAGAAAAAAAATCACAGCCTGCAGATTTGAGCATAATGACTCAGGTTTTAACCTCATTTTGGGATGGACTGAAATAATTTGCAATTCAGTCAATGAGTATCTGCAGTGTCACTGTGAGGATGAAAGTGATGAGAAGAGACCAATTTCTTCCTGGAGATCAGTCTTTGGTGATGAGAATTATTACTGCACCAGATACTGGCACAAATATCACTTCTAGTCTTATAAAAACAAAAATCAGCTAGTTTGTTAAAAATGCATTAGTTCAATTTAAAAAAGAATTCATATAGCTTTTGGAAGTGATGCCTTAGTGTTAATAAACTGGCTAATAAAAATATTACCATAACAAGATCTGCTGACCAAGCACCAATTGTCTCAGCTGCTAAGACATTGGCAGTCCTTCCATAATTCACTTAAAATAAATGAACTTGTCCTTGTACTTCTTAAGCCAAGTCCATGGTCTAAAGCAATATTTATAGGGTCTGAAGGGGASCTTAATCTCTCCACAATTTGTATTGGTGCCTATGATCACGAACAGCATTTATCTCTGCAGATAAAAAAAAAAAAAATTAATGAACTTTCACACCTTCTCAGAATGGTTTAAAATTGCACTGAGCATAGAAAAAAGTAGTCTCTGCCTTCCAGGTCCAAACTGTTCTCCACAGGAAGCTCCCATTGAATTAAGGTGCATGTTATGGCAGCTGCACTGAGTTTTACATTGTCTACAGCTGAAACATATATCCCACAGACATAAGAAACATAAGACACTGGCCCATTCATCTGCCCTGGAAGATTGCTGCTTCTTTCAGCCCATTATAGCKCATAGAAAACACAGGGATCATTTGCATGCATTGCCATTCCTCATGCTACCAGCATCGACCTTCACACTAGACAAAACAGTACAAGTTGTCTTTGTCCTCAAACAAAGGTACAGAGTCAGCAGAGAAGGTCAGGGTTTCGTTTTTTGTTTGTTTTGTGGCTTTTTTCCCTTGGCTCACAAAAAGAACCAAAGTCAAAGCAATATTGGTTTAAAAAAAAAAATCTAAACCATTCCTTACTAAGTGTTCTTCCCTGAACTATACACCTAAGAAAAACATGAAGAGTCAGTTGTGCTTAAACTTCCAACGTGCTGAAAATGTCATCGAACAAGACATACAAAGCTTCACTGTCCAAAATGTAAATGCTGGACTGGGCTAAAATTTAATTCCTAGGATTTGGCAGTGTGGGAAAGTCTCTTAGCATAACAGTTTAATGCCAGAGCCAGGCTTGAAAATTCAGCATTTTACATTTAATTCAGCATTTTACATTTCTGTCTTACATACCTGATGTGCATCACAGTAACTGATGTAAGATAGTCTCACAACTTAAGCTAAGACTTCACTATGTGATCTAATCACCTGGGTTCTGTATACAACCCACAGCAGTACATGTCCACTTCCAGAAAGCAACTAACACCTTCCAGSCCCTCTCAGCACCAAGTGCCTGCTGGAGGTGCCATTCTCTTCAGCTGGTTATCAAGAGAGCCTAAYTAGTGATGTCCACAAGTAATAATTGAAATACAGCAGGAAAAATGWGACAGCAAATGACAGCAGGTTTGAAAATGCTTGGTTACAGCGTGTAACTCTCCCTGCAGTTCAATGTTAGCACACGTCATGGCACCATGTCAGTCTGTGCCAGCCAAGATGCTCTGAAGCAGTGCCAGACACAAGCTGGGGGCACAGCCCTGATCAGAGGCCATTCCCAGTCAACCATCTGGATGCAGATAATCTGCTGGGGGTGGAAAAGGGGAAGGGAGTTTAGCCATATGAGCCATAAGTGCCACAGGACTGTGCCTTCCCTCTTATTTGCTACTATAAGTGGAGCCACTTCAGTTTGTAKTCCCGAATTCTACATACCTAAAGCCATGCAGAATGACTCCATCCTCAATTACTTAGGGGTAAAACAAACAAAAAAAAAACCAAAACAAAATAAAACAAAAAAAGTCGGAAACCCAGTGCTGGTCGCTGAAAAATCTTGAAGTGCTGTACTCTAAATTCTTTGCCAGCTGTCATTAAATCCGATCTCACTCTTTTGATTTTTGGTGGCTTTGTTTTAACATCAGCAGGAGAAAGGAAGAAGTGAGGAGGAAAGCACTCAGCCCTGGGGGAGTAAGACACAGCCACAAGGCTCCAGCAGCTCTCACTGCTGGGACACTTCTACTCAAACAACAGTCTGGCAGAAACAACCCATCATCTTGTATGAGATAAAAAAATACCAGGAAGGAAATATCAATACCCATATATGTTCTGTCTTGAAACAAATACTAAGTTCAGCAAAAGATGTCTATCAGGCATCTTTTTTTCTCAGCAATTATGATTGCTTGTCCAAAACTAAGGATAGTGGCTCCTTSAGCAAGACACCCTAATTAGCAGTTTTCCCAATTATAAGCCATCTGTGTTCRCTCTATATTATCTGGTCAGAAGCTGCATCCCTTGCTGTTGTTCTAAGCATTGAAAGCAATGAAGTTATTCCCAGAAACTGTCCAAATGGAGAAACTCAGCTTTGACCCCTCCAGCACGAACCAAGCTCACCAAGCACACTGACTTCAGACAGCTCAGGCCCTGCCCTGAAGACACCAAGACAGAATACAGCTGGCACATYTGTATGAATGCAGAGACAACTTAGCATTTCCACCAAACTGACCCGGACAACAAGCCAGAGTCTTGAGGCCTCCATTGCCTCAAACTTCCACCCTTCCACTGGAATTTAACGACCTTGTCAATGGGACTACAGTTTACATTCTCTGTCCTTTGATTCCCTGAATTTAGCCACTTTAAAAATGGTGTGATTTATTTTAAAAGTCACTTTAAATTTCCTAGATGAAATTTATAAAAAAAAAATTTCTAAAGCAATTTTATTTATATTTTCTGATGTAATTATTTTTCTGGTAGCTTGTCAAAAAAGTAGTATGTGTGCACATTAGTTATAAATTGAATTATGTGCTGGCATCAAATTAGCAACACTGAAACCTAAGATCCTTTGATAATATTAAGAATATCAAATATGAAATATCAGAGTAAACTGATATGTTTCTGCTGTACCAGAACTGTATCTTAATTCAAAGAAGTATCAGTGCTCTCTGACAAGGTGTCAGTATCCATATGTTTATTCTCATTTCTTGACTTTTTTCAAGACTCTCAATAAAAGCAGCTTTGGAAGAAGTCATATGATGTGCTTCCCCATTAACATCTGATTGGAGAATTCCCAACTCAATTCAAAGGCAGCACATTACAAAAACATACTGCAGAGAATCAGGTTTTCAAATTCTGCCAACATGGTCAGAGATCCAAATAGCCTCAAATAGAATGCCACACATCTCACATGCCTGAATTGTCAGCTCCCTGAGTCATCTAATATGCATGGAAATTCTGTGTAGCTGTTTAAAAAAAAAAAGTATTTGAATTCTTATTTCCTCTTAATTAGAATTAATCTACTTGAGTAAGTTAATAAGGTTTCATAAAAACGGATGGTTTGTGTAACTTCTAACACAATTAAATATTAATAAACTCCTGTGGGAGGTAGATCAATGGAGTACAAAATGTCCTCCTGAATTTTATCTCATAACATGTCATTTTARCCATTTATGTGTTTCTCTATACTCTGTAAGAAGTTTTATACAGCAGAAGAGTGATGAAACCACACAKAAAAATCTCGACATATATAGAATAAAGTGTGTGCTTCCCATGCTCAGTTTAAAGAATGGATTCTACCATAGCCTGAAATAACTAACCATACATATGGAATACACAAACATAATCAACCTGAAATAYTATATATAGTCCATCTAGATAGTGTTTAACCTGAAATTGCCCTTCTCTGGCCCTATTTGCAACAAAACCATAATGACACATAACCAAAAGTTAATCATGCATCAGATCGTAAATGACAGCATTAAATCATCTTTTTCCATTTTTCCTTTAATTTTTTTATGACCTTTTGTGAAAGAACATTTCTAAGTGTCTGAGTTTTGCTGGTTTCTTCTTTCCCCTTCCCTTAACTACAGAACAAGAATCATAAATCTGAACTTCCATTTTAAGCTGTAGGACGTGAGGTTGGTAGTACACTCTTCTCTTGATAAAAGTGCTGGAGACACCAGTCAAAACAAACAAAAGGCAATTGTTCTTGAATTTCTAGGAGTTTAGTCTAAAACACAGATAACGGAAGTCTGCAAAAGGCTTTATAAGCAACGTTTCTTTTCTTTTTAAATTTTGGTGATATCTGTCCTAAATAAAAATGAAAGAAAATATCCCCACTTGAAATATTAAAACCTTCTGGTTATCAGTTTCTCAGAACACTTCAGAGAAGACTAAGTTCCCTGATTCCTCAACCCAATTATTTAATGACCAGTGTGTTCACTGACATATTTACAGAAAAGTTCATATTCTGTAAGATTTCAAAGTATTCATGAGCAGGAGGCACAAGAGTAAAACTTACATTGACATTCCTTGCAGCACTTGCCATCCACATAGGCCAGGGCAGAGTTAAGTGGGCAGTCAGTGAGGGGGCAAATCAAAGCCTCGCACTGCACAGTGCCGTTCTAGGAGAATAAAAGGTGCTTAGCTGGTAGTTTTATTTAGCAACAGCAGAAATGTTCTCAAACACAGGAACTTCAAAATCTATTTTTAAATGCAATGAACTTTTTAACAACATCCAAAAAAGACAGTTTAACATGAGTCTTTTAATAACTGCAAGAACAGAAACCATACCTTTAGAATGTCACATATTAAATCTCTTAACATGAATGAYGTGCTTTTTGAGATGATAATGATCAATTTTTTTTTTAAAGGCAAATCTATTTGGAGGCAAAACATTCTGCCAACCAGCAAAAAAATGACAGATTACTGTGAAATAACAACTGCACAGAACAATACTCTGCCTTCTGATTTTATGGTAGAGATAATACATTTCTAAAAGGTAATAATATATAGCTGTGAGAAAAATACAAGGCAAAAATGTGTAATGCATTTAACACTAAATTCAAAGAATTTTAAACATTTATCAGCCAGATTTGATACCATAAAATACTAAAAGCAAAATTAATATCCCTCCAGAAATATAAAGGTCAAAAAAGTACTAAGCTTAAAGAGACCCATTTAGCAAATTATAGATAGCAGCAAATCAATCTAAGGTGCAGTACAGACAACAACAGCCTTTTCACCAATTTCTAATGGCCTTTGGATTAGGCATTTAATGAGTTCAGATGGAATGACAGAGTTTTACATGAATGGACAATAATATAGATGCCCCAGTTTGGTACCTGAAAGGATACTTGCAATCATGTCTGGAGTTGTGATACCCTTGGAAATCTTCYACCCACCAAATCTTTTTCATTTGTAATATAACAAAGCTTGCATATGACCCTGACATTTTACTCTTTATTACTTATTGAGATGTAACCAAAGGCAACCAAAGGAAATCAGACACAAGGGATCTATTAAATCATTTGCTAAGAAAAAGGCTGTGTTCATAGCGACAAAAAAAAGAGGGAATTAGAATTCCAGACAAACTGTTCTCAACTCAGTGCAAGGGAATAACATGATAGCTAAGTATATTGCCTAGCACCTGCATCTGGTAACATGAAATACAGGAGATACACACGCTAGTAATGCTGAAAACATAGGAAAATAATATTTACTAATACTATTCCTTAGATTTAGAATCGGTTTTAAAGCTCTTTGTTGTTGTAGGATACATCCAGAAGTTTTTGTTATTTGCCTCAATAAAACTAATGAGAGGAAACAGTGGAGTTCCTGACTCTCCACTCAAACCACAGCCATACCATGCAAGTGCAGTTCTTACAGCCATCCGTCCAGGATTCAAACTCCCTGTAGGTCGTGCCTTTCACTGTGCAGGTCCTTTCACAGTAGCACTGATCCAACTTGTTCATCCTTTGCTCAGCTTGAGACAACTGTATTTACAGTTCACAAAAATGTTTTGAATTTGTAAGAGGCTTCCACATTGGTAAAAACACAATTCAAATTGTCCCATAATATCAAGTATGGAGATGAGGGAATACATGTAGGAAAATGCAGTCAGAGACAATAAAACAATTATTGTTAAATACAATATGATTAAACCACCAGTCATTCCAGAGATGGAAATTAAGAAGTAAGACACAATGTATTTCATCTTTCTCATTTCATGACATCAGGGTCATCATGAAACAAAATGAGCAGGTCAGTATGGGTGCAGATCCTGATTTCTCATCTTGGTATGTGGGAGCTGATCAAGAACCTTGCTCTACATAAAGTTCTCACAGATAGAGTGGCCAAATGAAAATAAAGCTCAAAACCAATGTTAGCAATTGTTTCTGCATTTCAGCCAAGGCATTTTTAACATTTGTGAATCAAAGCAGCCAGGTAATAACATTCCTGCAGATATCTAAAGAACTGACATTTAAAATCAGAGTAGTCTATTTTCACTAGCAGACATGAATGCTTTTGGTGTAATATTCCACAGGAGAGAAGGAAGACAGTCCTGATTTGGACTCTTAGGTCCCTGTCTTGCATATATTCTGTCTGAATGTGCCTTTGGCTCAGGTCTTGAAAAGCCCTGGCAAGCCTTACTGTAATGAGCACTATAAGCACAGTTACATATTTCATTCGAGATTTATTGATTTATAAGCTTAATAGGTAGAGTTTGGATAGCTATGAGCCTTTTCCTTGCTCAGGGATTTGGATGCTGTTTACTACTAAAATACATGAGTCTATAAAAATATGAATACACAAGAAAACTCTCAGAACTGATAATTGGTGTGTATAAACATTGAGCACAGGTTTATAAAGATGTAAACATACCATACAGGGATGTTCTGCACACAGCCATGTGCACAACCCCATATAAGCATGAATAATCTAAAAAGACAGCAATTAAAGACTGACAGTCCTCTTTTCTCCCATGACTTGAGTCCTAATAAACAATACCTTAGCTGATGTTTTTGCTAAAATGTCTTGCAGTTCCATAATTTTCTGCACAAGTCCATGGAAGTCATTACAAGTTGGGCATGCTAGAATAATAAAATTAGTGTGTTAATAAATAAAACAAACAAATATGTACTCACAATAGGTTCAATTATGACACAGTTGACAAGTAATGCACTTGAGTTTGAGGTTTTAAGAAAGCTTGTAGGGCAGAAAGAAGGTAAAAAGCACACYTTTCATTTTATGATATAAGAATTAATAGACTTACTGCGATTAAGATCTGGGCACTGAGAAATAAATCCTTGAGGCATGACAAGTAATTGCACATCTTGCATTATGCCCTATGTGTAAGTGAAGAGAAAACAAAAGGATTCATTATTTTTACCTGTCAAAATTATGTTTTTTATTCACCTTGTAAAACATTAAAGACCACACAGAAAAAATACCTGATAAAAACAATATTTATGAATAAACAGCTTCTTGTCTGGACCCAATTCAGAGCTGGGAGAATAAACAGATATTAAAATAGATAGATGTACAGGMATATTGAATCATTTTTAAAGACATAAGATTAAATGTCAAGATATAATTATGTAGCAAGAGTTTRGTGGTTTTGAATTCATTGTTATTTTTAGTTAGTTGCTGCAGAAAAGCTTGCAAATGACCTTTAAAAAGTAATTTGAAAACAGCTGCAGTTTCACTTACTTAGAAATACTCTTCTAAATGAAATGCAAATTTTTTACAAGCTGTAACTCTTAAACAGGTTCGAAGATTAAAGAAACTAGAGTCAAGAGAAACACATTAATGCAAACCCTTAATGAGTTTGTGCTGCTTTTGGCATGAGAAGAGTTAATTTTCTTCACAGAGAAGTGGCTGGTATGGGGCTGTGTTTTGGATTTGTGTTGGAAACAGTGCTGATAACACAGGGATGTTACAGAAATTACACAGCAACAAAGCCTTTTCTGCTCCTCCTACCACCCCACCAGCAAGGAGGTTGGCAGCTGGGAGAGACACAGTCACGACAGCTGATCACAACTGACCAAAGAAAGGGTCATATCCCAGACCACAGGGTGTTATGCACAGCATTTAACGCTGGGGCAAGAAGAAGGAAGCAGGGAATATTTGGAGTGGTGGCATTTGTCTTCCCAGTAATCATTACACACRACAGAGCCCTGCTTTCCTGGGGATGGCTGAACACCTGCTTGCCCATGGGAAGTGGTGAATGAATTCCTTGTTTTGACTTGCTTGTGTGGCTTTGCTTTACCTATTAAACTCTATCTCAAACCATGAGTTTTCTAGATTTTACCCTTCCAATTCTCTCCCCCATTCCACCAGGGTGGAGAGTGAGCAAGTGGCTAGGTGCTGCCAGCTGGTGTTAAAGCACAACAGATTTTGATGGGGATCCTTCAAAAATGCTGAGACACTAYGTCTGTTACGCAGCTGCAGAGTTATATGTTGTTAAGAACTTAGGGAGATTTCAGCTTGAAAGTCTACTATGGTATCTGTAAAGGGATGGGTTCGCCCACAAGAACAGATCCCAYGCTTGCAGGCAGATTTTACATGTATGCTTAACTGCTAAAATACAATTAGCCGCCAGTTTGCTGTTCTCCATAGCAAAGGCCAAAGTACAGTTTCAAAGCAATCCAAGAACTGTGTCATGATTACAGAAGCACAAACCCATTGAGACTGGGAAGCACCTCCTGAGATCACTTACTCCACCTTCCCTGCTCCAGCAGGATAGGCATAGGAGGTTGCCCAGGACTGTGTCCAAATAGCTTTTGAATATCTCCATTGACAAAACTCACAGTAGGACTGTTTTCTTATATTCAGATGAAATTTCGGGTGTTTCAGGTTTTGCCTGTTTCTTCTTGGTCTTTCAGTGGGCACTAGTGAGAAGAGTCTGGAYCCTTCATCTTCGTTCCCCTCACAAATTGATGTATTTGTACACATTGATGAGACCTCCCCAATGCCTCCTGAGCCTTCCCTTCTCCAGGCTGAACCATTTCAAATCTCTCAGCCTCTCATCACATGAAAGATGTTTCGATTAATCATTTCAATTCATGCTTTATCTTTCAGGGCATACCTTAAAATAACCGTGTGCAGTATTCCTCTGTCCCAGCCAAAAGGTTGTACCCAAAGGTAAGTCCATGAAAGGCTTCTCCACAACTCTTTCATAAATTCTGAAAAGGAAGAGCAAAATAGAGCCCCAAGTTKTTATTGTTTAATTTACTCAGAGATGGAACATTCCAAATGTTACAACTTCTTATAAAATAACAATCTTTACTTACTTATTGCAGTCGACGTGTAAAATCAAGTGAGAGGCACTAATTGCTAAAGAGAGTCTGTGCCATTTATCATCTGCCAAAATGTATGGGAATACTTCTGTGTGGGAGCGATGGCTGCCTGAACGATAATGCAACCTGATTTCATTTCGATGACCGCTGCTTTCCAGCTCCAGGTACCTGTACCATAAATGCATCAATGTCAGGAACCATTCTTATCAGCATAGAGACATTTTACATAAGACATCTCCTCATCATCATGCAGGAACTATTTAAAAGAGGAAGAAAAACAAGCACATACAAAGGCAAAGGAAGACCCTTTTCAGATTTTGACTCCATCTCTCTTCTCAGTGGCAAATAATAGCAGGTTCAAATTTTAATGTAAGTACACACAATTCCAGGCCAAATATGTTTTCTTCTAGCAAAACAATTTTCCATAACATRATCTGAATTACACTATTATAAATAATTGCCTCATGTAATGAAAACACAGTAGGGATAATCCRAAGGCAAAAAAGACAGCCCCAAGTTTTGCAATAGGGACATCATTAGTAATTAACAACCAGGGAAGTAAGGACTGAGATGGAATACTACTTTGTTTGCTTTTATATGTACAGTACATCTCCTTTCATTTTCTATAATAAAAATTCTTCTAAGATATATAAAATCAAGAAATTCTAACTGTTCAGAACAATTTATGTATGTGTACATATTTGTTTTGTTAAGTAAGTATGTGCATTTGCTGGGTGGGCGTACATATATATATATATATATATATATATATACATATATATATATATGCACACACATCTATATATGTATGCTTGTATATATGCAAATATGTATATATATAGTAGAAACCCAGCAGTGCAGCTGTGCAGAGATAGGTGAACCTAGCAGATTGCAAACACAAGCTCTGAAATTCCAGCAGTTCACCTTAAGAAGCACTCCATAACCAAACTCAGTTCTTAGACAGGCTGTCTCTYACATGTTGGACGTCTTCTGGGAAAAAGCATGACTAACCATTTGTCTTTTAAAGTACCAAGTTTCTAATTTAAAAATTCCCCCAAGAAAATTATTTTTACACAGGACAGAGAAACAGAAGTAGAGATTCTCTAATAATCATAAACAAACTAAAGCTAAAGAGCAAGGAAAATAATGTATGCAGCGATACACATAACTGGAAGAAAGGACAACTCATTTTTGTCTATTTTTGTGGCTACATCTGCAATCAGACATGACAGTGGCTTGAAACCTGAGTGCACATGTGATGGGTGATGTCATTTACTTTAACTATCTATAGTTAGGCTGTCTGTATTAAGGAACAGAAGAGACAATGATTGCAGTTTTGAAGAGTAAAAATGAGAACAAATCAAAACTATCTTGTACTATCATTATCCCTAGGAGGAGGCTGGGCTCACTGCATACCCCTSCTTCCTTCAGGGTGTTCCACAGTGGAACACACCTAGGAGCAGCACAAAAACAATTTGTTTTTTGCAAAACCAGCAAAGGACATTTTCTTCCTCCCCAGTATCAAAAAATCAAAGCAGTTAATTAGAGTCAGATATAAATTTTATAATCGATTTACCTCCTTATGGCCCAAAAATAATTTTTGCATTGGCAAGCATGGAAACTAATTGAAGGCCTGGCTGGAAAAATTGCACAATAGTGGCAGGACATCAGACAACTTAATAACCTCCTCCATAACTCAAGCTTCAAGGATAAAAACAAGATTATTCTCAATCYAAGAGAGAAGGGAAACATTGGAGAGTTGGACTCCTCCAGCAACTTTTAAGCGTCTCCACTCAGTTGCAGGGAAAAAAGTGGAAAATGAAAGGTGTGGATTTGTTGAAACTTCACCTCCTGGTAGAGCCAAGAGCTAGCTACTCCTTCATTCTGGGTCAATAGCAAAACTGATGCCAGCACACAGAGATGCAGGCAGTTAACAAACACCAGCAGACACAGTCAGTACACAAGGTATAAAAGAAACACTCGTGTTCCCTTATGCATGTAAGATAATGAAATCTCCACAGATGAGTCATGGATTCGCCAATAAAATGACATTGCTGTACAAATTTCATGAATTAAGAACTGCTGAGAGAGGATGCTGACGATCAATGATGATGTAACAAGCAAGGAAGGTTTCCCATACAATGCTGTGCAGAAGCTGTGGACACTTGTGGTTTTGTTTTAGTGGTGATTAACGCACTGTTTGGACATTCACAGACAATGTCTTTTGTTCTTCCATTTGCTAAACTAACAAATATAACAACATTTGAAATGAGAAAGTGTGCATCAAAATGAAAAAGGAAATAATAGCCATAAGGAGAATTATTAGGAGAATACTTTATGGTTTATTAATAATCTGTAGAGGGAGCAGCACAATACAATTAGAAAAGCAAGTGAAATGACAGCCAGAGCAATATTGCTTTCAGCTTGAACAAACGCCATGATGCTGAAACACAGAGAAGTGAAAGTGGATCATTTCCACTCAATTTTTTATTTAATGCTGTGCTTGCGGTTCCCCTTTTCTACATTTGTTTAACTGCCTGGATTTACACAGCTCTGTCTCAGCCTCATGAGTTTCAGGAGATGGGATGRCAAACATGTATGGGTGAAAATACAAAGTCTGCCCACAGTGAGGCTTCCTGTTCCTTCCATGAGGCTGTAATACTCGGGTGCATGCTTTCCAAAGATTTGGAAGGGTCTTTGAGAAAGTTTGCATTAACAAACAGACCTGGATTTCAGAAATTCATTTCTGTTGACAAAAACACTCCAAAAAACACTACTTCTCTGTACACTCACAATTACTGATCATTTGAAAGAGAAAGGAGGATGATTTAATGSCTAAAGGGCTTGCTCCCAAAGAAAAGAGTAACTGCATTGTACTGCAGTCTTCTCCTGGCCAAGAATCTCATTACTGAAAAGCTTCAGGGGAACCTCATCAGCTGAGTCACAGGTTTCTTGTCCACACCAGCCTAGCCCTGCCCACTCATTGCAGGGAGAGCAGCAGCCAAAGACATCCCATTTTAAACATCACTGATGCTTCTCCCAATAGCTCCAAGGTGCTCTTCTATACTGCAGAAGGCAAATGACTCTTGGAGTGAAAAATAAACCACAATGAGAAACAGAATACAACAGCAGAACCTGCACCTCCCTTTCTGACATCTGTAATCTCTGTGGATGTTTAATCAATAGCAGCTTACTTAATTTTAAACCCCAAAAAACCCCACACCCACCTTGGATTAAACTTGGATTCAACTTCCCAAGGTGATGATATGTGCTTAGATTTTTCTGTGTTTGACATGCCAACATAAGAAAAAAGGTTACTACATCTCTGCRGATCACTTTGTGCGTGCACAATCATTGCGAAGGCAACAGCCAAGGSCACCGCAGCAGATCAGCTGCTCTGCTTGGAAAACAGCCAGGAAGCAATCCCTAATGCTCTAAGGAGGAGCCTGTTTGRAAGAGGAAGAAATTTGTTCAAATGCCCTGGAGGAATGTGAGACAGAAAACAATGATGTTTTCTCTGCTGCCCAGCACGGATCCATTGTAACTTCTTGGTAGGAGCTGGGAATCAGCAGATCTGCTCTGCTGTGGAGTTTTGATGACCACCCTGGCAAAGGACAGGCCAAGGGCACGTGGTCACAGCAGCCCAAGCAGGACATGCCCTTTAGCAGGGGACAGACTAACAAGAGGGAGACTGGAATCAGGATGTACTGTGAAAAGTTAGAGATTTAGGAGGTGGAACACCAGATGGTCCTGGTGTACACAGCAGCAGTGTTTGAGAAGAGGGAGCTATGGCCTTTTCAGCTACCGGGCAGTGTTGGCACTGCCAGGTCTTTGATGGCTCACTTGTCCATTTGGCACCCTTTCTCACACAGCAAACACACATACTTACTCCAGGCAACTAATKATTTCAGCTTCAATTTACTGCATGTAGACAAGTATTTCAGAAGCTAAAGGCRACATATCTTGTCTGCTGCTTGTGAATTTATCACAGGATGGCCAGTTTTTTTTAACTTCTCCTACTCACTTTCATAGGTATAATGGTAAAATATTCCTTCGTGGCTCTTTGATCTACTGAAAATAAGGCAAATCAATAAAATTAAAGAGAAATATCTACTTAAGAAAAAAAATAAAATCTTTACCTCCATTACTTACAAAAAAAAATTTTTAACTGAAGACTTTTGCTATCAAAGTTCTGCTTTTTTTGTTAGGTATAATTACATAAAATATTTTTAAAAACTGAGATCACATTCAATAGACCCTATTCATTGCACAATAGCAGCAAGCAATTCTKCTAGGGATTTATGAAGATATAAAGTTTATGAAGATATAAAGCAATTCATGCAGCACCCCTACCACATTCAGCAATGCATTATTTGCTGTTTCCTGTAGTATCATGACTGGGCAGTCATGAGTGTGAGCTTTATTTTTCTGTGTCTCAGAACACTTAATTTGGAAGTAACACTAAATGTTCTGAAACATTAACTATGAGTTTTTATTACTTGGTGCATCCCTTAGAACAACATGGCATCAAAATATCCCCAGACATATAATTTTTTCAACCTAAATGATTCTACGATCTATTATATGAAAAGTGAAGTGGCAGCTTCATTTTACTGTAAAAATCTAGTTCCCACCTCTCACTTCATTTACACTACTGCTTGATCTTACTGGTTTTGCCCTTGTCCATCTAGAGCTCTACTTAGACAAGAGAAGATTGGCACTTTTATCAGGGAATGATTAATTAAAAAATGGTCGTTAGTTTTCTGGATAATTTGTAGCCATTAGTGCAAGTGCACCACCAGCAGGAAAGACATCAGTTCTTTTTCTGTCCCTTCTTTTAGTAGAATACAATTTTAAAGCCAGACCATAATTTTCTGACTCATGATTTTTTTGTTAAAAAATGTTGATCCATTCATTAAAACCAAATCTTTTGACAGAAATCAACACTCTCACAGCAAAGTTTCTGGGGTCTAGGAGGAAATGCTTGCTAAAATGCGAGAGAGAGAGAGAGAGAGAGCAAATCTAAGATTCCCTGAAAGATTTTCTCAAATATTCTTTAATGCTGTGATTATTACCTATATGAAATCACAGATCCCAAGCAGAGAGACCTCAAAATTAGAAGAGGGTTTCAACACATTTTGACAGAGTTACAAACAACAGGACAGCAAAATCAGCCTCTCAAATTTGTATTATAAACTGGTGCTCCACTCCAACTACAATCCATCCTGGTGGTCTCTCACACAGTTTCCCTGAAACTGGTGGGCTTTTCCACACTGACTGGAGGGAACAGACCCTGGCCTAACATCATCTGCAAGGGTACTAACTGCAGGAGACAAAAGCATGCCAAGGAAGATGCTAACAATTATGCAAAATGGACAACAGCAGGCCAATGCTCCAACCTGGGCACTGTTTGGTTCACTGACATAGCCCTGCCCAGGCACAACCAACAAATCCACATCACCATTGCACCAAGTAAAGGGAAAAAAAATAAATAAAATTAAAAAGGGAGAGAACGGCATTCCTCAGGGCACTTGTCTCAGGTGGAAAAAACCAAAAGTTCAAGTTCCTGCTCCACATCATGCAGAGTAGAGATTAACTGTGTGAGGAAAACACCTCTGAAGCACCCCAACCACATAGCTACTCATCATTCTGGCATTTACAACCCTCTTGTTAYTTTCTTCCACCACAAAATAGGTCARCCACTTCAGATTGCTCCACCAGAGCTCTGCTCCTTGCACTGGGTATCTGTGGAGGARGAAGGAGCATTCCTGATGTGCTCAGCTGATGGAGCCCAGTGCTGGGACACGCATGGGGCATGTGTGATCGATCCCCTCTTTGTTGGGATGTTCACGGGAGAGAACAGCCAGGTGAAATGACTGGCAGGGCAGAGAAACATCATCCTCACACATKCACCTGCACAAACTACTGCTGCACAGCACTGCAGCTGTTCTCCAACACAAAGAAACCACAGCACAAGGTAGCGGCAGGAGAGTGGGATTTCAATACCCTGACGTGCAAGTGGGGGYTAGGAGACAGACATGTGAGGTGTTCAAATCCTTCCCATTACTGTCCCCGCAGTGCCTGCACCACATTCAAACTAATAAAGCATGTGGGGAAAAAAATACATGTCAGTAAGGTACTGTTTCTGTGAACTCCTTGCAGCCTCTTATCTCATTTTTGKGGGACTGCTGTGGTCTGGAAGCCTTTGCTGGCTTTGAAATCAAGAACCTGCCTCTCACCTGAGAAATCTCTCTGCTTACCTCCCAAAATTTGAGGTCAGCTGAATTAGGGAGGCAAAATCTTGTCTTACCCCCACTGCAGAGTCTACACAGCTGCTGCTGAGTTTAGTGCTATGATGTAAGAGCCCATGGCYATCACAAGAGCAGGATACTCCCAACCTTCCAATTTTACTGCTGATGACAAGGCAAGGCTCCCAATCAACCTTCCCAYGACACTTATGGGAGCTCAGAAGGAGCCAGAAGCAGGAAATGARGTCTCACCAAGCTCTTCAAAACTCCACGAAAGGCTGTTCTTGCAAAAGGTGCTGGCTTGGTCTCAGAAAAATTCAGTCCAAATATTACAGCACATTGTCCATGCCATTCCTACTTGAGCCGTGGATATGAAATCAAATTATCAAATGAAAAAATAATTTTGTAACACTAATTCTTGTCTTTGAGCAATTGCTCTCATTCCTCTCATCTCTCTCACTAACCCCATTTATCAATATATTTATTTTCATTTTGTTTTCACTAACACAGTCCCAAGAATATCTGTCTTGCCTATACGAAGTGTCCTTTTCTGCTAAAAATCAGTGAGGCAAGAACTTTCTCAAACGCTGTGAAAACAAATGGCACAAACCATGCCTCTCATTCCCTGTCTTGACAAATTTTCTCCAAGGAGAGGAGCAGGACTGCAAATAAAATAAACAACTTCCTAATAGATGTATTAGTAAAAGAAAAAAGGCAGTTTCAACATAACTCCTCCCATTTCCTACCCTAAAGGAATACAGATTTCTTTGTTATTTGTTTGTTCATAGAAAGCCTTATAAACAGCATCAGAAGAATAACAAAATCTGTCAAAAACTCGTATTTCAACTATTTCAGTGGGAGTTTTCAATGCCATAGGAAGGAACAAATCTTTTGTCTCTTATTCAAGAAGGTCTGTCACTAGCCTCAACTCAAGTGGTATGTTCCAGGTGGATATAAGCATTCTGTCAGAAGTTCTCAACCAATTCACCCTAGATTAGCTGGCACTGCAATGACTGACATCAGACAAGCTGGTCTCACTTGATTTAACAAGAGTTGCTGAACAGTAAGGTGCATGAATTACAGGATTGACAATTCTTTTTTCTTTTGGTTTTTTTTTGGTCACAGAGTATAAACTAAAGCAAAAAAAAAAAAAACTGAAGAACAAAAAAAACCCCAACCAAACCCAAGCAACAATGACATGGCATCAATCAATTTTATAATAACCTTTAAAGTCAACAGTTCAAGAACCAGGTCATTCCTAACACCATGAAGGCATTAAACAGAGTATCATACAAAACGGCTGCATTACAAATACTTCCATCCAAACCCATACTCAGGGGTAGAAGTTAAATCTCCCAAAACAACACAAACAAGGAACTTTTTCTTTTGGGATAAAAAGCCCAGCCAAGCTTTCAGTGTCTACATAGAGACCCCTTTGTACCACAGAATCTTCTCACGCACTGGAAAAGCAGTGAATGAATGAAAGAAAATACCTTTTTTTTTTTTTACACCTCTGATGAAACATGCAAACTGCATCAAAAGAACAGAAGACTGACACTGGAGAAGTTTAATATCACTAGAGGAATTSAAAACCAATTGATTGTTACGAACAAATTCCAGAGGGTTCATGACTATCATCAGACCGGTAAGAAACAGAAACAAAGATTTAATACCAATAAACTAAAATACAGAACATTACAACCCTCCTCTCTTTCAACAAAAGAAGAAATAAGCTACCACCTCTTTTGGCACAGGGAACAGCCATATACAGCTTTAGTGTTTGAAAATTAATCCCATATTAGTCTTACCTAACATCTGCTCTGCAATTATTGGCTTAAGTGGTGAATATTGGCTTAAGTGTTAAATACTGAAAGCTTTTCTGAGTGTAAGAGGTTTGCAGCAGATTTTGTGGTGTCAGAGAGGACACTTCACACTGCAGTCCAGAAATACTGACACTCATAAAAAAGGGAACGAACTGTTCCACCTCTATTTTAATACAATGGTCAAATGAAAGAACAAAATTCATGCATCGGGAATTTATCTCTGGCAAYCTGTCTCCTTGTAGCTTAAATCAGTATGAGAGAAAATGTCACAGATAAGTTCCTCCTATATGCTGAAAGGGGTCTGAAACTGTTGTACAGTACAGCCCATTTGACAGAAGATAATCACAAGATACCAACTGCTGTGAAAACAAATGCTAAGGAAGGCAGAAAATGAATAAATTAGTAGAGATACAAATAAATGTAYGGAATGCCTGTCCACAATACTCTGTTGATTTCAGTTCTCTGTTCCCGGATATAAAATGCACTAACCAAAGGAAAGAATGGTTAAACCACAACCCAGCAGTTTCATTCTTTAAGGGCCTAATATGCCGTATCTCAAGAGAATACAAGTGCAAGATTTACATAAAGTCATCTAACCATAAAGGGAAGAAAAAGCTTTGTTATATCTCTCCACTGTTGATGATTAAATGAAAATGTATGACGGMATAGCAAGACCAAACATATATTTACAACCCCATCGCAGAGTAAAATCATCTCTCTGCTGACTCTTCCATCATGAAGAAGGTGAGATAAACTCAGAAGTAAAGTGAGGGGGATAATACAGCTTAAACTGACAGCTGAAAAGCAAAGCAATTAGTATTTAACAGTGCTTCTACTCAGACTTTAAGTATCCCTTCATTAACACAATTAAAATATTTACCTTGTAACTGTGAAGTACAATGCACTTGAGGCAGGGCACTGTCTGTGGTCAAGGTAAAGCTCTCGAGTTAAGACATTTATAACTTCTGTCTTTCAAACATATGCCWTACATAAATCTGCCATGTATAAAAGATGCATTCAGCTGCTTGAAATTCATCTGAATGATTMCTGACATGTAATTTGAATTCCCTGAGACCACAAGATTTTTTTCTGAAATTATCATCTCCACAYTATTCCCAAAACTACCACTGCCTGGACTCCTTGGCTGCTCTTACCAGTGGGGGGAAAAGCAATATCTGTGGAAATGTAAGAACTACAATTCAGGAAATGCCCTTAATTTTTGTAAATTCACATAATTGCACCAATGTCCCTAGACCCATGCTAAGAGGATGAGTTTTCACTCTGATTTACTATCAAAACCACRAAGTATTTTCCTAGCCACTGAATAAACACACCTTTTTCCACTTGTTAARCATTTTTATTTTCCTGTACCCTAGAAATTATTTTACTCTAGAATCCTTAGTCGTCATGAAAGCTCTGTCAAATAAAACACATGGAAAGTTACTTGTGTGGGAACTAATTCCATCCTTCAGCTGCTTCCACCTTCAGCCTTCCTCACCACCATTCAATGCCTCACTGCAGAACAGCAAGAGCCAGTCCTGACCTCTGTAAATCAGGAATACAGCTACAAGGCAGCAGTTCAATACTAGTGCAASTTTTTTTGACATCAGAGTGGTGATAAAAGGCTAAAGCTAGTGCAGAGGAGTGGAGTCAGGTCTGGCATTGCTACTTTTCCCACCAACTATGATGACTGCTGTGACAGAGACTTCACAAGAAATTGTTTAAGAATGAAAGAACTGTGAGAGACAAGTACCTGGTCAGAGGAAGGCAAGGTCAGAGAAAAAGATCCAGMACTGAAGAAGCAGCTATTTCATATAAGCCATCCAAATGCTTCCTTTTAACATCTACATTCTCTTGTCTTTATTGTCACTCATCGTAAAAGAACAATAAAACCATAAGAGAAACTACTGGAGACTCCGAGATGCCAGTCTGGTTCCAGTATTATCCACATCTAGGTCAGCCTTCATTTTAGCACAGATAAACTGAACAAACACTACTATGGCACACAGACATCTCTCCATACATCCTAGCACAGAAGAGACAGTGTTTATTAAAAGCATAAGGGCACATCTAATGCCATTCAGGAGACATTCAACTACCTTTTTACAAGTTTAAAAATGCATTTATAAACTTGGCATAATAATCCTTGGAAATGTTCTCTCTTTTTTCCCCCTTCTTTTTCTTCTTGTTTGTTTAGTGGTTTGTGATCTGGTTGGTTTTCTTGTTTGTTTGTTTGTTTGTTGTTTTCAAACAGCTGAATTTCAGAAGATGGGGCCTCTAAGAAATGGAATAGAAGTAGACTTGGAGCACTTCCAGCACAAATAGTTGTCACCATGCTAGCTAATGAAAACTTGTACGCTCACATAAAAGACATTTTGCTGTGCTCCAGCATGTCTTTATTTTTCCTTTTTTGTTGTTATTTTGTAGTGAGACTGACAAGAAAGAATTATGGGATTTGTACACAAGAAAATAAGGGACTAGGCACCTAAAGCAGAGCTCACCTGTGGCTCGTGCTAATGACTGTTTAGAAAGTGCACATTTGAAAACTCCTTTTTATTCTGTCAGCGAATCATAGGGCAGTTATATTTAATAGCTGTTACTCAGACAGATATATAAAAAATATCTTATTTCTTTAGCAGTCTTTATTCTATCAAAGGGATAATCCTTAAATGCTATGTGTCATTCACTTTAGTTTTTTAAGGCTGACAACATTTTGAGTAAAGTGCTCTGCCATTGATGGGAAGATGTAAACCCATAACTAGAGGATTTTTTTTTTCTTTTTAAAACCTCTTGCAATGTTAAAAACCAACTGGTGAAGAAGCAGACTTACAGGGCCAGGCTTTGTGAATCAGTGTAGCTATAGTGACATGACAGTTTTGCACCAGCTGAGAATCTGGTCCTCATGATCCTGAACCATAGGGAACTGGCATTTCTGCTACACAACAATTTTACTCTAATTTATGTTCATTTTTTTTAATGCATGAATTCATATCCTTTCTTTAGCCAGCATACAGGTATTGGTACTTACCTGTGATCTAAATGATGAATAGAGAGAATAACCCCTGAATTCAAACGGGCTTGTTTTAAGGTCACCAGGATTGTGAATTCACATTTATTCCTTAACTTCTGAAAAAATATTTCAGCTGTTTCTGGAGATGCTTTGACACTTCTTGAAGTATCTAAAAACAGCATAAGAGGAAAWAACACTCAGTATAAAATCTTATATTACTTTACATCTTCATTTGAATGSCTTACAAAATAGCTTCTGAGAAACACAATGGAACTGATGGGCAAAAGCAGGGACCAAAGTATTTAAAACAGTTTTTAAAGGGATGGGAACAATGGGAGCTGTTTCAATGAAAGAACACATTTTCTAGGATACTTGTTCTGTTCTGGGCAGGGGTGGGGTTTTTTGCTTTGATCCAGGGTCATAACACTTTCTTCATGGATGGCCAGATGGTACCTTTAATATCTCATCCAAAGTTTGGGCTCACTAGCAGTGAAGCACCAAGAGACAACACCAAGCATGAGCCTAAATCCTGACACATGACCTGAGCAAATGTTTAATGACTTGTACAAAAATGTTATGCTTAATAGCACAAATGAATAAATAAATAAATAAGTAAACTGGGAAAAAAAAACCAAAACAAAACAATTTATTCAACTAAAAGTAATAGTTAAAAAACTCCCCAAATGTCAAAATATATTATCACTAATTAATTGTTCTATACTCCACTTGAATGGTATTTTCTGGCTGCTTCTTGCACAGGATGTCAAGAACATTTGTTAGAGTAATGACACACACAATGAAGATTTTACTTTTAAAAACCCACACACAGTCCAGACTGATGCAATATTTCTGCTGAATTTGCACATAACATGCATAGAAAATAAAAAAGCCTGAGCTTAAAACTCTAGAGAGATAATTTACAAAATAAGATGTCAAATGCTAGAAAAATAATTCCCAATCTYCATAATACATTATACCAGAAAAAAATTAATATACATTTTTAATGCACAAAATCAATTCATTAGCATGTGTAATCAACTGTGTAAGAACTAAATCAATTCACAAGCTTCTTGTCACAGCAATTTGACCATTCTGCTCTACTTGGGGACACTAACCCAGGAACAGCAGTAGAGAGCTAACACCAATAGAACTGGTGATTTTCTTTTGGCAGCATGGAGCTGAGCTCTCAAGTACACCACTCACAGCTTATATCACTGTTCTCAAAATAGTTTTATTCTCTGAGCTGGACCTATGATGATGATGCTCTCCATTAACAGAAACCGTTTATTTTGGTTCATGGATCAAGAATATTTTAATATGTGTTTAAGAAATGCAACAACCTGTGGAACTCTGAAGTCCTAACCAAGCTCCTGCACAGTGTCACATCAGGTTAAATTTCATTCATTTTTCAAAAGGGGAGTCCAAAAGTCAAGGTTCTTTTCTACCAAATTCCCATTATATTCTCATAAGCAACTGATGAGAGAAAGCATATGCATAACACCCCTAACCTTAAAGAAGGCCAGCTCATACATTTATAACTATCCCACCCTTCTACAGGCACTTTCATTCTAACTGGAGCTACTGGGATGCAAACACTACAGATGGTCTGTACTTTGGCAAGGAAACAAACCTTCACCACCACATGAAGCTCTCCAGAGCCACCCCAGTCCTCATCGCTGTGTGAGAGAGGCAGGGGAAACAGAGCTGTCACAACACCCACAAGACAGAAATAATTTCTCAGGTCTCTTCATATCACCCTAAATCATTAGCTGATCACTACACTGGATGAGAATTTCCCATGCTTTATTCTGTAAAACCTTATCTGGTTACCTTATAATCATTCACTGTGGCCTTAGATAACCTCTCATACACAGACAATGGCATCAAGGTCTGATTACATCATGCTGGCAGCCGATACACTGAGATTACCATCACACTCACTGCTGGAGTGTCACATTGCCAAAACACACGACCATTCTTCAGTTTGGGTATTGCAAATAGGTCAGCTCACACTTGCTGCTCAAAAAAGCCACACAGCCTCTTGAATTATTACTACTCTTACAAAAGCACTCTTTGCTCAGGGCAGGCACCAGGTGGATTTCTTAAAAGCAAGATGACTGAAAGGTCCTTGATCCGTCAGATCCATTCTTTTCACACTAACACRAGAGTGCAAATCCCTTCTTCCAGTTGCCTTTGAACACTAGCACTCAGCACTTGATAGACCACCAGCTGTGCTCAATAAATATTGCTTCAGGCTTCTTCTTGGTATTTGGCTTCTAATAATCAGTTTAAGACCCAACAGAAATACTTTACTGTAACGGTACTTGTTCCATAATATCTTGGAAAAATCAGACTGGTATATCTCAGATAATAATTTGTGGTTTCTCAATAGTTACATAAAAACCTCATGCTCTGAACACTTCTAATACACAAAACCAAAGACATAAATCTTTTCAGACTGGAGAGCAGAGGTACGGAAAGAATTATTAGTTTGAGTGAGAAATTTGTCTCTAGCCATGATACATATATTTTGGGTTTATTCTCCTAAACTATTGCACGTGGTTTCATTTGACCACACCACAACAACTCACAAATCCAGTGTCATCACTCCCTCTTTAACTTAYAGAAACATGAAAGTGACGATTAAACAAAAATCCAAACTCAAAGCATGTCTCACTCCTCGTTCAGGCTAGATCATCTAACATTGCAAAGCAGTCTGAAAGCCCAGCARAGAAAGACTGTAAGACCAGCAGGAACTCAGCCCTTCAGAAGATGAGCTTAGCAGCTGCCTGTGCTCACAACAGCCCTCACTATTAGGACCAATTTTCACCTCTCAGAGACAATCTGCAGCCAGAGTGCTGCAGCAAGCACCAACATCACACCAGTGTTTCCCAAAGGGGTCAAGGGCAGATATYGTCATTTCAGTCATTTTCATGAGATAATAATTATTGCACTGTAACAAAGACAGTAATTTTCACCAGGACTGACTCCACAAGTCCAAAGGACTTCCTCCAGTCTAAATGGGCATTGTGGAAAGAAGTAGTTTTACTCTTTGTGGTCACCAGCCTTTAACTGCTCTCATCCTCCCTGTGGTGACAACTGCATTCATAAAATCATATGAGGAACTATTAGAGGCAACTGACCCAGTCTTAACTAGTCCAGCTGTGCCTCCTCATGGGAAAAAAAAATAAAAAGAAAAAAAATTAAAAAGGTGTTGAAAGCAGCCACGAAAAAGTCATGGGAGGTAAGCAGGAGAATTTTCACACACGGCACCAGCAGCATACTAAATCACACAGAGGAAAGACTTAGGACAAGCCATTCATTACCATTCATTTCCAGTCTGCAATAAAAGAAAACAGTTATTAAATGGAATGAGAAACTTCTCCTAGCAAAGGGTATGCTCTCAAATTTCTGAAGAACATCTAAAAGTAAACACATAGTATGAACTGAATTATAAAACAAATTCCTGCAGCATAGTCTTTGAAGGARGCATTCTAACTAATTGAGCTCCACAGTTTGTTTCATGTGCACATAATCAGCTTTTAATAGCAGCATCTATAAATCAATTTTGCATGTGACTGTAGGTCTGCTGAACTGTCTAAATTAAAATTCTAGTGGTTTGTGAGAAAAAGGAGGGCTGAAGGCTAAAATGAGGATRAAAACTATAATTGGCTCAATTTTATTTCAATTTCCAAATTCATTTCAATAGGAGGGATGAGTGTCACAAAAATATATTCACATCCCATCACTTTCCCATATTCAAATTTTTKGTTAATATTTTCTTAACTAGGGATTTCACACAGCCTACAGAGGGCAGTTTTATATGGGAGATTTGATACCCTTTGTAAAGAAAGGGTTTACTTTATATTGTTTTTTATTTAAGTAACAAATATAGACTAAGCTGCACCCAGCCAAYRGGGCAGMAYGCAAAGCCAATCCAAAAGCAGAATCTTTCCAAGGCTGACAGAGTACAGCAAGATTCTAAGTGGAACACAGTACATTCAAATTCAGGAATTGTGTTCCTGTAATGAAAAAAGAAGATAGAAAGAAGTAAAACAAYCTTTATTAGACCAAAACCTTGCTAGACATGATTCTTCAGTAGAAAGGCTGTGCTATTCGAACTGATACATAAGACCAACTCATAAAACATTTTGAGCTACTTTACCTATAAATTTGTCCATTCCCTTCTCACAGATTCRCAGTTGTTCCAGAGAGAATAGCAAAACAAACAGCTGTAGATTTCCAAACCCATGTGAACCTGAGTTGATTTCACCAAGGCTGTAGGAAGGAGCGCTACAAGAGTCTGGGGGAAGGTGTTGCAGTTCCACCTGATATTTAAAAGACTACAAGATACAGGGTAAACACCAACCCTGTCAGATTCCCACTGGGGCCATTCCCTAAGGGTGTGCTTAAGCTGCAGGGCCCAGGAGCACTGCTTGGGTGAACTCTAGGACTACAATCAGGATACAGCTGGATATATCCAGACCTCCACACACCCAAGGGCTCCCTGTAAACTGGATACAGCCTGGTGTCCCCAGAACAAAAACTCACAAATGCCAGGAACAAGGGACTCTAACAGTTAATTTCCCAAGTGGAATGATCAGGACCTTGGATACCTCCCAGACTGTCTGGGGACATAGACCACAAACTGCCCTTGTAGTTTAGACACCCCTATGGTGTGCACCTTCTTGTTTCTTCTTGTTTCCACAGAAGAAATGCTTCAGCAAGGATTCATGCAGATAGAAATGTAGGGGATGGGAAGGAGAAAAGGAAGAGGGCAAAATGCTCTTCAACTGAAACTAAACAATCGAAACAAAAACTGACTTGAAGCCAAATCATTAAATCAAATAAAAACAAGGGGGGAAATGTCACAGTTTGTTCTTGCAGCATTTGGGGAGGTTCCAACTGCCTTTGCTTTGTGGTTTCCTCTGTTCTGAATGTCAGCTACAGCTCTGGTGTGTCATCCAGCAAGGGCTTTCCTCCAGCTCAAAGCATATGCAAAGTCCTACAAGTCACAATGGACTGACACAAAAGACTAGAACACCTATTTCTGAACACATTTCCCCCCCAATTATATTGGTTGTTCATACTTATATCCTTGAAAAATGGTGATCACATCCCTTCTAGACAAAACTCTGGCTCACTCACATGCTATATACTTTGATGTTTAAAGTAATTTTTGCATGGCTGAGAACACAAATCCACTGTGGGACAATAGGAGGGAAAGTTACTGAGAGCCTGGACGACTAGGTTTGAAGGCAGCTGAAATGTTTCTGATCTGAAACAATCAAACCATTATTATGGACCTAACCTGCTTGTTTAATCAGGAGTAATTGGTGCATTTGTCTAAATGTTCATTATTTCATTCAAAGTACTTCAATTGAMATGATTTCTTCTCTTCAGAGCCCCAGAGAATTTTTGTTTGGTTTACTGGTTTGCTCTCTTTTTTTTTTCCAAGCTAGAGGAACGCTAAAAATTGTCAACTATTTAAAAAAAAATATATAACATATTTAATAGGAGAGAAACATTCTACCTAGCATGACACAAAGATCATTGAGTGGTAGAAAGCTCTCAACTATTTTTGCTTGCTCCTGGCGCTGACTTGGATGACTTTTTAGGATAGACTTTGCAAATCCATGACTGCGGAAAACAACAGCTGTAATACAATACATATTCCCTGTAAACAGATAATAATACCACCGAAATCTGCCTAGCAGCATTCTGCAAGAGATGATACAAAACCAGTCTGAGGGGGATTATACTTGTGGCTGGGTTAAGCCTCTGAGCTTATGTACGTACCACTGGCTGCTTCTAGAAGCCAAGGAAAGTCAGATGCGACTGTATCGTTCTGCCATGCTAAGCTTACCTTCCCACAGCCCACCTAAAATGATTTTCCTGCTGAAACAGTCTCTTTGCATCCCTGTGAGGCTACAAAACGGTTGTCAAAGTGCCAGCCACTAAAATACACACTCTAACGTAGCCAATCCCTCAAGATGATCTTCAGAATCACTCTTTGTGGCACACATACACTTAACTAGACCAGGCTGTCTGGAATGGAGAAGGTGGATCTTTCCTTCCAGCCCACCCACCTTCTACTCCAGCAGAATCCAACTGCTCCAGTGAAGGGTGCAGCWGCTCAGCACAATTCCTCACCAGGATTACAGATCAGGGCAATGTTATTTCAGTGGTGGTGCAAACAGCCACAGACAGCGCYTTGGCTCAGTCCGTAGATCCGCACAGAAGGAGACGCAGAGAGAACAAGCARTGGAATTACACACTATATAAACACCCTTTTGAGCATGGGATTAGGTACCATGGCTCCCCCAATCTCAGGCTTAACCTGCCAGAGCACAAGGCTAAGACACTTAAATATCTTTCATCTTTCCTTGGGCTGCTGTCCCTTCAGCAAAGAAGGCATTTGCACCAGGATTACAATTGGGACTCATTCACAGTAAGGTCAAGCAGCCCAGCTGCACTGCAAAAAGTCAGATGTGCTCTTCCAAAAATACGTCACATCCATGACCAAATATTTAATGACTTTTGGACTCAGTAGGCAAAAAGTAAACAAAAGATAAATAGATATAGAAAAAGTATCTGTATCTGCAATTGGATATTTCTGACATTTTTTCAAACATTTTGCAAAGGGAAGGATAAGAAACCTAATTGTAGCAAAACCTGAACTTTGAATGTGTAGGACTCCAGATTAGAAGTCTGTATTCTCAGCACAGGAAGCTGAAACAGCTGATTTGCAAACAAGCAGTACAGATCCTGCCACACTAGATTATTAACAAAACTTCTACCAAACAGCCATAGAAAATAAGAATATGCTCCCCAGTACATTCTGACAAGAGTTTTAGGAATGTATTGAACAACACACAGGAGAGCACCACACATGTGAAAGTACAATCTGGAATTTTTAAAGGTATACATGATACAGAAAATTTCCATTCCTTGTACACCAGAGCCACTATCCCTTTCAGAGTAACCATGTCATCATGATAGATAGTCCAGGACAGAGGGTGCTACTCAGTGGGGACCTGTTACATGATAGAAAAATAATGAAGATAAAAGGCTTCTGTTCTTGTTACTGAAATTTCACTCATAGGAAATTAAAATGCTGTGCTGTATGGTATGTTCTGCACGATGTGTTTATTACGGTAATGCCTTCTGGTGATTTATAGGTTCTAGGTTATCAATTATATGATGCAATAGCTTTTTTGATAACCAGTTTTCCCTAGCCTATGCTCCAACACCATTCTTAAAYCCTTTTTAAGTGTTGAAGACACTTTGCATGTGCTCCCTCATAGGTATAGTCAAGTAGTGCTACTTAGAGTTATGTTGTTTAGGTTTTTCACAGCCAATACCACTATTAAACCTACTATGTTTGAACGAGGACACCAATGTAGCATAGAGTGGGATTTCTTTTGCTTCTTCATTTCATTAGAAGTTCCAGCTAAATTTAAGAGTGCAGCTATTCTAGCTCTATAAATACATATTTGTATATAAACATGCACACACAGAGCTCCCTTTAGGCACAAAGCAGCATTCTAGAAGCTGCTTTGAGAGCACCTGGAAACCTGTGGAGAAAATCAAGCCTGCCTTGTTTTCCTTGCAGCTGCCATCTCTGGCATAAGCACCCAGTTATGCTTGGTTGAGTACTGTCACATGAGCACTTTGTGTCAAACTGACCTAACAACGAACCAAAATATCGCCCAAGAAATGCTGTTAACACTGGGACATTGAACAGCAGAAGAAAAACAAAGCACAGCTTCCAGCCCTGCTGGTACTGTAATAAGGGCATGACACACAAAAGAGCTGCTGAAGGACTGATTTTCTTTTTGGTCCCTCATCATACAGCATGGCCAGAAATTTAACAGTTATTCAAGTCACGGCAAGGGGGAGGGCAGGAGGAGGAGGAGGCAGTGTTGCCAGCCTTTTCCAAATGAAAAGGCAGGCTAGCAYGGGTAAACAAAGCCTAATCAATTAAAAACAATGAAGTGCAAACTTAATGGCAGTAATAAACCATGCAAGCAGATTATGCTAGATGTAGATCAAGCTTCATTACATGACCTGCCCCTCTCTCTGAAGATACAACACAACTCAAATTCTCAAATATATCATATTCCYGTGGTGAGCTATCACACAATGACAGACTGTAAAAGACCAGGACCCACCATGGCACCTCTGAATCAGGATCATGCTTGGTGTAGGCACTACAATACCCTCTCAGTGACACACCACGCCGCTTCCTCACTTGGTTCTCACTGTGCAAGTGTCAGTAAGACTTACTCATGCTCTTTTTGTTGTGACCAGTATGCTGCTCCTGAGAACCTAACTCYTACAACCTGCGTTTCACAGATTCATTTAGGCTGGAAAGGACCTCTTGAGATCATCTAGCCTGACTCTAATAATATGTAGATGACCTAGAAGGTTCACTTTTTTTTACCAGGATTTGTTCCTCCCTCTTTGTAATGATTTGCATCTCTCATCCTAGTTTTCCTTCATCTCAGGTTTTCTAGTAACTGKTTTTTTTGCCCATGTTAGGCTTAGTTGCCTTTGGCTCACCAAAACTCTATGTGTTAACAATTTAAGTGCTGTTTTATTTTCACACAACACAATGGTGAGCTTAAGAAAGCACTAATATGAGATTGGTTGTAATTCTGCAGATGACCACAACGATTTGGTCTGCRTGAAATATTAATTTCTGACAGAAGAGAATGGCCAACGGTCACACAGATGGAGAGCTCTAGAAAACTTAAACCTGCATCCTGACAGCAAAAATAGAGCAGGGCAGGGGGAGGGAGGCCACCACTGGAAAAAAAAAAATTAAATCTGGAGCACATCAGACACATCCAACACCTCCATTGTTAGATACACGTCTCCAGCAGCAGACAGGGAGAGAAGGCAGGGGAATGAATTTAGAGAGAATTCAGGCACCAGCAGAGACAGGAAGTGGCAGAAAGACACACCTGATGGCAGAGGAGGGACACCAATGCCACCAACCATACTGGTACACTTGGAAAAACCTCTACTCACGGGATATCTGTTTTAATGCCAGGAAAAGGAAAGGTTAGAAGGTTTTGAACTGGGAACATCAAAGAGGACAGTTACAAGGAGTACCATACATATAACTCAGCTGTGAGCAGGGCAGACAGGTAGAAAATTCATGGAAGACTCAAGCCAACCATTATCAGTTGAAAAAATTAGGGAAAACTGGGAAAAGACAGAGTTTAGATTCTTGAGAAGTTTTCATTTAAATCAGGCATTAATGGGGTCCATGCTTCTGTGAATGTACCCACTAGCCCTGATGAATCAGCTACAGGTTTAAACTCATGCCCAATTTATAAGCTTGGATAAGTTAAAATTATAAATGTTTCCAAACCCTAATTTGCTCTTGTAGGCTTGTTTTAGCCAGGCATCATTAAAATATACTTAGGTGCAGAGAAGGACAGGTTACAGGAGAATACAAAGGCACTGGTTTGATAATTCTGTACCAGGTGCTTCATGCTACTTTGAGTCTTTGAAAAACTCCCTACACAGACCAATTTCACCAACACCTCAGAGCTCTGGTGTACAGAAAGACTTAAAGGGTCATCCACCCATCCCTTAGCATATTACCCAAATRTAACACAATGACTACAACATAGCTAATGCCTCCTGGGTATTTTATTTCATGCTATCTTCTAAAAAAATCAAAAGTATGGAGATTTCCACCACTTCTTTTCAGCAGCTATTCCACAATCTAAACTAGTTCAGTGTGAAAGTCCCCTTTTATCTTAAATCCTCTCCATTTGTAGTATCATTACATTACTCTTACCTCTAGCTCTTTGAATACTAAATAATTCCTTCGTTTTAAACCTCTAAGAATCTTCTAATACTAGACACTTATCWTGCAACACTTTTGTCATATCTTGGACAAACTGTACGTACTCAAGTTCTTTCAAAAGCTTTCTTACTAAGCCAGGCTTTTGTTACTGTATAATCTGGTTTGCTGTTTTTCTCTTCAGTCCCTGCAATTCACTGATATTTTTCTGAAACGCAGAAAACCAGAGTGAATGCAATAACCAGACACAATTAAAAAAAAAAAAAATCAAACTCCCAGATCTCTTACTCCCATATGCTTTCCTTATTCTAATGGTGTGTGGGCACAGGGTACACAAGGTTTTCCTCAAGTCTGCTCTCTTCCTTGAAAGCAAACTGAGCAATCCTAGGGACTATTTCAAATTGGAGGGATATTAGAATGTTACAGAAAATCTTCAGAGTGCCTTTTGAACAGCCAGGGTACAATATGCAAATGCATGCTTAGGGAGCTATTAAAACCCAGATTATTGACCTCAAAACTAGAAAAGGTCCTTTGGAACATGTCTGGATCATTACACAGCTGTATCTAGAGGCTGATGGACTTCCAGACAGAGACAAGGCTGGTACATGTCATCTTCTCTTTTTAGGATAAACACTACGGATGTAACCACCATCTAATTACAATTAAATAAGCATTTATACTGGGAAAATGGTATAAACATTGCCCTAACAGACAGAGCAACTCTACAATTGGAGGTCTCTTTCTTATTATACTCCCTCTATGTTTTCAGAGAAGGAAATAGCCACTCAAATTCCACTAAAAGAGTTCTCAGTTATGGATCGCTAGCAATATTGATTGTAATGGCTCCTTTGGAAACATTACAGTCCACAGTAGCAATGCTGTTGCTGCAGCAAATACGTTAATCTGCTAAAAGCCTTTTGAACACTCTGCCTTCAGATGCCTCTTTTAGTCTACCAGTCCTTTTAGACCATGCCCATTTCTTTAGCAGCTTGCAACAGCCCAGAGTTTCCAGCAGCAGCTCATGAGATGACTCAACATAAAAGTCAGATTTCTAAGCTTGTGTGTGTCTCTGAAGTCATCAGCATYGCACACCCCTCCCAAAAAAACAGCATGCACCAAAAAAAAAAAAAGCAAAATGTTAACATAACAATTGAGTTTTTTGCTGTAAAATTCTTCCATGGTGAAAACAACTACAGAAATGTTTTTCTATCTGAAATATCTGAGTGAAMATTCATAATAGCTATTTATTGTGGGAAACACGTCCAGACAAAAAAATTAAAAACGAAAGTACCCTTTCTTATCATATTTGTCCTCAGATTTTCCKAAGAGGAAATCATTTGGGCAATGCAAAGATGGAAAAAATAGCATTTCTCAATAATTGAGWCAGGGATTTAGTCAAAACAGATGGACAGGAAAAAAAACCAAACAGACTGAAAAATCTTTTTTTACCCCTTTATTCAGCTCTACCTTAGCAGTACAGGTAGGAGAACAAAGCTGCTCAGTGGAGCTACACCTCGGCACAAAACCAAATGGGTCAAAATATAGGGAAGAGTCACTACACAGRAGTACAGTTTTCCATGACAGCTATATAAAATTTCCAGCTCTTTTCCAACAGTTTTAAATAACTTATGAACCCAGTCGTGTACATCCCTTAAGACTCACTGTGGAAACAGTGAAGCTAACCATACTTGGAGTTATTTTTCCAAGCCAGCACCTGCATACCCTGGAGGATACAGACTAGAAGAGCATAAGCTGGGGAGGAGAGGAGAGCAGAAAACCTATTTTCCACATCTTATAAGCAAAAGGTAGGGGGAAAACAGACGCTGYGATTGATCTAAAAGGGATGTGTAGAAAATGCTGCTGTCCTTTGTGACATCTCGCTGGAGAATGAGCCATGCTGCAGTGGGGGAGAAACCATAAAAAAAAAATTAACCTAGCAAGTCTCAGGCACACTTTGTGACTACAGAACTATGCCACAGCAAAAGCAATTACATAAGGGTAGCAAGACCTCATTTTCCCCCGTCGCTACCTCTCGCTAATGCAATCCTCCCCCAGCAATATGGAAAGAGGCACTTGACAGCTACCTAGAAGGGTGACTGTCCTCTCTCTCAGGGCACGTGTGCTGTATGTGCTGGGTTCTCTCTGGCACACAGGACAGATGCTGTCCTGCTGTCAACATCACATCTTTTAACTTCAGCCAGCAGTGCTGCCTCCTGCCATGCTGCCAGGAGAGGCTGCCAGGTGAGCAGCCATCTGCAGCTGCCTGCTCTTGATGGGAACACCGACAAAGAGAGGCCACCCTGCCCCAGTCCTCCAACCATCAGGTCCCTTCTCACAGCACCAACCAGGGCTCTGCCCCACATCACTACATTGACACTCTCTTAATGTATTCCCCTTTCATACGTGCCATAGAGCTGTACATCAAATTCATCTTCAGCTTTCCAACAAAAATTCCAGCTTGAGCCTGAGTAACACAAGCCTCAACAAGGTTTTTGTACTTGCAGTATTTTAGAAGAGGCCTCACTGTAAAGGCAGGAAGAAGCAAAATTCAATTGTGTCTGCCGTTAATCAGTATGAAATTTTTTGGGCAATACTGAATGTATAAACATGGTTATTTGCATTAACCTGGACAACCAGATACTCATTAAAAAAATAGTTTTAAAGATTCATCATTGTCCCAGCAGAAAATACATCTCCAGGGACTTCAATTTATTGCGGGGATCAGATGCAACCTGGCTGTGAAAAGCACAGACTCAAGTCCAGAAGAACACAATAAAACACAGCATTGCTTTAAATGGAGTCACACCCTGCTGATTAATAACTGCAGGCATTAATTCACTCCAAAGGCTGAAGTATCACAGATTGGCAATGTTAGCTGTCCTACCAAGTACAGGAAAAGCCACCAAAGTCACGCTGCTTGGCACCATCTCCCATGGGAATCTGGGCCAGCAAAGGAGGGTGCCTACAGAGGCAAGCAGGTATCATCCCTCCTCGTGCTGCAGCTTCTTCCAGAATCCACGCTYCTAAGAATTTATCAGACTGAAAGGTGATAAGAACCCATATAAAGGAAAAAAAAGGAAAAGCAACCCTAAAGGTTATAGAGAGAGTATTTAATCTGATTGTTTCCTTGCCCTTCCCAGAAAAAGCCCATTTCAGAAAAAGAAAAGAAAACAAAACAAAAAAAAAAGGACAACAAAACAACACTCTGTGTAAAATACTCTTCTTTGGGATGCATAATGTGTAAAATACTCTTCTTTGGGATGAATAATGACAATTTTTAGAGCTGTACTTCAAATAACTTTATTGCTTAATACTTATACTTCTGTGATAGTAATGCCTAATATACACTCTCAGCAACAATATTTATTTGAAACTTTCAGCATAAAGACAATTGCAATCCCCAAATGCCACAGGTCAAGTTTTATATCATTACTTAACACTGTTTTAAATCAACCCTGCACTGATGTCTATATTCAGGGATTACAAGCTTTTYTTCTGAGTTTCCATGCTACCTGCCATACATTAGCTTCCCATTCACTTTACATTTCTCAGCCCAATCCTCTGCTCACTTCCATAACTTCTTCCCCTTTATTTCACAGGGAAACCAGTACAGCAGTAGTCAGCAAGCAACACAATCTCCAGTACTGGGCATATTCATGAATATTCAGCATGGGGTAAGTGCGTCATAGTTCCCCATGCATTAAAATTCAGGTTTGGGATGGAAAATGGGTGTAGGATCCTCACATGCTACCTCCTCCTTTTTTGGGCAGAGTGTTCAAGCAGTAAACACTTCACAAACACCTCCTCTAGCTACCACTCCTCCTTCCCAGAGGGGGATGCTGAACATTAAATCCTTCTGGAGCAAGGGGGTGTCTTGCAGGAGCAGCCAGACCAGCAGGCTCCAGCAAAAGCAGCCCAGCTTTTCAGGGCTCTCCTTCAGCACCCAGCCTGGCTCCCCAGCAGCATCAAYCACAACCCTGGCAGTGCCCTACCATAGTGGTTACTGTTTGCACAGGTGCAGAGGAGACTTCAGAAAGCTCCAGAGGTGGAAGGCAGCAAAGGGAAAGCTTGGGCTGTTATTCCAGATACACCAAAAACTGGACCTTTCTGACCACAATTGCTCTCATAGAGCAATTGCTTACACTAGGCATTTCTAACATGAAAAAACATGCCAGTGCTTACTGAAATTAAACTTTGATTAAAACTTTAGTTATCTACAGATGATCTCTATGCCGRAGGTCCCCCACAGGGAGGATTCCATGTTTCTGAGAGACACCAGTTTGCATGCAAGACAAAATGAAGCTGCAGATAGGTATTGACTATGCAGTCAGCTAAGCCAGTTGGCAAAATTAACATCCTCTTTCCCAGCTGTCTGTTGCCATTCCTCTGGGAGATGGGTACAGCTGGAGAAAGGGGATTTCACGGGACTCTCTAATCCATGTCACTGCACTCAGCCAGGTTCGCTCCTGAATCTGCCTGATTTTGCCATCAGCAGACATGGGAGCACTCATATAATCTCTTGCTTTGGAAGAGTTGTGGGGACAGTAACCTCTCGCTTCTGGGCAGTGGCAAGCAGCTGGGAACAGTAATATTTTCAGCAGGCTCAGCTGGAACCTGGAGAAAGCATCTGTCCGTAGTTTCAATGACAGGTGGCAAGGAAAAAGCTGTGTGTGTGAAGTGCATAGGCAATGTAAATCCTGTCTCTGTGAGAGAAGGTTTACTCACCTCTGCTTTTAAGGCTTTATTTTTAGCTCCTTTCTTTAGCAAATGTCCAGAGATGACATCATGAGACAAAATATGGTCAGCTTTCCAGAGGGATATAAGACAGAGCAATATTGTCTTGCTAGTATTTTTAATAATGTGCTAATCCAGTCATACCACAACAGGAAACAAATCACTTTTATCAAGAGACCTGTTTTAGGGGGTTTTATTCTGCCAGCAGTTTATGCCAGCTAGTGCCAATTCAAAGAACAGTACTGCTGACTCCTTTTACTCATCCCACTGACAGATTAAATTATTTTCTGGTGGTTTATATCACATCTTGATCCCCATTAGAACATGCTATATTTTGCCTCGAAAATTGTCCTTCCTCATCAGAAATACCAAAATATTAATTATAACTATGTTATGAGTTACATACCCTAACTGGCACAGAAAAAAAACCCCAAACCAAACCACTTCTGAATAAATTCCAAATTCTGCATTCAGATACACAAGCTCTCACATTTTCATGACTGATGTGAGTCTTTTATCTTTTCCTTAAATACAYGTTCCTGTGTTTGCAACCATCTGACTGCACTCTCCCACCCATCCTTCAGCCTTCTCTTTGAGGAGAATAAACATCCTTTGATGGGCCTATACTGTCCTTACCCATCACCTGGATTTTATTTTTGTCACCTTTCATCACTTCATTTACAGTGCGTCTTCCACCACCCTCCACTGGTGCTGGACGTACCCTTACTACAAACACACACACACATTCTTTGGACAAAGACAGTCTGATGCACAGTGTCTGCTCTCAACAAGCAACACCCTGAAAGACTGTCAAAATACTGTACCTATAAAATACATATAATACAGTTTTAATGGAAGACAGATGGTGACAAAAAGTTATTGCTTAGTGAAATATCAGAGACCAAGTTACTCTTGTGGCCTTTCTTTAGATTGTCACATTTCAGAACATCATTTCCCACTGCCAGTTGAAATACCTGGCTTCACTGGGACCATGCATATGCTTAATGTCACATCTCCTAGCATAGACTTTAGTCAATCATCCAAAATCCTTCAGCTACTGTTGTTGGGGTTTTGTCCACCTCCCTGCAGGTACATATGCAACAAGTGCTCACGTAGCAATATGATTTCCATATTTGCACAGGAAAGTAGCTACATTAGACTTTCACCTTCACCTATCTCCTCAAATCATATCAATGCAATATAAGTACAAAAAAAGAACTGTAAGAATGACAATTTGTATTCCTCCAAAAGCCTGCAATAACTATCTTAATTATATTTCAGTCCACCCATCTGGTTTGGGCTTTACTCAAGTGTCATCTCTGTTTTGCAAAGAGAAGAACAAAGGTGTTGAAAATTTCACTGACTTACATAAACAGTACCAACAGAGAGACATTTGTGACATGGATATTCTRACTTTGGTTCTGCTGCTCTGACCAGCAGAGGAATCATTTTCCTCTCAACATATTTTGACATAATAATATCTGCTGTTGGCTAGAAAGTGCTGGCAGATGTTCACACACAGCAACACTAACATTTTTGAAGACTTCCTCCTGTTTTCTATTCATAATTGTATCTTCCCACAAGCTACACTGGAACATTTTACAATTACTTTGTAAATCACATTTCCATAAAAAGAAGTCCCTGCAGCTAACTAGAGCCAGATTACAGTGGCATTCTGTTGCTACCATCCATGACAACCAAGGAGCATCAGACACTTAAAAAGCTTTAGAATCTAACACCTAAATCTGCTCAAGTCACACATACAAAAAAAATCGAGGTAACAGCAAATTTAAAATGGCTAGAATTATTTCTAAATCAGGATCTGGGTAAGGAGCAATCTAAATTATCTTGACTGGACAGTCACAAAATTATCTTTAGAGAGTACCTTCTTACTGCYTTATATGACCTAGAAATACAAGTACCATTGAAAAGTCAATTACACGAGGGAGAATTTGTCAGAACAGACAATTAGATGGTAAACCTCTATATTGAAAATTGATGCTACATCTAATTAAGCAGTCAAAACTGACTTTTTGCCTAGAAAGTGAAGTAAAGTATTCTGCTTTAACTATATGTATAATTTTCCCATCATATATCTGTAATTCTCTCTTACCTGTTGGCACTTCAACATGCCACATTCATAATTTCCTTCTAAAATAAAGGACAGCATTTAGRACTTCTGAATGGTTTAAGCTTATGTAAAATAAGGCTTTGCATCAGTCAAGAATGTGGTCCATCAAAAAAGGCAACATACTAAAGTGTTGCAAATACGTAAATAATACAAAAAAAAGATTCACTATCTGAAGACACCAAGAGGCAAAGGATCACAATTTAGAGCTTCCAGAGTAAGTCCACAGATAATTTAAAGTCATTTGTATCATTCTCACAGAATATTTTCTGTCTAGGACTAAAGCTTTAGCTGTAATAAGGAGGTAACCACACACACWGAACCAAATTTCAAGTCAACACATACATGTATTTGAAATTCACACACCACATATACATAAAGAGGCATACATTGCAGCAGTGTTCTCAAAGTGGGGGTTCTAAGAGCAGAACAAAAATGACCAAGTGAACCCAGTGGTCTGATCAGGGAAGGAAATTTCCAAATGCAAGTTCAAAAATGAAAATCTCTCTGCTCAGTAAGGACCCCCTTTGCTGTAAGAAAATCAGCACTCATCTTATGCAGTTGCAGGGAAAATTATCTCCAATCCTGCAGGACCCATTAAGGACTTCCTAAGGGACACTGAGTGACTTCAACCACCACATAGGCATGAGTTATTTCATCCTTGTTATTCCCTCGATTCTTCTCAACAAAATAAAAAGGTTCCTGTGAAAATTCAAAACTCTTGCCTTCCTTTGTTACAAATGAACTGCTAACCCATTTGGGAAGCATGTACAGTCGTAATTGCAAAGAAAGAGGGAACAACTTGAAAAAAAGTAATTCTTTAGTAACCTGGTAATATTTTGTCCTGACACTGGGAAAATATACAAGAAAGTCTTATTCTTCCAAACTTCAAATCCTGTCACCAMTGAAGACAAAGTGAGTTTTAACTTCCCCCCACTCCCTCACACCAACCCATTATAGCACAATGGGGCTTCAACTCAGAGCCGCACCTTAAAAATTACACCTATTTTAGGACACAAATACCACTGCCACACAAATGCACTGCCATTCTCAGCAGTCACTCCCTTCACAGAGGGCTATGCTCTGCAGCCACAAGCCCATCACAGATGTTTAAAGCGGGCATGTGCCAGTGTTTCTGAACACAAATGCCCATGTGTCTCCACATTCATGTCCATAGTGACACATGCTGGCTGTTCCGAGGAAGAACACCGCCAGAGTGGTCACCAAAAAAAAAAAAAAAAAAAAAAAAAAAAAAGCCTTTGGCAACTATTAGCTTATGATAAATTATCTCATTAATGCAAACATGAAAAAGAAATTCCCTTTCCAGATCTTATCTCCCTTGAATCATAACTCTTTTGTACGTGAAACACAGCCTCTTGCCTGTTGCACTAGAAATCTATTCAGACCCAAGCTGAAACTCCTGGCATGACACAGGAAGCCAACAATCAAGTTCTCCGATTTTAAAACTGCAAGCTGATGTGGAGAGTTCCTTGTACTTCATCAGATTTTGGGCCATATTCCTTGTTCTTGTTTAGTCATAGATTACAAGGAGCATTTAATCATCTTTCAGAGAAAAGACTTTTTTCCTAAAGGCCATTTTTAAAAAAAATTTAAGATAGATTTGAGGGTTTTTTCCTCAAAATATTCTTGAGTCCAGTTTCATTTAACATATCAACATGTTATTTAAGTGTCATTCAAAAACACACTGATAATGAGAAAGTGTATGGAATGGAATCAATGCCAATATATTCAACCAGATATTGAGAGTAATTTTACAGACTTTTATGAATTACGATTTAAGAAAGTTTACTAATTTTTAATAAACCTCCTAAACATATTTTTGAAAGAGGGAAGATTATGTTTGATTCCTATTCCCAATATTAACAAAGAAACAATCACAAGCACTACAAGAGATCAAAACTCATTCTTGGTATTTCAGAAGGGGTACATCACAGAAGCTCCAAAGGGCCACTTTCCTTTAGCAAAAAAAAAAAAAAAAAAAAAAAAAAAAAAAAAAAAGGTTTTCTTGTTTCCAACCATCTGTCTGCCTCCTCCGGGGCACTTCATTTCAGCATTTTGTTCGATTCACATAAAACTTTCAGTGAGCTTTTCCTTAGCTGGAACTGGGGTATGTTTAGCGTTTCCCAAGTAAAGCAGTGGAGTGGGTGGTGCTATTATTCATCACCGCACCCCACGACTCACAAAACAAGCCATCTGCCATCTCCGTTCCTGCTGTACTTTAATTAAGCGTCTACCAGTCAAAGAAAAAAAAAAATGGGGTGAGAGAGAAAAAAAAAATTAAAAGAATGGGAGAGGAGCTGTAAAGAAGAGTGGAGGAAAAGCCAGCAGAAAGGGAAAGGACGGGATCTCGATGTCTCAAAGCGAGCACACCCCTCGCGGTGGGGGGACTTGGAGGGGCGCGCCCCGTGCGCGGCACCGGAGCCCGACGGCCATGGCCAGAGAAGCGGGGCCGGGGCGGCCGTACCTGGGAAGAGGAAGGCTTTGCTCCCGTTGTGCAGCCCCGGCACCTGGCGCACGCCCTCCGTGGATCCTCCCAGCTGTAGCTCGGACAGCACGTCGATCTGCAGCGAGGGGTCCACGCCAAAGCCTGAAACTGACCCAGAAAGTGCCGTCACCCAGCCGCCGACACCGCAACTTCCCGAGCCCTGCCGGCCCCGCCGCCGCTCTCCGCACCTGCGGCTGCCCGGGGCCAGAGCATCGCCGCTGCGAAGCTCCGCCGGCCGCGCTCCCCGGTACTCTCCCGGCGGGTCCGGCATCCGCCTACCTGGCCCCAGGCAGAGGAGAAGGCAGAGCGTGCTCAAGCGGATGCACGACTCCATGGTACACTGATGCGCTCAGTCCATAGTCCCTCTCCTCCGACTGCAGCGGGCGAAAAGCCTCCGGGGCACGGGYTGGGTCCCTCCCCGCCTCTCACCGAGCGGCGCGGACCCCGCGCCTCCCCGCGGCGCGCATCACGGCGGGCGCCGCACCGCCCCGCCGCCGGCCGGAGCACACAAAGGCGAGGGTGGGGGGCGTGCGGGCAGCGCAGCCCTCCGCCCGCGGGCAGACAATGGGGACAACCGCCCGAGCCTCCCGCCGCCGCCGCCGTGCGAGCGAGGCCGCGGCTGCCGGAGGCGGCGCGCCCGTGCCCCGCAGCTCCCGCCCCGCCGCCACCGGGCGCAGCCCCTCCGCTGGACAGCAGCGCCGCAGCCTCCGCCCGGATCCCAGGACAGCGCCGCTCTCCTCCCCGCCGTCCAGCGGGGACAGCGGCACCGGCGGGAGGGGCCGCCGGTTTATGCCACGGCCACGGGAGCCGCCCACCGCCTCCGCCGGGCCGGGCAGGGCTGGGCAGGGCCGGGGGGAGGCGCCGCCGCACCGCCCCGTCCGCCGGGGGAGCTGGAGACCCGTTGGGTCGGGAGGCTCCGCTGGGAACTTTGAGGGGAAGCGGCGGAGAGGGCCGGTGTGCCCCGGAGGCCGCGGCTGGCAGCTGCCGATCGGCGCTGGCGGTGACCCTCGGGGCGCTCTCCTGCCTGCCGGCAGCTCTCCGCCCGTGCTGRAGGCACCGCTTGGTGCCCGTCCCGAGATGGTGCCGTCCAGGGTCTGGCGAAGCCTCTTCCTGATCTTTGAGCACGAATAAAAATAATTTGGGAAAAGCGGGGGTGGGGAAGGGAAGAAATCRGGACGTTTGCAGTAGCTGAGTGAGATGGGAACGTGCGGAGCTGACGCGGGGCTGACAACCGCAGGTTCACTTGCCCTGTCGTAAAGGACGATTCTACACAGCGGTCCTGTCCTCTTTAACAAACCCTCCTCCCGCCCCAACGAGTGACATTTCTGTGCCGTACTTTGTGTGCCTATAAAAGGGGCTAAGAATAGCCTTATTCTTCACTTCCCTTTCATAGACTCCCAATGTGCAGGGCAGAAATGTCTTGTTACCAGTTTGTCAAATTCTGCAGGATAAAGGATTGGGGGTTTATCTTTTTTCCTCTAATTTCACATGCATGTCAGTAAGACCTGACGTCACCTGGCGATTCCAATATTGTTTATTAACCTCCCCCAAGTTCATCCTCTATGGTCTTTGCAAATAATAACATCTTTACAAGTAGCTTTTAACATCTTTCTCAACAATAACTATGAAGGCTGAAAGGGAGAGTGATTATTTCCCTTTCTTTTCTTCTCCTTTTCTTTTTTTTTTTTTTTTTTTTTTTTTTTTTATTTTTTTTTTTTCACTGATTT